>NW_028274811.1:127086939-127389969 GCF_037043125.1 Eumetopias jubatus
AACTAGCGGCGTGAAGCGTGTCTGGGCTCAGGAGTTAGGAGAAATCTACTGCCCTAACCGAGAAGCGCGGATGGGGGACGCCCCCCAAAGTCGCGTCTGGGATGCAAGGAGGGATGGCCATTACCCGCCCCCCAGGACCCCCGGGGCTTCTCACTCTTCTCCAGCCCGCTGAAACAGGCGTTTGAATCTTAATGGACCCCTCCTGTAATTCCAAGGATTTCAAACTCTCCACCTACTCATTTAATCTGGCATTGCTTTTCTATTCATTCTAGTCAGGCTAACCAGCTATGGCTTAGAAAGTATTTATTCACCAAAGAAAGCCCCTCCCTTCTCCGGGCTAGCTCTGCATCCTCACGCAGGGCAGGAAGCTTTCTAGAATAAATGACACGAGTCCTTTTTGGTGGAATCCACTGTAAATCATTTGAACTTAAAAAAAAATCAATTCCAACGGAAGTGAAATTCACCCTAACAATTGAATGTATAAGGTCTTGGCTGCATCTTGATGGTCTACACGTTAGAATTTATCTGTCTCCCCCGCCTCCCCAAGGAAAGAGACTGTCTTAGCTTTAACACGTAACTTAATCAAACAGGGAGCAAAAGCTCTGTAACTATGAACTGTGAGGTAACTGCAGTATGGTCTTCCTAAATCATACGTCAGAGATTCTTTTGAAAAGTGATGAATAGCCCGTTTCAAGCAAGCCATACACTCCCCTTCCTGTCCTTTATCCCTCTCAAATAAAATGACACTCTAAAAGAAATGTGAGCTGGCAAACTTCTTGTTTGTTTGATGCTGGCCATTTCTACAATACAGGTTTTCATCATGGTTCATATTAATGGTGTAAAGTTGAAGACGAACAAATTTCGGCCACTTACGTGTTTTCTGTTCGGCTTTTAGCAGCTCAGTCCCCAAGCAGGAACAGCTGAAAAGGTGGGATTAGGAGCATGGTACAGGGTACACCATGCCACCTTTGAAAGTGAACATGTGCGTATTCTGTAGTAACAGTTGACAAGTTGAAGGAGTTTAATATCAAGCAACATTAAACAATAATTCTTTTTTTTTTCTTTTACACCACTGTGCCCTGTCCTAGCCACTTACCTCTGAGCCTACCTGCCTGTGTTAGCTCTGTGGCTCTTTTTGGTGGCTTGTGTGCTTTATTCTCCTTAATTTATAATTCCACCCTCAGACATCAGCAAGTCCAACTCTGGGAGTGGGGTTGCTGTGGAGGGAAGGACTCTCATAGTTAGTTAGGCTGATATGCCAAGATTCTGTTCCAGATCCCTCCTCCCCTGAAACTCAAACACGTCCTTTACACCACAGCTGAAGTTGTGCTACCTGCCAGAGGAATTGATGGTCAAGTACAAGATTGAAACAGTCTTCTCATTGGTTTGGTTTGGTTTGTTTTTTCCCCAGGCCTTTTAGAAAGGCTAACTCATTCAGGATACATTGAACACACCCACTAATGGAGACCAGGCCCATGTAAAAAGGTTTGAGAGAAGGCAGCAAGAATAAAATGATCATCTAAACTGCATAGAGAGTTGTTAAAACCTTTTTTGGGAGGAACAGCATGTTGTATTTTAATAGGTGAATTACTGCCAAATCAAGGTAACTGTAATAAGAACAAAGCGACCATGGTTCCCGTTCCCTCTTTTACTAACTTGCCATTTGAACTTCACCAAGCGTTTGAACCTCTCCTGGTCCCACTTTTCCTAATAAGTAAAAAAGAACATTGAACTACATGGCCTCTGAGAATTTTTTCACCTTTAACGTCCTAAGCCCATTCTGTTAATCTGAGGAGCCATCACCAAGAGTATTGTCTTTACATTCTATGACAAAGCATCATTCTCTAATTGTTCTACCATCTAAGACCCATTTAGCATCTACCCATAATCCTCTAATTGTTCTAGCATCATTCTCAATCTTCTCATACCTATAAGACTGTAAATTCCTAAGAGTGTTGTCATCCAGGATTTAGCAAGATCAATTGAAAGGAATTGATTGATTGGTAGAGCCAAATTTTCATTTTTGAAATTTAAAAATATCACATCCCTTCTTTCTTGCTCCATCTTTTATCAATTTTGTTTCTCCCCACATTCGGAACTTCTTAAGTGTGGGGAACCAAGGCTAAGACTAGTTGGAGTAATAAGAAACTGTCCCTAATAGAGGAAATAGAGGTAGGTAACACACCAGAGCCAAAAAGAAACCCTTTGCTTTATTTGGCTTTTGGTCAGGATCTGACTGGACTTCGGGGGCTCGTTAGAAGCAGTGTGATCTACAGGAATGTGACGATGTTGGCCCCAGTCCAGAGAATGGAACAAAAACACAATCAGAATTGGAGGGAGATGATCTACAGAAAAAAAAAAAAAAAAAAAACTCAAATATTTGTAGAAAAGCCACTTTTTGTATTTTCTTTGGGATGTTTCCAAGTAGGAAATTGTGACATGGGAGAAATTAATAAAACAACCTTAACACAGCATCTTAATAATTTAATAAGACCACAGTAATAAAGTAGACTAGAAACAGTGAGCCCTTGAAATGTCATTAGTCCAAATTGAGATGTGCTATACATGTAAAATATATACAAGATTTCAAAGATGTAGGATGGGGAAAGAAAAGTATCTCACTAATAATTTTTATATTAATTACATATTGAAATGCTAATAATTTGGATGTATTAGGATAAATATATTAACACTAATTTCATTCATTTCTTACTTTTTTTTTAAAGATTTTATTTTTAAGCAATCTCTACACCCAAAGTGGGGCTTGAACTCACAACCCTGAGATCAAGTCACACTGCTCCACCAACTGAGCCAGCCAGGCACCCCTCCTTTTACTTTTTAAAATGTGGTTAACTAGAAAGTTAAAAATTACTCTTGTATTATATTTCTATTGGATAAAACTACTAAAGAGTTTAATGTTAGCATCTGAGACACATTTAGCATCTACTCCATACAAGGCATTTTTCTAAGTGATATTTACAGAACTACGGTGGCCATATATATAATTGTTCAATCTGGGACACTTTTGACACTTTTGAGAATGAAAGGGGGCAGGCAAATTCTAAACCAGCCAGGATATTAGGACAAAAAGCATAAACTGGAACTGTCCTGAGCAAACTGAGATGGTAGGCCACACTAATGTTAGGTCATTTAATCTTTATGTTGGGGAGAAAGAATTTCCTCTGCCCTTCAAGATCCTTCTATCCAGACTAAGAATCAAATTGCCATGAGACACATTAACAGGAGAAAAATCACATTTAACTTTGGACGTATAGAGAATCCACACAGACATAAAATTCCAAGACAGCCAGGCAACTTAAGGGTTCTATGAGCTAAGGAGAGGGGTAGGGGTCTGAGGACACAAAAGAGAGGAAGACCACTAGCAGGAAGGTGAGAGGACATGTTTTGAAAACAAGGCTGCCCTCTTATGCAGCTAAGTTTCTTAGGTAAAGAGGAATCTCTGTTAATAGCTCTTTTCCTGGTACAGGCAGGCAGTTGAGGGGGCGGTAAAGAGATTTTCCTGAATCTGCTGGGTTTTTATTGCTTTTAATTCAAAATAATCTTCACACCATAGTGGCTGCCTGTCCTTGGCCCCTGTGGTTATATCAACCCTAAAAGTGCCATTATTATCCTTTTTGGGCACTTAAGGGAACTGGAGCACAGAGGGATTAAATAACTTGCCTAAAGTCACACAGCTAGTGACAATGTTGAGTTTCAAATTAGGGCAGTCTGGCTCTAGAACCTTCATTCTTGACGGCTGTACAATACTGCCTGCTAAAGACCTACTATAGATCAAGAATTTAACAGATGCAAAGTTTTTCTTAATACAGCAACTTGGATGGAATATTATCTTATTTCTACAGATGCAGAAACTGAGTTTCAAACAGATCCAGCAACTTGCCCAAATCATAGAGCCAGAAAAAGTGGCACCAAGAATCATAGTTTGAGATGCCCAACTCCAGAGGGGTCCCCCTAAGCACTACTCCATATTGCCTTCAGGCCACGTCGATTTATAAACCACTTATGTATTGATCTCATGACTTCTCCTAATTCTGGCAAAGGCCTGGATTTAAGAGTACTGGAACCCAGGTGAGATCAACTTTAGAACAGGCAAGAGACACCAAAAGCTCAATCTTGGTGGCCTCTCCTTTCTGAGAAGAAACATTTTAAGAGAATCCAAATAGCCATCCATGCCGCCAAGTTGGTTGTTCTGCCATGCATGGCAGAAATTCCAGAAAATGCTGTCCCATTAAAGCAGTGGAGGAGGGCATCCTGAGGAATTCAAGAACATTGAAAAGACAGTTAGTTGATTAGCAGAAGACTAAGAGAAAAAGTGTTCATGAGGTTCCACAGGCATTAAGCAATAATATGGGATGTACATCCATGGGTTTGCCAGGTGCGTATTTTCTTCCTTTCTTGGCAGTGAGTTATAATCTTGGCAGCGTGTTAGAATTGCCTGCCTTTAAAAAAATCACTGATTGCCTGGGCCCCATGCCCTAGGATACTGATTAAAGTGGTCTGGTGTGGGGCCCAGGCACTGGTATTTTTTTTTAAGATTTATTTATTTATTTATTTATTTATTTAGAGAGCACAAACGGAGGGGCAGAAGGAGAAGAGAGAACCTCAGGCAGAGTGCGCTGAGCACGGAGAACAGAGCCCGACATGGGGCTCCATCTCACAACCCTGAGATCACAACCTGAGCCAAAACCAAGAGTCGGATGCTTAACCAACTGCGCCATCCAGGCACCCCCAGGCATTGGTATTTTCTACTCTCTCCCTAGATTTTCATAAAGTGGGGCCAGGTTTTATTGGCTGTCGCAACCATGTCTGGGGCACCCAGTTCTTGGTTTAGCATTGCCAACAAAAATGAGAATAGGTGAAGAGGGTGGGGTGGCTCTTGCAATGGGCCTTGCAAAAGTCAATGCTCCAGAAGGATTTCTTGACAGAGTGATTCTAAACCAAACCACTGTTTTTCTTGGCCTGGGACACTTGTTTTCTGCTACGGCATTAAACCTGAGCTCCAGATTTTTGTCATGTTCATTGAGATCAAAGTCTGCCTATGAGACATTTTTTTTTAAGATTATTTATTTATTTATTTATTTGAGACAGAGAGAATGAGAGAGAGAGAGAGCACATGAGAGGGGGGAGGGTCAGAGGGAGAAGCAGACTCTCCGCCAAGCAGGGAGCCCGATGCGGCACTCGATCCAGGGACTCCTGGATCACGACCCAAGCCGAAGGCAGTTGCTCAACCACCTGAGGCACCCAGGCGCCCCTGCCTATGAGACATTTTAATTCATGTTCCTTCCTTATCTGAATGGTGCACCCATAATAAATCTGGGTGCTACTTTTGCTGATGAGTTATTTTGTATCTGTTATGGCTTCTTGCTTGTGTTTTTCAAAGGCGTTGTGGCCATTTAGCTTCTGTTATTCATTTTCACTTTTCCATTTGTTTGTTCTCTTTAAAATCCTTAGTAGGCGACATGAAGTAGATTACTTGTTGTTCTCAAAATTGGTCTTCCAACTATGCAAGTGAACACATTTTTAAGATTCATTTTCCACAACAGACTGTTAATGCTTAAGATATATGACTACAGTACTGTGAAGATATTTAACAAAATTCCACAAGTCCTTTGTTTGTTTTGCCTCAATACAAATTCCTCCACTATCCAAATATGCGCCTTAAGCAGGTTTCTCACATTCAGGATGGAGGTTCTTCTAAGGTAAAGTTATCATTCTTCATTTGCCTTCTTTTTTCAAAGACAGCCCTGTAATTTATTGTTCTAGACTTCCTGTTTGAGTTTCAGAACAAGAAGATTCAGACGATGAAAATGTTTTGGACTGTCCTGTAATAGGCCAGAAGAGAGGAGAGGGGCAGAATTGAGGGAGCCAGAAAGATCACTGTAAATATTCTCTCAACAGAGACGAAGTAGGACAGGGAAGTTCCACAGAATCCACAGAAGCCAGCAAAAGCAGGAAAAAGGCCATGGTGACTTCCTCCCTTGGATTCCTAGAACCCTTAGAGCACAAATGCCAAGAAGACAAATTGGCTTCACAATAATAGACCAATAGAAGGGAGGACAGCAGAGTCCTGGTGTTAAGGATATCGAGGTCACTGTTGGCCAACCAGAGGGGAGTTTGTTCTTTAAAATTATGTAAAAAGGAAGGAAATTTTGGAGGCCATTTCAGAGAACCAGAAGACTGAGTTGGCCCTGAATTAGTCTGGGAAATTTGCCACCAAAAGATCCGGGGCTAAGGGACAAAGAGAGGGAGGTGGAGGTCTGAGTGGGTCTCATACTTGCTTTGCGGGCTTCTGGGAAGTATTTTAAAACATTTTTATTTAAACTGTGGCCTTAAGAGGACTCTCCATTCACAATCCAACCTAACTTGCTCATATTAAGAAATATAAATTATGAGGACATTCAGTGTGTTTCTTCTCATCCCGATTCTGCCTCCTTGACTGCATTGCCTTCTACTCCAAGTCTGGGCATTCTAACTTGCATGTTCGATTCAGGGGGGTAGGAAGGATTCAAGGTTAGAGGGGCGAGAGAAATTTTAGGAGAGTGTGCGTGAGGCCAGTTCTGTTCTCACTGGCAGAGGAACCAGTGAGAACAGAGGAGCTGTAAGGGGACAGGAGTCCTCCCAGCATGGCCTGAAGAATTGGCTTCTCCAGCCAGAAGCAACTGGAAGTTCCTGGGCAGCAATCATGACTGAACTAAAAGAATTTTTAAAAACAGAAACAAAGAAGAAATACTCTGTCAGGTAGTGGTTAGAAACCTGACTCCTCCACTTCCAAGCAGTGCAATTTGGAGCAGGTCACTTAATCTCTCTTGGCCTCAGTTTCTTCATCTGCCAACTTGGGGATCCCTTCTCGTCCTTTTGGCTAAGATCAAGTGTAGTATCTGCCAACTTGGGGAAATGTTAGTACCAGCCTCTTGGGTTATTTTGGAGATGAAATAAGTAATACATATGAAGCATGTACAACAGTACCTGGCACAGAGCAAGAGCTAAATAAATAATATCGATAATTATTACTAAGGTGGAGAAGCATATGTGATTCATAGAACCCAGAAGAAAATAAAATAATGGTGTATATGAAAATCAGTTCAACCATTACTAAAAATGTCATCACCTATAATTGAAACATTTCTAGTTTTCTATTTGCTAAGTCTTATATGAAAACTTTGTCAACTAATCTATAAGGCATAGGATTGTACACATATAGAAAGGAAAATATGAGGATATGAGGTGTTTTCTACCTTCAAGGAGCTTCCAACCTACTTGGAGAGATGGTCTATAGACATACAAGGGCAAAGAGTCACCAAAAGAAAACAAGATGAGTTCATGTTGCTTTCTAGTTCTTTGATGCTGTTCTGTGGCTCTGCCAAGGCACGGTGCCTGGTAAGCAGTACCCTGGAAAATGTGAGGCTTTCTATCCTGTGGAAATATTAGGGAGCAGTGTGTTATGGGAACCAAAATATAAGTAACTCATCGCTACCCACAGAGAGTCCTATTATAAGGTGCAGCCTGAGTTGATATTGACTGCTGTGCAGCTTCCATGCTAATAAATAATGTTGTGATTGAAACACCACCGGCATCAGAATCAGCTGCCCGTTCCAGTGATAAGAGTGCCTACTACCAGATAACGGTGGCTTTAACACAACGGGGGCTTGTTTCCCTCATATTTTGAAAAGCTGCTTGCTTTTAGATCAGTGGCTCAAGGTGGTCAGGTCTGAGGTCTTTGTGATTCTCTAGGTTTTCCCTCATTAGAAGACAGCTTGCCAGGGTGCCTGGGTGGCTCAGTTGTTAAGCATCTGCCTTCAGCTCAGGTCGCGATCCCAGGGTCCTGGGATCGAGCCCCACATCGGGCTCCCTGCTTGGCGAGAAGCCTGCTTCTCCCTCTCCCACTCCCCCTGCCCGTGTTCCCTCTCTCACTGTCTCTCTCTCTCTCTATCAAATAAATAAATAAAATCTTAAAAAAGATTTTTTAAATTAAAAAAAAAAGAAGACAGCTTGCCCATTTACACCATCTATTCCATGTTCTGGCAGAAAGAAGGGGAAGAGTAGACAGCTGGTAGACTCCGCTCTCTAGGGAGATTTTTCTGAGAGCCCCACCCAACATCTCAATTTTATTGGCCAAACTGTGTCACATGGCCACCAGCATCTGAAAGGAAGGGAAGAAAATACAGATTTTTAGCTGGGTGCTTTGTATACCAAATAAAATTGGAGTTTTACTAATAGGAAAATGGGAAAAATGGATATAGCGTCTATCTATTGATGTATAACAAACAACCTCAAAACTACTGTCTTAAAACAACAACAATATAATTTAATTTATTGTTTCTCATGATTCTGTGGGTTGACCAGGTGGTAGAGGAACATGGTATAGGCTGGGGTACCGGGAGGACCAAAAGGCATAACATGGCCTCATTCCTATAGCAGTTAGTTAGTGTTGGTCCCTGGCTAGACTTCAGGTAGGGATTGGCTGACACCTGAATTCCTCTCAGGGTTCCTTGGGCTTCCTCATGGACTGGTGGCTTGGTTCCAAGAAGGAGTGTCCTAAGAAGATGAGCCTCAGTGTACAAGTGCCTATCAGGCCTCCACTTACACCATGCTTGCTGTTGTCCCATTAGCCAAAGCTGATCACTTGGCCAAGTCCAGAGTCAAAGTGGGAAGGAACTACACAAAAGCATAAATGCCAGGAATCACAGTTCATTGGAAACCACCAAATACCAGACCACCATAAGGTAGGCATCTAGCCACCTCTGCCAAAGTATCTTTAGATAATATTTTAAAATTAATCAGTGCTTACTTTACAACAAATGTAGAGCCAAATAAGCATTAACTCAAGATTCTCACAACCTCATGGGGTAGATACTCTTTATTTCTATTTAGAGATGAGGAAATAGATTAGGAAAGTTTAAGGAACTTGCCCAAGGTGACAAAGTAAGAAAATACCAGGGCCGGAACTTGAACCCAACCTGAATGCTCGGCTTGGACAGTTTGGGAGCACATTCTGGTTGCAAGGAGATGGTAGAAAATCAAGTGACAGGGATCTCATGAAACAGCTATTTTAAAAAGGGTTTCTTCATGTTTTTAAATACCATTCTCTTTCTTCCTCTTCTTTAGAGAGGAAGAGAGAAAAGTGTGATATCCCTGCCCATCAGAGTCAAGGCAGAAGGAGCAGTCAAGAGGGTGCCCACTTGCTTCTTTGTCAGGTGATCTAATGTCCATGAAGTGTACATAACCGGAGGCAGAGGTTAAGACACACATTAGGCAGGAGGAGTTGGACCGCTACATTTGCCCCTGGGAAAACCTGAGGAAGAAGTTTGACATGGAGGAGACTAGTTTAAGGAATCCTTCAAGGGGGTTTCTGAAAGGGAAAAAAAAAAAAAAGTTTACTGGACTTAAATACCTGGGCAAGTGTGTCAAAGGTGAATCTCCCTAACATGCTAAAAACGCCTCCACTTTTATGTAAAGAATAGTACAGACACTATATTTTGTTTAAAAGTGTGTTTCTCAAAGTGTGGTTTATGAATTCATGCACAGAAATAATGACTCAGGGGAGCCTGGGTGGCTCAGTTGTTAAGCATCTGCCTTTGGCTCAGGTCATGATCCCAGGGTCCTGGGATCGAGCCCCGCATCAGGCTCCCTGCTCCGAGGGAAGCCGGCTTCTCCCTCTCCCACTTCCCCTGCTTGTGTTCCCTCTCTGTGTGTGTCTCTCTCTGTCAAATAAATAAATAAAATCTTAAAAAAAAAAAAAGAAAAGAAATAATGACTCTGTATCACCAGTAGGTGGGTCAGAAAAGCTGCATGTTTAAGGAACATCCCAAGTGCCTCTTCTATACAATAAGCTACCGAATTACTGATTTAAAATGTTCTTTCAGAATGATGACATTTAAAACGGTGCTTTTCAAGTTTTAATGTGCATGTGAATCCCTGGGATCTCTTAGAAAAAGCAGATTCTGATTCAGTAGGTCTGAAGAAAGGCTTGAGATTCTGCATTTCTAGCAAGTTCCCAGTGATGCTGCTGGTTTGAGGAACCATGCCGACCAAGTAGCAAAGCTTTAAAACACTGGAGGAAAGAACAAACTCTTTGGGGTTGGAAAGTTCGGAGGCAGATATAAACAGTGGGAGTGAAGGTGGGAGGACCCACTACCACCCACAGAATGTCACCGCTCTTTCCTAAAGACAAGGTCACTGGTAGAAGATGGATGTGACAGCAGTAGAAGGAGCTTAGCGATGTTCAGGGGGGCTTCCCAGGTCAAGGTGAGATAGGCGAGCAGGTACAACAGGGAATGTTTTTCTAAAGAATCTGGCCTTGAGCATCTTAGGTGCTATGAAAAGAGCTTGAAGAATCTCAAAGAATGAGATAAATTGGACTAAATGAACACAGATGTTTAGAGGAGCTCAACTCCTGAGGTGCAAGAATAGACAATTTGTATTCAAGAGTTTGTTTTCTTTCAACCCTGGCTTTTTACTTGATATAGCATTGTTGATAAGTGGAAGGAAGAGACTGGTGTTATACATTATGTACCAGTTTACTTTTTTAAAAAGTAAAAGTAAAAAAAGTAAAAAAAAAGTAAAAAGTAAAAAAAACTCTTTTTAAAAAGGTTACTTTTTTAGTCCTTGCAAACGAGTCTGGATTCCTCACTAGGCAGATGCCACCCCAGGAGCTGCATGTGAGAACATAGTGCATTCTCCTTCAGAAGGTGAGCTCGCTACTGTACTTGCATTACAATGTGGCTTGCATTGATACTGCTCTTTAGAGTTAACAAAGGACTTTTATATCCACTTATCGCATTTTACCTCCCAGTTACAAAAAAAGGAAGGCATTAATCACTATCTTATTTGCAGATTTTTGAAAAACCAAGTTACAGAGAGTTTTAGGGATTTGTCTAAGTGGCAGGGCCAAACGAGGACCCTAATGTTCTGAGTCCCAGCCCCACCATCTGTTTGCTACAATGCAATTGCTTATAGCAAACGATACAATATTTCTATGGATTATTGGAGTCTCACTCGGATACACAAAGGAGAAGAGGCTCTCTGTTCCACTAAACTGACGCAAGAGCCCAACTGCCTCCCATGCAACAGAAGGCCTCAGGGGTTGAAGAAGTCCCAGCCTGCAAAGCCTGGGAATGTGTTTCTCCCTCCAGCAACAGAGCCAACTGGAAATTCTGACGAATGTTCCCCTACAAACACATAAGAACACGGGATAATAATACCAAACATTTGGTTAAAAGCACAGTTAAACTTGTAAGAAAGTAAATGCGATTCAGAGGAGGCAAGAAAAAAGTTGCAACCAGAGTGGTCAGCAAAGTCCGAAGCATAGGCTGCTTTGGAGGCATCGGTTGATCCCTTGATCCCGGGAGCTTGGTTCTCCATGGGGGAACTCAAGTCCTGTGGGAATGAGAACCAGGGTCCTGGAAAAAGCCAGGGGTCTCAAACATCTATACTCTCAAGAAAAAGTTGGTTAGGAAAAGAATTTGTCTTTTTGGCAAAAGAAAACCGACAAGGTAATGTGTTTATCTCAGGCCTGGGTCAAAGGTATGAAAAACAGAAACAAACAAACAAGTCTTTCCTGAGAATTTATAATTCCAAGTCTATCCTCATGGAGGTTAAGTGTTTATTCTACTTACATGGTCTGGGAAAACCCAGGTAGAAAAATGATCTTAAAAGTACTTCTAGTTCATAACACCCGAAGGCACCAGGTATACAGAGGGATGCACCTTTAACCCAGACTCTTCAAGGGTCCTACATTGAAGAGGAGACTTATATGAACCAAAAATTAAAAATTAGGGGTGTCTGGGTGGCTCAGTCAGTTAAGCGTCCAACTTAGTTTCAGCTCAGGTCATGATCTCTCGGTCATTGGATCGAGCCTCTCATGGGGTTCTACTCTCTTCATGGATTCTGCTCAGATTCTTTCTCCCCATCCCTCCCCCTCTATCCCTCCCCCTCCCCCAAATAAATAAATAAAATCTTTAAAAATTTTTTAAAAATTAGAAACACATGAGAAATTAAGCTACCGTAAATTGGGCTCAGCAGAAATAATAAAAGATAGAATTATACTGCAGTAACCTTGGGCATAGTATCATCTAATACAGAAAGAAGTATGAAATAAGTATGCTTAAAATATTTATGAAGAAACAGAGAGAACTTAGACATAAGAAATTTAAAAAAAGACCATCAAGAATGAATAGGCAGTTTTAAAAGCAACCAAATAGAATTTCTAGAAATGTAAACTACAGTAATTGAGATTTAAAATACAAAGAATGGATTCAATGACAGATGAACCACAGCTAAAGAGTGAATTAATAAATGGGAAAAAAGACTGAAGAATCACTTTATAATGCTGTACAGAGGGATAAAAGTATGGAAGCTATGAATTGAGGCTAAGAGATACAGAGGAAGGTGTAGATATTCAAAATATATTTAATTAGAGTTCCAGAAGGAGAGAACAGACAGAGGGGAAGTAAAGGCAATCTACAAAGCAAAAATGAAAAACATGAATTGGTGAAAGACATGATTTCTCAGACTGGAGAAATACACCAAATCCCAAGCAAGATAAATAAAAATAAATTACTACAAACATTATAATGAAACTTCAGAAAGCTAAAGACAGA
The DNA here is from genome assembly GCF_037043125.1 of Eumetopias jubatus. Taxonomy (NCBI): domain Eukaryota; kingdom Metazoa; phylum Chordata; class Mammalia; order Carnivora; family Otariidae; genus Eumetopias; species Eumetopias jubatus. The sequence goes on from NW_028274811.1 coordinate 127,099,560, forward strand.
AGATCATAAGAAGAACCAGAGAGACAGGGCGCCTGGGTGGCTCAGTCATTAAGCCTCTGCCTTTGGCTCAGGTCATGATCCCAGGGTCCTGGGATCGAGCCCCGCATCAGGCTCCCTGCTCCGAGGGAAGCCTGCTTCTCCCTCTCCCACTCCCCCTGCTTGTGTTCCCTCTCTCACTGTGTCTCTCTCTGTCAAATAAATAAAATCTTAAAAAAAAAAAAAAAGAACTAGAGCAAAAGGAGAGACCCTAACCTAAAAGGGAACAATAATTAGATATCAGTCTTCTCAACAGCAACAAGAGAATCCAGAATCCTGAGAAACAATTCAGAGTGCTGAGAGAAAATAAATCACCTTGGAATTGTATACCCTGCTAAACTATCATCCAAGACAAGGGGTAAAATAAAGGCATTTTCAATAGAATGTGGGAAGATATCCTCATACTCCAGGAACTCGTAAGCCTCCTCAGGGGATCTCTACAGTGAACAGATCTCCATTGTCATAAAAATTATATAAAGGGCTGTGCCTACATTTTATCACATTGGCAGCATTTTAAAAATTATTCAGGAGCATGGGTTCCTGAAAAGGAAAACCCAGAGTAGATGACACTGTGTGCTTATCTCTAGAATCAAGCTATTCCTTTTGCACCCACTTTTTGGCACATTTTTTGAACGATACATGAAAGTCCCTCTCTCACACCCACACACTCACTCACATACTCTCACACTCACACACTCACACACTCACTCACATACTCTCACACTCACACACTCACACACACACATTCACTCACTCACACATACACGTATTAGGAGGAGCTGCCAGAGGAGAAATATGTGAAGGGCATGAAGTTCAGGCAGTCATACTCAATATCCATTGTTGTGAACAGAGCGAGGAGTTTCTAGTTTTCTAATATATGCTAAAAATCCATGTTATGGGTTGTCCTTTGTCTCCCCTATATTCATACATTGACACCCTAATCCCCAGTACCTCAAAATATGACTGTTTTTGGAGATAGGACTTTAAAGAGATAAGTAAGTTAAAATGAGGCCACTGCGGTGGGCCCAAATCCAATCTGACTACTATCCTTATAATAAGAGGAGATGGGGATGCACGGAGAAACACCAGGGGTGTGCATGCACAGACAGACAACCATGCGCACTGGCAGACAGACCATCTGCATGGTAAGAGGGCGGGCCTCAGCAGAAACCAATCCTACCAACCCCTGGATCTTGGACTTCCAGCTTCCAAAACTGTGAGAAAAGAAATGTCTGTTGCTTAAGCCACCCGGTCTACAGTATTTTGTTACGACAGCCCTAGTAAACTAAGACAGCCCACTTTTCTCCTTTTGGTATACCCCTTCCCTCCATCGGCATTACTCATCAAAAGGCTCTGCTTTTTGTCACTGAATACAAAGCTTTCGCTTTTCTGGGTTGAAATTAATCTTCCAGATAACTGATATAACGTGGTCCAAATTGACTGATGTTCTCCTGTTCTGACTCCTCTAGATTGCCCACATGCTACTTTGCACCAGCAACTAGTCAGTCACATTGGCTGGCTGACTGTAACCACGTTCAGTCCTGGGCCTGAGTGAGACCACTACAGATCTCCCCCTACTCTCTTTCTATAGAATCCCTCCTTGCACTCTTTTTCTAACCCAGGAATCCCATGGGGCAGAAGACTGATTTTTCCCCAGCTGTGTCATGATCTCTGCCTCCTGCACCAACCATACCACAGATGCTCACTTTTTTTGGTTCTTGGGGCTTGCAGTGATTCCTAGGAGTGAGATGAATAAGATGTTGAAAGACCAGGCCAGACAGTTCCCCACCCCAGACATGGAACCTTTGGGAGACAAACATTTCTTACACTGTGCACCAGAGGCATGCTGCAGTGTGTGAAGGAATGCAGAGCACTCCCACTGCAGCTAGACATAGGAAGGGCTTTTTGAGCCTTAAGAGTTATAGACAAATGTAAAGCAACTCAAAAAGTTCTAAATTCCTGTGTATTGTTTTGATATTATTTGCTGGGCTATTTTGGTCTCAGTAGCGTTTTAAATGTTAAAGTTAATAACATATCTAATAGAATATTGCAGCCTAGGTCAAACTCCAGGGTTTCTTTTTTTAAACAATGGTACTTGGAGCCTGTGGTTTCTCAAGGTACCTCAGGGGCTGGGACTCTGGAAAGGGGCCCCTCATTCTTGCTTTAATTCCTGTGGTTCTAATTCTACCTGGGATTAAAATCCATGGTCCTGATCCTAACCCACTACTTTTCCTCTTAACTCAAGTACTTAAAGAACAATTAGAGGTAATTCTAATGTTCCCACAAATCTTCGATGCCCGGTCCTGTGGGAAGATCATATACCCTCACCCTGATGAACTGAGATGTGGCCATAAGCCTCGTTGTGGGCAGTGGAATATGAATGCAAGTGGCCTGTGTCACTTCCAGGTAGAAACCTTAAAATCCTGTTTATGATTCACTATATTCTTCTCCCCCACACCCCCCACCTCCGTCTTGGAAATCAGGGAAGTAGAATGGAGATGAGCCTCCATCAGCTTTGGGTTCTTGAGTGTCTACAATGTGAAGAGTCCCTGCCAACCCCCATAGGAAATGTGATGTGAGTGGGAGGTGAACTTGGTTGTTTTAAACTGTTGAGGATTTCAGATTGTCTGTTAACTGTAGCACCACAGGGCCTGTCTTGATTAGTGCAATAAGTAGATAGTCTATAGGCATTACACATTAAACAATTTAGGTAAATAACATTTTTTATTTAAAATTGTATTCTGAAAGATAGCATATATTAAGAAAAGGGGACAAAGATTTATTAATAACAAAGAGGCACTACCTCCTTCATCCCCAATAGCTCACAAATTGGGCATCCAAATGTCTCAGTTCAACTCCCCTAGGGCAGATCCAGGTGGGGGCTTTGTAAAGGGCCAGATCGTAAACATTTTTAGATTGCGATCCATATGGTCTCTGTTGCAACTACTCAACTCTACCGCTGGAGCTCAAATGTGGCTTTAGACAATGAACAAACTAGTGGGCGTGGCTGTGTTGCAATATACGTTTATTTATTGAAACAAACAGCTGGCCTATAGTTTGTCTACCCTTGGCCTGGGGCATAGAGACCAGCCTGTGACCCTTCAGAGCTCCAAACCCCTGCCAAGCACTCTTTTTCCAAGCTCTATTGGAATATAATTGACACATAACTTTATGTAAGTTTAAGGGGTGCAACACGGTGATTTGATGTACTTACATATTGCAAAATGGTTATCACCATAGCATTAGCTAACACCTCCATCATGTCATATAATTACCATTTCTTTTTTGTGGTGAGAACATACAAGATCTACTCATATAAACTCTCAAGTAGATAATACAGTATTATTAACTATAATCACCATGCTGTATATTAGATCTCCAGAACTTACTCATCTTATAACTTATACATTTTGACCAACATCTCCCCATTCCCCCACCTTCCCACCCCTGGTTCCCACCCCACTACTCTTTCTGTGAGTTTAGCCTTTTTAGATTCCACAAGTAAGTGATAACATACAGTATTTGTCTTACTCTGTCTGACTCGTTTCACTTAGCATAATGCCCTTGAGTTTTATCCATATTGTTGCAAATGGCAGGATTTCCTTCCTTCTCATGGCTGAATAATATCCCACTGCATATATATGCCATATCTTCTTTATCCATTTATCTCTTGATGGACACTTAGGTTGTTTACATGTCTTGGCTATTGTGAAAAATGCTGTAATGAACCTGGGAATGCAGATATCTTTTCAAGATTCTGTTTTCATTTCCTTTGAATATATGCCCAGGATTGGGATTGCTGTGTCACATGGTAATTCTGTCCTTAATTTTTTGAGGAACCTCAGTACCTCTATACTATTTTCGGTAGTGGCTGCACCAATTCACAGTCTCACCAACAGTGCACAAGGGTTCTTGTTTTCTCCGCATCCTTGCCAGCACTTATTATTTCTTGTCTTTTTGAGAATAGCCATTCTAGCAGGTGTTCCACAGTATCTCATTGTTGTTTTGATTTTCATTTCCCCTGATGATTAATGATGCTACTGAGCACCTGTTCACACACCTGTTGGCCATTTATATGTCTTTTTAACTAAGGTATAATTGACATATGACCTTATATTAATTTCAGATGTACAACATAATGATTCAATACATGTCTATTCAGTTCCTCTGTCCACTTTTTAAACATCAGGTTGTTTGAGGATTTTTGGTGTTGAATTTGTATGAGTTCTTTATACATTTTGGAAATTAATCCCTTACAGATGTGTAGTTTGCAAATAATTCCTTTCATTCAGTAGGTTGTCTTCTAATTTTGTTGACTGTTTATTTTGCTGCACAGAAGCTTTTTAGTCTGAGGTAGTCCCACTTGTCGATTTTTACTTTTTGACTTTTGCCTCTTATTTTGGTGTCATGTCCAAAAAAATGAATCACCAAGACCAATGTCAAGAGGCTTTTTTCCTGTGGGTTTGTTTGCTTTTTTTTTTTTTTTTCTAGTTCTACCATTTGGGTAGGATGGTAGAATTCAGTCTTTAATTCATTTTTGACTCTTACAATGAATTAAGTCTTTAATGAATCAAGTCTTTAATTTATTTTGAATGAATTTTTGTGAGTGGTATACAATATGGGTCCAATTTCAGTCTTGTGTATGTGGTTACCAAGTTTTCCCTACATTTATTCAATTGAAGAGACTCTTCTTGCCTCATTGAGTATTCTTGGTTCCCTTGTCAAATACTAGCTGCCCATATATGTCCTCTCAACCACTCCTGAGGACCTAAACCCGGTGGCCAAATACATTCATTTGCATAGTCGTTCACTCATTCATTCCCTCAACCGTGGTACTCTGATAACCATCTATGTCCTAGCCAGTGTGTCAGGTGTTGGGGACAGAGCAGAAAAGAAAACTGAGAAGATCTCTCCTAGGACTTAGAGAAAAGTGCAGGGTAACCTACAATAGAGAAATAAAAAAGGTAATTTACAATAACGGTAAGTGCTATGAATAGAACAAAGTGGCATAACCTAACAGCCGACCAACCTTAGATCCAGTGTCACAGAAGAGCTCCCTGAAAAGGTAACATCTGAGCTGGGACTTCCAGGCCCAGCTAGATAAACAGAATTGAGGTGATTCTTGGCTCCCCTCCTTCCTCCCAAAACAGGCTTAGTGGTATCTGAAACTCCGTTTCCTCAGCTGGAAGAAACAGCCTTCAAGTGCAAATGCGTGGTAGAGTTCCATTTTCGTGTAACTGGGTCTGTGTGTGCTGTCGTTGGCCAATCCATTCATGGGTGTGAATGACCGGTCATCATACCCTAGTCTGCCCGGCAGGTGAGGGAAGGAGAAGAGTGGCAGAACCTGTGTGACTCCTGGCTGGAATCGGAGCCTGTCAGGGGGGTCCAGATCTTCTTTGCATTCCCAGCTCCTTGCCCAGGCTGCAGTGAGCCACACACGGTCCGTCAAGTGAGAGAGAAAGTGAAGAGAATTTGAGGGAGGGTATTTTCCTCCTGAGCAGGAAAAGACCCCAAAAGACTTGGCAAGAGAGGAACAGCCTCACTGTTCTCCATCCTTTAATGTTTTTTTCCTATCCTTAGGCAGCCTTGCTTCCACAGTTTTTATAGAAATTTTGTTTGCTTCTTTGTTTTTACCATGTTGAGTTCCCAGGGGTCTGTTAATGAAGACCTTACTGCCCTTTTTCACTATCCCACACAGCAAGGCAACTCAGTAAATGCTCAAGAAGTGCATGCCATTTGATCGCTTTCCTTGGTAATAGAAATAGAAGTGGAATATTACTGAGCTGCATTATCATTTCCCTCCCTACCACAGGCTTTTATGCCTCACAAACATTTACGGCTAACCAAAGAAAAGGAGAACCTAATGTCATTTCTGGGTTTTCTCTAAGTGTATTTTGAGTCTGTTTAAATGTATGAGAAAAAAGATATTTGATTGAAGGGTTTTGCTTGGAAGATGCGGAGAGAATTTTTTTCCTCAGGGTCTCACTCACTTTCCATGGTCTGACCACTCTGAACCACGGGAAGAAAGAGCGGTAATTGATGCTTCCGTCATCTGCTAAGTAGAGACCAAGATTGGGATGGAGAATTCCTGCCTCCTCTCCAAAAACTTGCTAGCTGGGATGAGGAGGCCTACTATTTATTTATGGGACAAAAGGCATTTTGAAAGTCTGAGCCTTTCCTGAGACAGGATGCCTCTGATGTTTTAGGCTGGCCATTCTGGGAAACATGGCCCATTTTTATGTGCTGAGGAGAACATTCAACACACTATTCATTTTTAACTGTTGTAAATGAAGTATTACAGAGCCTCTCCTACTAATGAGATCCTTTCCCAACCATCCCTCAATACATATCATGTTATCTTTTGCTTTGGAAAAACTGTTTTTCGGGACTCATAGTAAGTAGTCGGAGCCAAAGTAGCATAGGTGTTGACAAGGATGAAGTGTGGAGCCAGGCTCCGTGGCTCTGAACCCCAGAGCTACCGCCTGCTGGCTGCAGGACTCAGAGCAAGTCTCCGCCTCCCTGAGCCTCGGTTTCTCATCTATATAACGGGGCCAATAAGAGCTCCCGCCTCATTAGTGATTTCGTGAGGATTAAATAAGATGCAAGTAAAGCGCTCACACCAGCATCTGGCATGGAGGCAGCCCCGTGTGACTGTCGGCAGCGGTTCCATCGTGATTGCTCCACCCCTGATGATATATTTCTAAGAAGAGGATTATTTCTCCTCTTTCTAAAACACCAGAGAGTCACTGAGAGCTGACCACTGTGGCTGAAAGGCAATTTTGGAATGAAACGCTCTCTAGACCTCATCGTTCTCAACCTCTATGTCATACCACAGGATTCCAAAACCGCTTTTAAAGCATTCCGCATTTCAGTAGTGGTATCCTGTGCAGTGTTTTGAAGAGCAGAGAGTTTTCAGATGGGGGATTAGGTTACATATTCACATGTAACGTACAGAAAGAAGCTCTATTCTTTTTTAGGGGTTTGGTTCTGTTTCTGGTTTATACATCAATTTCCTCTTCCTGTTCAAACCCAGACAGCCCACATTCCTGCACAACTTTATGGTTCTTGGTGTTTCTGTGGAAACAACCACCTAGGAAGTAGTATTTCCCAGGCTTAGAGCCTCGCATTAAGTTTTCTTGGCAAGATGAGAGAAGGGTGTTCCAGATCCATAAAACCCGTAATTTTAGCATGATCGTCAGATAATAAGGAGAATAATAGAGGCGTAGGGCTTTAGAACTAGAAGAACATTAGATCCCATCAAGACCAACCCCTTCATTTTACAGATGAGTAAGTACCTTATGCTTGGACCATATCTTACAGTCCTAAAAGGGTTTTCGCACAGATTATGTCATTTGCCTTCCCAATGACTCCTTAGAGGTAGTCAGAAGGTAGGTATGACTTATCTCCACTTTGTAGATGAAGAAACTGAGGCTTTGGGAACCTTGCCTGAGCGATGGAAGGAGTCGTCAATGGACACATCTATGACCCAAGCTTTTGACTGTCTTGTCCATGCGCTTCCCCCTGAAGCTCGATGCCTCTCAGGAGTTTGTATGTCTCTCAGGACCATCTAGACTTCAGCTCTCCCAGGCTTGATCCTTTGGGACTTTGAAACTGTGGTGTGCAGAACAAACTCGAAGCCTGTCAATGTGATGCATGAGGCCCTCAGGCCTGTCCTTTGCCCAACTCTTTAGTCTCACCCCTTGCTGTGCCTGGTTTCTACTCTTTGCTCTAGCCATTCTAAAGGCAGTTACCACTGTTTGGAACATCTTTCCAACTTACTTTTTTTTACCCTAACTTTTTTTTTTTTTAAGAATGAACCTGAGATGCTCATCATTTTCCTCCTGCCCCTATGCCCCCTTCTTGAAAACCTACCCTGATCATAGTTCTAGAAGGGGGGGGGGGCGTCTACACACAATATGACTTTACCCGACTTGATTTTGACAGAGGTGGCCATGAAATCTGGACAGAGAAGAATGAAGAGATATGTAGGTCTAAGAAGAGATAAGAGGCCATGTGGCACTGGAGAGACTGAGGAAAATATAAAAAGAAGTTATCTTTATTCTTGATAACTTAACATTGTGTGGCTCCAAACCCTTAGTTTCCATGAGATACTCCTGTATAATTCACAGATTCTCCCTTTGGCGGTAGTGTTCTGGTAAACCAGCTCTTCAAACAAACAAACAAACAAACAAACAAACAACAAAGCCCGGATTTTTAGAGTTTGCCAATATCTAGGGTATAAATACTCCACCATGGCCTATTTCAAGCTATCACAACGTTACTGAATGCTGAGTAGGGAAGACAGGCACATACATTTGCCCTTATGAGCTGGCTCTAGCTCACTACTGTGTTGGGCTTAAGCTAAGTGAATGGGTTCCTGTTCCTTGCAACCAAATAGTGTATTATATTAAATTAAGACAGTATTGATTGGCTACTTTATTTATCGCAATAAAGGAAAAAACACTATTTTTTAAACTATACCATAATGCTTTAAGGATAGTCCTCTGCCATGGTGAATCAGTACCACTAGCCTCTACTCCTTTAACACTTTCTTGTATCTATTCCTTTGGGCTTAGCAACTTCTCCTGCTTTTAGCTGTGTTGCTAAGTGTGTGTGAGGCAATTCTTTCTTTGGTATCTTTGCAACAAAATGTAACAGCTTCATTTGCTTGTGGGTATCTTCTTGAGTTGAGGAAAATACTTGCTACTTTGTGAGAAAATACAGAACTGGGGACATTCTTCTTCTTCTTTTTTTTTTTTTTTAACATTTTATTTATTTATTTGCCAGAGAGAGAGAGAGAGAGTACCCACACAAGCAGGGGGAGCGGCAGGCAGAGGGAGAAGCAGACTCCCCGCTGAGCAGGGAGCCGGATGTAGGACTCGATCCCAGGACCCTGGGACCATGACCTGGGCCAAAGGCAGACACTTAACCGTCTGAGCCACCCAGGCATCCCTGGAGACATTGTTCTAGTGATGGATATCTGCTTTCTTAATGCCAATGTATGACATACTTTTCTGTGTAGACAATAACTTTTTGCTTTCACACTAAATCATAGGTAATTTCTCGAAGACATTTTAAATTGCAATTAGACTCCACATTAAACATTGAAAATAGCTCAAATGAACTGATGTCAAAATGAGCAAGTTTGTTCCTGTGCAGGTAATGACAAGGAATGTCACAGTAGCTTGCCTGGCCCATAGCTCCTATGGCTCCATGGATTCTAAGACAAAATCCCAGTTTCAGAGATGTTGCGATGTGGAAAAGGGTACCCTTCAGAATCAGTGAAATGTGGTAAACTCTACTACAGAAGGTAACTTAGCTCAGCTACCACCTCCTCTGGGAAGCCTTTCCTAGCCATCTTTCACTCCCCCTTTGGAGGTGGGCTAAGCACCCTCCTGTTGTTTCTATAGCACCCTGCGCATATCATCATGATGTCACTAAATGCAGAATTGGGAAGATGTGTGGGGCCCTAATTATGTGTTTACCTAAGGAATGTTATCTGTGATAACTCTTTGGGTCCACAGAACATAGTACAGTGTCTGGCACATAGTCGGCTCTCAGTAAGTGCCTCATGATTGATTTGTGAATCCTAGGAGAGGATTTATCTTTCAGGTCAGCAGTGTGCAAGGTTCTGAGTAGGACAACCCCTGTCTGTTCCAGGTCCTCTCCTGCAGCCAAACCACTCTCTGACCACCCCCCCAGTCATATCAAAATGTCTGAACTCACTGTCCCTCTTGTTTACATTCCCCCCCAATGCCCTTGATATGGAAAACCAAGTCATATTAAAATTCTACTGAGTAATAATGGCACCATGTTTACTCATCTCAGATAGTTTATGACTTTTTATAAGGAAGTAGGAAGGAGCTAACTCACAAAAGAGGATCTTGAAAAGAATTTTGGGCTGATGTGAGGACATTTTTGAGCTGGCCTGTGTTTCAGAGTGCTCAAAGTCATACCACTTAAAAGATTGCCTGAGTTCATTTTTTTATCCTAATTTGGGGTCATGATGTGCTAATTTAAATTGTCTGTATCATCTCTGGGCTCTAATCACCCACTTTGAGAGTCCTTTTGCTATATTTATGGGATTAGGTTGGGACAAGCATAGGTGATCCACCCTAACCTGTAGGATAGTCATGACCAACTTGCTCTGAACTAAGTCAACCACGTCTTATGGTCTCACAGCCAAGAGTGATAAAACCCAACTCAAGTCATTGTGATATCTTGTTTTCTTAAATGAGAAAAATCCTCAACCTCTTCCAGATCTTAATTCTTGCTCTCCTTCGTGAGTACCTCTTATTTCTCTTCTCTATTTCCAAAACTTCCAAAAATACAAGTCGGTGAGACTTACTTGGTTTTCTCACAATACTCTTCTCCAGACACTGTTCTATCTTCCAAACGCTATCCTAAATTAGGAAAGTCAAAGAAAGAAATACTAGGTATAGATACCAATCAAATAAACAAAGAGTGGCAATTCAAAAAATTACAATACGGTTTTCCTGGTTTGGGTGTCTTGCACACTGGGATATTGGAAGAATGTCAAAGGAAGGGAAAATGAGACCCAGTTCAATTTGAAGTGCCTGTGATTTAATGTTCAGACAGAGACGGGTCGGGGACCTCTCCCCTGCTTCAAAAAGGCAAAAAAAAAAAAAAAAAAAATCAGTCTCTAGTAACTCTTCTTCTACACGGAGACTCTGTAGAAGAAACCTCAAGAATGAAACACTTAATTACAACCAAACATGGAGCGAACAAAGGAATGAGAATTGTTTTATGTGAATCCTGTCTACAAAGGAAGGCATCTCCTTCCAAATTTTGTTAAGAGATCAGGCACAAGTGTGAATTTTTTCTATTATTATTATTTCTGGATGCAGTGAGAAACTAATTTAAAGAACCCTCCTCACTTAGATTTCAAAAGCAAATAGGTACAGACTCACCACCCCAGGGAGCTTTAGGGCTGCTTTACACTCTTGGAGCTTTTGTAGGGACTTAATTTCATGACTGGGGAAAACTATTTCAGTCATTCCCTAACTTTAATAGTTTCCAGCCGTAACCTCAAAAAGGAAGGTAAAAGTAACGACTGGACGTGATGCGGGTGTCGCAGGCGAGTCTCTGTCAGTGCCGAGCGGTGCCAGTGACGCGGACGGGGGCGCAGGGAGAAGCTGGCGGCCGCTCCCCGGCTCTCGCGACAACCCCTTTTGTTAACGGGTTTTCTTTTTTTTTTTTTTTTAAGATTTTATTTATTTAATTGACAGAGAGAGAGAGAACACAAGCAGGGGGAGTGGGAGAGGGAGAAGCAGGCTTCCCGCTGAGCAGGGAGCCCGATGTGGGGCTCGATCCCAGGACCCTGGGATCATGACCTGAGCCGAAGGCAGTCGCTTAACCAACTGAGCCACCCAGGCGCCCCTGTTAACGGGTTTTCTTGGCGATCACCAGCAGCCTCTTCCAGACGCATGGGGCCAGATGATACAGTTTTCAGGGCGTCGTCAGGAAGGGGGTATTCCTGGGGTGGAGGGTTTGGGTCGCAGACCGGGCAGCCGGTGGAGAGAGCATCATAGATGCCGACAGGCGAAGGGTGTCAGCGCCCCCGCAGACGGCGACGGCCACGCGGCTGGCTCCCGAGGAGTCCTTGCCCTCCGCGCCCAGGCTCACTCGGGCCTCGGCAGGCGCGCTCACCCGTCCCTCTCCCTCTTCTCTGCCCTATACTCCCCTCTCCTGCCCAGCCAGCAAAGCCAAAGTCATCTTTGCAGCCATAAAGCAATTTCCTGCTTCAGACATTTCAATAGTTCGCATCACGCTCAGAGTCATGCTCAAGACTCCTTACCTCCGCCTGCAAGGCCCGGGAACATCTGGCCACTCCCTTCCCCTCCACCTCATGTCACACCAGTCTCTTTCTAGTTCACTGGGCTCCAGCCAGTGACCTCTCTCTCCCTCTCTCTCTCCCCTGAACGTGCCACACGTTCCCTCCTCAGGGCCTGGGCACTTGCTGTCCCCTCTGCCTGGACTAGCACTGCCCACCTCACCACTGTTGTCAGCCCCTCAGGTCTCAGCCCGAGGTGCACGGCCCCTCCCAGACCTCCCCGTCAGATGCAGCAACCCTTGCCCAATCCCTCTCTGTCCAAGACTGTCTGCAAGTCTTTCACTTATTTAGTTTTCCGGGCTTTGTGCTCTATTTTCCCTAACAGAAAGTAAGGACCTGAGGAAGATAAGAACTACATTTTGATCCGCAGAGCGGCCTTAGCGTAAAGCCTGCACGCAGTAGGTAGTCAATAAATACTTGTTGAGCAACTGAATCCCTTAAATTATTTGGCCCTTTGTCTTTCAGGCCTTAGCCAGGCTCGCTCCCTCTCCTTCAGGAACTGACTTGAAATCCATGCCTCCTGGGAAGTCCTCCCACTCCCAGACCCATTCTTCATAACTCCTTTCTATAATTTGTACCAGTTCTTTTTTTTTTTTTTTGAGAGGGTTGTGTTCTTAACAGGGTCTAATACATTATGAGAACTTCCAAGTGTCGAACGATAAACGTGAAACAATGGAAAATGTTATTGCTGTGGAGGGTTGCCCTTTTGTAAGTCCAGTTGCAGCATCCATATGTTATTGCTCAGCCGAGTCACTGGAGCAACACGTAATCTGGATCTCTCTTCACAGTGTGTGTGTGTGTGTGTGTGTGTGTTTCAGATAATTGACTCCAAGTGTGCCTCAAGTTCACTATTCTTTTTCTGGCTTCTCTTGTGGTTCTTAAGACAGGATATTACATAAACCTAGGATTCCAAAATATGTTCTTTTGGTACTTATTATTAGAACACTAAATTCTAGAAATACAGTTCACCTTAAGAGGAATTTAAATTGCTTTTACACACATGGGGCTATTGCAATCATCAAATACAAGACTCTGCCCTCCTCCGTGTACCTATTTTTACAGTTTGCAAAACACATTTGAATTATTGATCTCATTCAACCCTCACAACCTGTGGAGCTGTCAGTGAAAAACTGACCCCCTTCTTGCAGAGGAGGAAACCAGCTCAGAGTGGTTGGGAACCCCAACCTGTGTCCGCAGTTGACCAGATATTTGGGGTGAAGCGCTTACCTCACCACCATCACAATATAGTTTTCATAGTATAATTGAGTAACTCTGTAAAACATGACCATCGCAAGGCTTGATTACGGCGAGTTACGGATGTCTGAGTACAGATCACAACCTGCTGAAGAACCAAATTCTTTTCATCAAGAACGGGTTTCTGAGGTTTTCCTCAGAAAGATCTCCGTTCTTTTTTTTTTTCCAGTATGGATTCCCCAGACAGGGAGGGTCCAAAGGCCAGTCAGTTTTTGATGCTCTTTAGATAACTAGCATTTTTATTTAGCCAAAAGCAATGGAGCTTTATGCTTCAGTTCACCCGTGTAGGCTCATCTTGCACACATTTGTTTTCTCTCACAGGTTTCAAAATGTTGACAAAGCTCCCTCCTTTAGTACCACCTCAGTGACCCAGGGGTGATTTGTGCGTAGGGTCTGAGTATGTGATAGGTAGGTCTATACTGGGGAAATGTATCTGTGAAAATTACGCCAAGGATAAGTTAAGTCATATCTCAAGGCCATCTTCGAAGCCTTCTTCTTCAGCCAACTTCTTCTGAAGTTGGAAGTATAAATCATCACTTAAAATAAATGAACTACAACAACTACGGGCAGGCAATCTTTCCTCTAACCCGTGATTTGTTATAATGATCATTCAAGTGGAGGGGTTTTAGGCTTGTCCAATTCAAAGGACTGTCACATACCTTTGGCGGAAAGATACAAGGGATGATATTTTCCTTTTTAAAGAAACATTTTGTACACATGTACAATGTGAGCCTAGATACAGGAAAGCAAACTATTTCCTTCTAAAAGAACACAGGATATATATTTAGTACCTGAGCACTTCCTTTTTGTTACATATCCCAGTGGCTACTGTTTAGGGTAAGAACTCACTAATAATTGTGATATATGTATAATCTTTTTTAAAAAGCAGTTTACAAAGTTCTTTATATTACTTTATTTTATTCTCCCATCAGCTCTGTGAGCATCATCATCTTTGCTGACAGTTGAGGAGACCAACACCCAGAGCAATTAAGTAGCTTCTTCCAGACCACCCAGGGCCTCAATAACAGAAGAACTCAAACCGTGATTTCAGACTCTGCAATGTGTGCTTTCCACCACTGCCATGCATTGTGAGAGCCTTTTAGTAGAGTTTTCTGGAACATTCAAGTTGGAGGAAGAGAAAATGCTAATTACATATCACTTTTGAGCCCTAATCACCACTAAATTCCTGGTAACAAATTTCTAATTGACTTGTTAATGAATTGGCCAAGATAATCCTCCTATTAGATGAAAGCTGCTAAATAATTGGAAGTTAGCTGCTTTTATTTCAAAGATGTGTGAAACCTGCGCCTGGCCATTCTATGGGGGGAAAAGGAAGCTGATTTCATAGTTATGACGTTTTCTTTGCCCTCTCCCCATGCCCCATTTGAACAGACACACTCTGGAACGGTGTGGCTATTGTTACAACTTGACTATACAGAATTTGGTCCTCAGATATTAGACGATAATTTATAATGATTTATTATGTTAGCTTGACAGTCATCTTGGCCCTGTTTAAATGCCTTCGTTTCTGGGTCCCATTTTCGGAGTCAAGAACAAACTAACTTGTCCACACTTTACAGATGAACAGACTTGATAAGAAATAGAAAGGAGGCTGGTGCCAGGACAGCTTCTTGGGTGTGTGACCAGAGCAGTGGCCCAGGGTCTCCGCGCTCAGCAAGGCCTGCTCTTGCTTAATGCTTTGTAGTCGCCATGTTGAAATCCTTAGGTTTTGAGCAAGGGGCTCTTCATTTTCCTTTTGCACTTAGCCCCTCAAATTATGCAGCTGGTCCTGCTTGGTGTGACAGGACATTAGCCTTAGAGAGAGTGATCCTGACAGGTCAGAGTGCTGCCAAGATTGTAGGTCTCCCAAAAAACCTCGGGGATAGGCCAACATACTGCTTATAGATTCAAAAAAGTGTGGGGTCAGGACTACACAGGAGCCACAGAGCCTCTAGTCCTCAGCAAGGGCAGAGGGCACTGCCCACCCCCCGGCAGAAGGTTCCAGCTTAGTTGAAGCCAGTGAGGTGGCTGGTGCTCCTACCCCAAATGTCAGGAAAATATGGAGTTCCTCCAGGAATATAATACTAGTCTCTTGTTTGGGGCCCTTTTCCCACATACCTATTTAACCTATTTAACAGAGTGTCAGGCATGGTCAGATGGGAAACAGGTTCAATATCCAACAGGTTACAAGCTTTTGGATTTTTAAAAAACTCTTTTATTTTAGAAAGCATTTTTTTAAAATTCTAACATTTTTACTTATTACAAAGCAATATTCTTTGAGAAACACATTTCATTACTGATAAGCAGAAAAAAAATTTAAAAGCCACCCATCGTCCCACTTGTAAAAAGTGATCATTAACGTTTTACTACACACGTAGATGTATATATGCTTAAAAAAACATAAGGGATTACGCTGTATAGGGAATCATACAGTTGTTTTTCTTTTCATTTAATATTTTGAGAACATGATCCCATGCCATTAAATATTTTACTACTATATCACATTAAATCTACCATGATTTTTAATCACATTTTATAGTTTATTGAACTAACCTCTATGGCTTGATATTTAGATTGGTTCTCATTTCTTGCTATTTTAAACAGTGCTATGATGAACAGGTGTGTAGCTAAATTTTTGTAATCATCCATGCCTACTGTTTTTAGAATAATTTTCTGGAAACGAGTTATCTGAGTGAAAGACATGAACATATTGAGAGATGCTTGTCCAATTGCCTTGCAGGGCTGTTGTACCGATCTCCATTCCCATCAGCAGTATCTACGAGTTTGGGAAGTGTTTTTAGTCCCATAGAGAGCCAGTTTTGTAACTGGGTGGGAGGTGGTGATTCACACCCAGCAAAGGCTCCTTCTGGACTCTCGTGGAATTTCTAGAATTGCAAAGGGTCAATAAGATGGGGGTGTAAATGGCAGTCGTTTTTATGACTTGTAGTCTAGGCAACCAGTGTGGGGTGAAAATTATCGTAAAGAGATTACTGCCAAGAGGTTGCCCAGATATTTTATTTGCCTATAATTGCACCTTCTCGTTATATGTAACAGCGTGATCAGGTGTGCTGAATCAAAGATTTATAAAAATTGCATTAAACCCACGTCCTGTAATTTGAAAAACAAAACACAAAAAAACAAGCCTTTGTGTTGTTTTGTTGTTGTTGCTGTTCCTTATTCAATCATTAGCAATTGTTGGTTAGTTTGGATTCCCTGCCCCTCTCTCCTTCCAGCTACCCTTAAGACTTTTCTTTTTTGTTCATTGGGGAAGCAGAGGTCCTGTGGTAGTTCTGACCATTCAAAAATGAGTTCCCTAAACCTCAGCCTCCTTTGTAAATAAAAAGTCCAGCTCAAATCTCTTTCATGTTTATAAACACTGAGCCTCCTAATCCCTAAGTCTCTTTTTGTATCAGATTTCTCTTTGGGGAATCCATATATAATCCCTCTCCACAAAGCAGGCCTGCATCTGGGCTTCTGGAAAAAAATCAATATGAGGGAAACACAAGGAAATCTAGCAGAAGTGAAGGTGGAATTTAGAGGCTCAGTCATTCATAGGCGCCCTCTTATTTATTTATTTATTTTTAATCAGCAAAGATTTTATTTATATGTACTATAGTGGTGATAGATACAGAAGAGAATCTGAATTCTTAAAAAATTATAGATCACACAGAGACTTTCTAACAAGTGTGAGGTGTGAAGTGCAGCATCATTTAAAGGTAAAGCTCCCCTGTGGGTTATGGAAGATACTCCAAGAATATACTTTAATGTCAGGAAGAACCAAGACCCACCAGTATGCGAGGCAGTCTTTTCCAGTGACTAGTGGTTTGGGTGTGTGGTTTGTTTACTTTCCTACACAAAGATGCAATGGATTATATAACCTCTGGAGTGGGCAGTCTTTGAATTCCCATGGTCCAATGGCTCATTCTTTTTAAAATGCATTTAATATGAACTGACCATTTATCATTAACAAGAGCATATGTTATTTTTCTGATCCCACCTCTTCTGTCTCTTTCTCTTGATATCCCTGTTTTCTGTTTCCAGCTGCCCGCCTACATTGATTTACTTTGCTTTTAGAGCTTACTCACACATCTCCTTTTAGTTTTCCTTGTAACAACTCCAGCCCATTTCTTTGTACATTTGTGATTTTTGCTTAGCTTTCCTCCCTTGTTTTTTCCACCAAACCCTGTTTATTTTCATTTTCTTCCCCATGGTCTGATTTCTCTCCATGCCTGTCACATTTAATTGAGGTTTGCTGCACGATTAAGATGAAGAAAGTCTTTTCTTCTCGTGCTCAAAAAGGAAAGTGCTGCTATATAGTTTCAGCTCATCCTAGATCACTACCCGTCTTGAATGAGATCCCCAATCCCGTCCTTTATAAACCCAACCAGAGAACAGCTTTGTGCTAAGTGTAGAACACACCAAGCACAGGCAGTTTCAAGATTTGTTGCTCTGAATTCCCAGTATTGCTTTCCTAAACACGATGGAGCATCCTTATCACCAGCTTCCCCCCTTTTTTCTCTCACTGCTCCTGCTACTGATGGATGTTTTGAGCTAGAGTTCACCCTTTCTGTCAAAGAGGAAATTAGTAACCCTAAGCTCACTAATTGGAACCCCAAAAAATGTTTAAAGAGAGGTGTTAAACTCAAATTATCACCCCAAGAGGCTCTCTCGCTTGTGGAATAAAATAAACTTGAAAAGGCATTGAAAAAGAATTCTGGAACAGTGAATCATTAGGATGTAGTTTGCACGGGGAAGCATTCACTCTGCTTGCGTGTCCTTGTCACTGGACATGTTTCTGTCTTTTGGAGGCTCTTTGGATCATAAGTATCCATGTGAAGATATGGATATCACATGGATATCAAAAAAATATCCTTTTTTGAGGTTTTGCTCAAGTTCATTCTTAAATGTGAATTCTAAGATATAAAGTATCTCAGACTCTCCACTGAGTCATTTCCTTGTTCTCATTAATTGGCTTAGGCCCAACTACAGAGTGGAAAGCTATTTTTATGTATTTGCTCACAACTGAGAGATCTAACATAAGATTTAGACAACACGATTTGGCAGTTTAAAAAAGAGAAAGAGATGCTTTACTGTATTCCATTAAATGAGATAAACCACATGTTTCACCTTTTGAAATCATCTTCATTGTCTACCACATTCATAGATAGGTTAAGAATAATTTGGGGACGAAACAGAGCTTGGAGATAAAGATGATATTCTATCATTTTCCTTCTATTGTATCTTCCTGGGGATATTTTTTCTTTGTACTTGACGTTTTCATGGTGGGATGGATTGAAGTTCTATCAGACACAAGTGCTCTGCAATAAAAGGTGACTCACCTCTCCGCTCCATTGTAAAAGTCGTAAAGGCAGTAACTCAAGTGTGTGGCTGACTCAGTAATTGCCCAGCATCATCTTTATTGAAATTATCCAGCAATCTAGAAATTAGGAGTGAAATAACCATGAAGTCATGCTGACCCAACTATTCTGAGCTAGGGTAAGAGAGTCTTTTCTAGGCCCTTTTTTCTATCACACTTTCAATTTAGTTTTATAATCACTAGGCAGTGCAACGACTCTGATCATTAATTTGGCAAATTTCTGTTGCAACTGGCTATAGTTAAAACTATAGAGCAGATCACTAAGAGGCACAGCAGATATCCTGAGATGAAGTAGTGTCTATTTTTCAAAGAAATAACAGATTGGAGGCCTGTCTGCGAAAGTCAGGAAAACCCATAGGAAGGTTTAAGGTGGTTGTTTACAAAGTCTGATCTTGTTGGTGTCAGGGGTGGGGTAGCAAGGTTTACACGGGACAGACTTTGTCCAGGCATTGTGCCTGGGGCAGTGGAGAAAGCTCTGTGTGGATGAAGGAAAGGACTGCCCACTGAGCCGCCTTCTCTCTTCTCGCAGTCACTGCTGGGCAGGGCAGGACAAGAAGATGGGAAAGGTGGTGTCGGGGGTGGGGAGTGGGGGCATGGGGAGCTTAGCTTGGTTTAAATGTTTTCTAAGAAAATGCCATGAATCAAATAGCTCTCCTAACTGTTAATGGTGCAAAGATTCAGCACGAAGGAAAATCAGAAACTCTTTAGTCCAACATCCCACGGCAAGAGGTAAGTACTTTCTAAAGCATTATTGACATGTGAGCAGCTGGTTTGCATTTGAATACCCAGGAGCACTAGCTTACTGGGGAGCCCATTCATTCTAGTCTCAGAGGACTATGTTTGTTTTTCATGATCAGGCATAATTTGCTTCTTTGGAGCCTTCATCTGAATAAGCCCTCGGTAAAATTTAGCTCTTACTGTGGTTATTGTCACTGGATTTTTTTTTTCTTCGTGAAAAACTCCTCAAGGTTATCAAGGCTTTCATTTCTTCTGAAGACTAGTTTCTTTGATTGCTTAAACTCATGACTTGGTTCCCAGATTCCTTACTGTCCTGGCTCCGCGCTCTCTCTCTCTCTCTCTCTCTCCACGTGGTTCACCAGCAGTGACCAGGGCTTCTTGTGATCAACTCTCTTTGACATTTCCTGGCTCAATTCATTCCAAAGAAAGGCCCCTTTCATCTCTGCTCTGTGCTTATCAGAGACAAATGCCTAAAACAGAAGACTAAGGTTGTTATTGGTTGACATGGGTGAAAAATATATGTAGGTACATAAAGAAGGGCTAGGTCCCCTGGAGCATTTACATGCTGAAGGAGAGCTGAGGTAGGGAAAGTGATTTTAAACAAGTATCAGGCTTGCAGCAAACTCATATGTAGAAAGAATTTGTTAATATTAAATAGAAATTATAGAAGATAGCAAGATTTTTTTTGTATTATTTATTTACACACTGCTGTTTTTTCATCAAAAACCAAAACAAATTAATCTTCATTTTTGGAAGCAAAGCCATTTCTAGATCAAATAAGCTGAACTGTAAAAGAATAAGAGACTCATGGAAGATTAAAAAAAAATAGTGTGTTTATCATTGCAAGTATTAGATTTTTAAGTTGTTCTTGGACGGTCTGTGGGAAAAACAGAGCAGAACCAGATTCTTCTTTCTTGATGCAGGCAATACAAGAATGAAACTAACAAGAAAGTAGAAAGCCCTTCTAAGCTTAATTAAATTATCAGCAGTAAAGGAGTAGTTTCTGAATGGTATTGACAACTGCCCTTTGTTAAGCAACACAAGTAAAGGATGTCCCAACTAGTAACCTACCATTGCATGATGTATTTGCAAGTTATTTTCTTAATATGGTGATGAGTTTGTGCTAAGTGATCTCTATTCTCTTGGCCAGTTCCTCTCCGTCTCAATGATACATATTTGCCAAATGGCTAGCTAGAGCGAGGTTTGTTACAACTTGTGCAGGGCAACTGAGATCTGAATTGCTAGTTGAGTAGAAGATGCTGGCTGTGTCAAAAGCTAAACTTGGTTTGGGGTCATGGGCATGGGGAAGAGAAGGCATAAGCTGGAAAAGACTGCTCACTGCAAGTGAGTCAGCCCAGGGAAACTGATATTTATTAATAGGGTTCTTTATTGCAGTACAAAGAGTAGTTTTACCTGGTGCTCCTAGACGAGCAATCACCAGGGTCTAGAGTCATGCTCAAAATTCAGGAACATAGTCCATGGGAAGCAAGTGGGCAAACTGTTGCAGCAGACATTGTTGGTTTCCATTTATCCCCTTCCTTTTTCCTCAGAGGACCCTGATTTTGTGTGAGTATCTCCCTTTTTAAAAAACAACCCTCGGGGCGCCTGGGTGGCTCAGTTGTTAAGCGTCTGCCTTCAGCTCAGATCATGATCCCAGGGCCCTGGAATCGAGTCCCACATCGGACTCCCTGCTCCTTGGGAAGCCTGTTTCTCCCTCTCACACTCCTCCTGCTTGTGTTCCCTCTCTCGCTGTGTCTCTCTCTGTCAAATAAATAAATAAAATATTAACAAACAAACAAACAAACAAAAAACAAAAAAACCAACCTGCGCTCCCAGGGAGGCTGGCCCCAGCCCCAGGGCATGAATTGTGATTGGCTCAGGTCAGTCCTGGCAGTCTCTTCCTCTTGCAGGTGAGCTCACACACATGAAGAGATTCTGGCCAGTGAGAAGAAAAAAAAAAGAGAGAGAGAGAGAAGTCTGCACTGGGTCCTTTTGAAAAGGATTGTCCAGAGACACACACAGGGAAAGATAATTTGTCATTCTACTAGGCATCATCACCTCTGGATGTGATGGCTGGAACTGCAACGGTCATTTTACAACATGAGGGGAGCTAGCTTGAGGATAAAACCCACATGTTGAGCACGACTGAGCAGACAGATGACAACACCTGGGGTCTGAGGCTAGACCTGAAACACTGAATTAAACAACCTCAGAGCGGCCTGGTCTCCAAAATTTGTATGTTGAAGTCTTAATCACCAGTACCTTAAAATATGACTACATTGGGAGACAGGGGCTTAAAAGAGGTAATTAAGGTCAAATTAGGTCATGTGAGTGGGCCCTAATCCAATCTGACGAGTGTCTATGTGAGAAGAGGAGATTAGGACACACCGAAGAAACACCAGGGATGCAAGCGCAAGCCAAAGAGAGAGGCCTCAGAAGAAACCACACCATCAACACCTTGATCTCAGACTTCCAGCCTCCAGGACCGGGAGAAAGAAAACATCTGTTGTTTAAGCCACCCAGTCTGTGATATTTTGTTATGGCAGCCCTTGTAAACGAATACACTGCCCTTCCTTTGGCCTGCCTTTGGCCTTTGGCTGTACAATTTTTCTGTTTGTTTGAGTGGGGTTTTCAGCCCTAACAGAGTTGTTGAAAACACACGTGGAAGACCCTGCAGCAATATTTTTCCATTGCCAGGGGAAGCCAGTCTGAATATAGGAGATGTAGCTAGAACACTGAGGGCTAGAGCACTGTAGAGGATCATCCTGTATACTGTCATAAACACAGGGAGTAGCAGGTCATTAGTGATCAGGGGGAAGCTAAAGATGTCAGGGCCGTGGTGGTATTTTAATATTTTTCCAAATGCCAGGGTAGGGCTTTGGCCTCTGCTCTCCCAACCTTCTCATAACTGGACCTGATGACAGAGCCTCCTGAGGATACGGTTAGTGGTCAAAGGACAGAATGAAGCTGACTGTCCATGCAGGGGTTTAGACTGATCACTATGACCTCAGCTAACCTATCAAATTAACTAGCAACAGATGAAAAACGAATTTTGACCAGCTTCAGGGAATGAGAATTTATAAAGTCCTAGGTAGTAGTTAGAATAAGACAGCGTAAAACCTACTCCATTTTAGGGGTCTCCCCCTACTAATTTAGGTTACCCCAAGTTCTAACTTCAAAGCAGGAAGTCGGGCAACCACTGGATAAAGACAGATGGACTGCCAGCAAGTAAGTAATATGTAGCTCACACATGCTCAGGCTTAGCTCTGAGCTACGGGAAATACAGGTTTCTCTCATGACTAATGCAGAGTTGTGTTTGTTGAACAAACTTTATTTTTCTAGATAGTAGTTGTCAGGTTGACCATAACCACATTATTTCAAGCTTTCAGTGCTTTGATTCAAATAGCTCCTCTTTGTTCTTCCTGCTTCCGGAATATTCCCTTCTAACTCATTCTGCTCCCCGGTGAAGCTTCCTAGGGTCACTTTGATTATTTCTTCCCTCACCTCCAAAACTTTCACGTGGCTCTAAAACTATTGAAAACAACCTTTAGTGTAACTGCCTAGGCTGCAGTCCTATATTCCCTCTCTGAGAGTTCCTTTATCCCGGAGGTGGGCCCCGGGAGTCATGTTAATTCAATATGGCATCAATTCTCTCATTGTACTAGGAATGGACATGCAGGGCACCTGGGTGGCTCAGTCGTTTAAGCATCTGCCTTCCGCTCAGGTCATGATCCCAGGGTCCTGGGGTCGAGTCCCGCGTCGGGCTCCCCGCTCCGCGGGAAGCCTGCTTCTCCCTCTCCCCCTGCTTGTGCTCCGTCTCTTGCTGTGTCTCTCTGTGTCAAATAAATAAATAAAATCTAAAAAAAAAAAAAAAAGGAATGGACATGCAGATTCTCTCTCACAGAAAATTGGAATTGGAAGTCAAAGATGCTGGTAGCTTCTGCGGGCCAGTTGGACTGAGGAGATGTAAATGTGTGAGTTGTGGGGTGAACTGTCTTATATATTCATGGGGAACCAAAAAAAAAAATCTCTTTTGCAAGAGGGGAAAGGATGAGAAGGGTATGCAGAGAGAAGCCAAGGTGAAGAAAGGACATGAGTGGGGTGGAGTTGTAGGCTCCAAACTAGCAAGCCTGTGCCCTCGCTCCTGGGAGCTTTTCATTCCTGGTTCCAAGCCTTGGGGAAACCCGGTTGCCCACTCTGGCACTGGGCTCCTCTAGGTCCCTTTGTTTTTAGATGAACTCACTCCTTTTGGCTTACACGACTTTGAGAAGCTTTCTGTTATTTGCATCCAAAACCATTTGGGCCAAGGTAAAGGTAAAGTCCTAAACTTTTGGCTTGATATTCAACATTATCCACAATTTAGCCATCCTCTATGGTTTTCATCTCTCTATCTCTCTCTCCGCCGCCCTCCACGGTACTTCATTCACACCAGTCTCCTTTCTTTCCTCCTCTCACACCTTATACATTTTTGGCTTGTTTCACATCATTTCTTCCACCTAAAATGCTCTCCTTCTTCTTCTTGGACTACTTGGACCCTGCACCTTTTTAAAGGTCAATTCAAGTTTGCCCTTCTGTGGAAAGTCTTAAACGAGCTTCCCCGCTCACAACAATGTCTCCTTCTTTTAAACTTCCATAGTGCTGGTTGTTTCTGTTTTCATGTAACAATAGGTTATGGTAATGAAGAAAAATATGATGAAACACCTTGATGACAGAAACTCTAATATTCACATTTGGAAATAATATGGGGAAACCAAGGACTGTATCCCTGTCAGATATGTCAGAACAAGAGAGTAGTGGCAAACCTATGTCTAAGTATTACCATTAATAAAATAACATCCAGTCTGTTGGAAAACCTGAAATGTGCATATTCCTACGATCTTATTTAGCTTAATCGGCGATACCTACATTGAGTGTGATAAAACAGTTAGAGGAGAGGAGGCAGAGATGGAAAAACAAGAGGATATGAAAGAGCAGGTGGACACCGAGGTGCTGGAGAGGACGGAGATCGTAGGGCTAGGCTCTGATAGGACAGGGAGGTTGGAAAAGAGCTGAGGAGATGTGGAGGGTCTTTCTTCCTCTTCCTTGCCTTTCAGGTAGAATAAACTTTAACCCTGATTCTGTCGCCAGCTCCTCTCTCAGAAAGGGAGGGGGAAGAGCAGTTAAGAGGGGCAAGTAAATAGAAAACAGTAGGGTGATGAGGACAAGAACCACGGCCTCCCCCAGGGGAAGGCAGACTCAGAATCCCTAGCCTCCAACCCAGGGTGGCATATTACAGTCTTTATGACAAGATTTAACCTGTAGTGACAGATTAGTATTTTTTAATAATGAACATGTGAATTCTTATAGCCCTGCCTACTCAACAACATTCACTCAAAGAATATTTATTGCACTCTCTATTATCAGATGGTTTGCTAACATATGAAGTGGTCACACTCGTCTCTCATTGCATGTTAGAGAAACCCACAACCACCATCTGGTAACTCTGGCAATAAACATCAGTTAGCCATGGCCGTGTTGATGAGGCTGCCTTTTTGAGTCACCAGTGACCTTTTGTGCATGAGAGCCTTCCCCACCCCGTCTGCCTCTGGGGTTTTCCAAGGCTGCTGCTCCATGATTAGTAGCTGGACTTGGGTCCTTTTTCCTCTCTACCTGTTTCCAAGAATTGTTTAAGATAACCAACCGCATGAGCTTGCTTAGATATATCTCCTGGTTGCCGTCTAGAGACAGCACCATAGCGTTTGAAGCCCGGGACATATCACGCTTTGTGTCTGGGAGCTCTCCTCTGACATCTTTATTCTGTTATCAGAATATCTGAGGCAAGCTGAAGGGGAAAAGTTGTCACACACCGGTGTCAGTCCTGTTCACAGAAAGGTGAAAAGATCACTGCATTGCATTTCTTTCTTCCAGTCTAAACCCATATGGAGACCAACTCTGAACCAAGCACTGACCTTGAGTAACCCACAGCCTAACGGGAAAACCACCTGGAGAATTTATGAATCACATAAAGACTAACTTCTTTGTCTGTGGAACGACTTAAATACAAATAGAAAGCTACCTTCTCTATCAGCTCCCCGTTTCCCACTCCCCATATTTTCCCTCAATTTTTTACTTCATTGTATCTTAGAGGAGGCATTAACTAGTGTTATAAAGGAGGGCACATCGGCTCTGTGCGTTTGTGCGTGTGTGTGTGCACGCGCGCGTGTGCTTATGAATGTAAGAGAGAAGTGTTCTGATTTAATGGTTCATTTTAAAAAAGTAAAACCTCTCTCTTACCACAAGCTATGCTCCTAGACTCTGCTCCATTTATCCCTTCAGATTCCAGAACATATAAGGCCCATTTCTTAGCCTTTCTTCTCTCACCGGCGATGTTCGCATGTGCTGTTGTTTGGGAGGCATCTTTCATTCAGGCTCTATCTCTACGTGTGGGATGAACAAAGAGCATCTCCAAGGGTCGCACATGTTATGCGCCATCAGGGTGTGTTGGAAGCAGTCCTGCCTTGCCTAATGCTCTGCAGAGCCATTTTTTTCCTTAAATGGACACATTTATGTTCTGTTTTTACTCCACCCTCCATCGAGGTCACAGCACCCCCAGTGGGTGCAAACTGTTACCTCGAGGAAATAAGAGTTCTGGGTGTGTCTTTGAATTTTCAGCTTTGTAGAATTGGGATGCTGAAGAAGCTGAGCATCATCCCTCAAGTTGTACCAGATTTGGGTATGGTGTTCCTGGACTTTAAGCTTCTTTAACTGGAGGATTTTAGCTGCCAGTTCATCTAATCGAGTTTCTGTGATTCACCGTCCAAATCCAAGTCACAGTTCCATGATGAAATAAGAGACCATTTTTTCCCCCAAGACTCAGATACCACAGATATGACTGAAAGGTTCATGGCGAGGGCAGTTCCATCCTGTCATGTGTCGACCGACTCAGCCTGGAGCTACAGAGCAGGGAATTCGGGGTTCCAAGAGGTATTGGCACAGCACCTAGCCCATGCTAGCTCTCTGGCAGGTATTTGTTAATTGACTAATACAGTCTCAACACCAGATGTCATCTTTTAAGAGTCTCACTTCCCTTCCCGTAGATGTTGGTGAATCCATGTTTCATACAAAAAAAAAATTGTCAATTACAGAGTGCCATCAATTATTTGAAAAATAAAGCGAACCCTCCCTCATGGGCTGGCTA
This sequence comes from Eumetopias jubatus, assembly GCF_037043125.1. Taxonomy (NCBI): domain Eukaryota; kingdom Metazoa; phylum Chordata; class Mammalia; order Carnivora; family Otariidae; genus Eumetopias; species Eumetopias jubatus. The sequence continues at coordinate 127,125,996 of NW_028274811.1, forward strand.
CATAATTTGTGGAGCCCAGTATAAAATGAAGATGCAGGAATCCTTGTGCAAAAATTATTAAGAATTTCAAGATGGGGAGTGCCTGCGTGGCCCAGGTGGTTAAACGTCTACCTTCAGTTCAGGTCATGATCCCAGGTCCTGGGATCGAGTCCTGCACAGGGCTCCCTGCTCAGTGGGGAGCCTGTTTCTCCCTCTTCCTCTGCCCACCCTCAGTCATGCTCTCTCACTCTCTGTCAAATAAATAAATAAATAAAATCTTTTTAAAAAAAGAATTTCAAGATGAGAAGTACAAAGCATTAAACCAAATGTGGGGCCCCTTCCCTGTATAGATGGGACCCCGTGAAGCAGGTACTAGATCTTCATCTGCTTACCATGCACGAGTGCCTATAGTTTCCAGACCCTGGGTCTCTCTTTGTCATATACCTCTGCTCGCAGCAACCATGAACTTCTGGGAGGTTTCTTAACTTGCTTAAGATCATATGCAAAAGGCTGTGTACAATGCCAGTTTTTTCCCACTAGACAGAATGTAGGGTCACTTCTGAACAATATCGTCACATATACAGTCTTGTACGATTTCCCCTTGTCGAATTATCTGGATAATAATCATTCACCCGGACTGAGAACTTACAACGTGTCAGGCAATGTTCTAGTTGTTTTACATGTATTTACACATGTAATGCCCAGCAGTGCATTCATGCAGCTTTGGTTGGGATTTGGCAGAAAGTGGAAAGCACAACTCCAAAGATGAACTGAAGAGATTTTAATGAAGGGACTGCTGTCAGAGGTGTAGATAGGATTAGGGAGATCTTCGAGGAATACGGGTACATGTGGAACCAGCAGGAACAGGAAACTGTTAATGTCCCAGGCTGGAAGGAGCAAGGAAAAAGGACAGAGTTACATCTTTAGCTATGGCAGACAGGCTACTTATTAAGTGCTATGGCCATGGTCAAGGCAGACAGCCTCTGTCCAAATCCCAGTAAGGAAGGATGGCATGGAGGACAGATATTGCAACCCCCTTTCTTGGTGTCCTCACATCTCCTGCCCGGGGCCTCCCTGTGGCCTAACCCAAGGGAGCCGAGGGGCTCAAGTCTCTAGAGGTCAGCCTCCCAAGACATAGAGCAGATACAGATAAAATTATCCCCATTTTACAGAGGATGAAAGGAGACAGAGAGGCTGAGGAACTTGCTCCAAATCACACAGGTACTAAGTAGCAAAGCCAGGATTCAAATACAGTAAGTCTCAGTGCAGAACTGAAGCACTCAACACTATTGTTCTAGAACAGGTCCACAAATGGCACGGAAGTCCCAGCACGTGGCAATAAGTGATCTGCTACCAGACTTGTGAATTTGTAACATCATAATCAGGGGAAACCAGCCTGAACAAATAAAACGGAATTTTAATTACTATAAATGTGTGCGATTGGATTACCTTCAAGGTGAAGAATAATCAGGATGAGGGCGGCAAAGCATCGCCAGGGAAATGGTTTTGGGGGATTTAGTCTTAAGAAAGGAAAATAGTGGTTTGCTGTGAATGGCATTAATTTCAAAGCAAATAAGCAATTCTGAAACAGAGTCAAAAGCACTTGAAAAATTCGATTTCTTAAATAGGGCGCATATTCTTCCCCAAAGGATATTCTTTGTAGCTTGTTGAGATCATGCATTAACTCAACGAGGACGGGTCAAGAGCCTCCTGTGTGTCCGGTATTGTTCTAGATGCTGGGATACAGCTGTGGACACAACAGATAAAATCTCTACTCTCAAGGCACTTCAACTCTAGTGGCAGGAGACAGATAATAAACAACGGATAAATACGTGATACCGCTACGAAGGACAAAGTAAGGACAGAGAGTGACGGGAGAGGGAGGCAGACACTAATATCAAATTATCGCGCATACCCTCTCGACAAGTAGGCATTTGAGCAGAGAACTGAAGGTAACCTCTGTGTCCTTAGTGGTGCAGTTGTGTACCGCCGACCAGTTGCACTGAAGAGAATGTTAGATCTGTAAGGAACCACAGGGATGCTCACATTCTGTAAAGAAATCGATGCCCAGGGGTGAAGTCCTTTATTCAGATATTCATATTATATTATGATATACATATTCATATAATGTGAATATTCAATATTCATATTATAAATAATTATGAATGAAGCTTGTGCTAAAGATCACATATTGGGATTCTCATTTTCTCACGTAACAAATATTACTGGGCCCCCTTATGTGCCGGGCACCCAGTCTCACGCTTTTTGCACTGGATCCTCTTGTTTGCTGATTTAGAATCAATTTCGAATTCATGAGTTTTTATGGTAACTGAAGGCTTAGCTCCCTCGAGGTATGGGTTCCCTTTGTGTGATGTGTCCAGATGCCCTGAAAGAGAAATAGAAGTCCCAGTAGCTGTGGCTGGCAGAATGTGACTTATAAACTGCACTTTCCCCCTTCTTTCAACTGATTTATTTTCTTTTTTGTAATTTTAAAATTAGACTCTGGGGCTCAAGTGAGCTGGTTAAAAATCATACTCTCTCCTTCAGATTTTTTAACTATGTTTCTAAAAAAGTGCTTCACAGCGGAGTTGTCCTAGTGTGGGAGTTGGGACAAAGAGAGGAGAATTCTGGCAGGAAGAGAGCCAGGACGTTCAAGCTCAAATCAGAGAGTGAGGTTGGAGCCCCGAGGGAGAAGCAGTGTGGGGATGTGACACAAGCTATCCCCGGGGCGATACACCAAGTGCAAGGTACAAACGTAAGAAGGGGGTCAGTGGCCAGAGTGAGGGGATGGAGATGCGGACAGAGCCTGGGGGAGGTAGCTACAGGGGATAAGGGAGAGAAGAGTTTCAGCCAGGCCAGGTGGCATGGACCAGAGCAAAAGCTAGCATCTCATGCCCAGAGGTGATTCTTATAGACGCATATCTCCAAAAGCTACATGCAAGGCCCAGGTTCTACCTCTTGCAGGGTTGGCAATTACATTTAATATAAACTCATTTTAAATAGCATCTTAAACTTTAAAAAGCTTTCACACAAACACACTCTCTTATTTAATCAGTAAGATAATGAATGGAGGTGTTATTTTGTCTATATTTTATGGATGGGAAAACTAAGGTCCAGACAGGTTGAGAAATGGACCCAATGTGTGATAATGAGTTCATGACAGCGTAGGGACCAGAACTCAGGTCTTCCAGCCTCCATCTCTTATATAGTTTTGACTCAGACTACACGGCTGTGTGATGGGAAGATGGAAAGGAGCTAACATCACTGACAAGTCTAGGAAATTTAGACCAAAGATGTGGGACTTGTCCTACAGTGGGAATTCATCTTTCTTTCTTTCTCTTTTTCTTTCTTTCTTTCTTTCTTTCTTTCTTTCTTTCTTTCTTTCTTTCTTTCTTTCTTTCTTTCTTTCTTTCTTTCTTTCTTTCTTTTTAAATTTATTTGACAGAGAGAGACACAGCGAGAGAAGGAACACAAGCAAGGGGAGTGCGAGAGGGAGAAGCAGGCTCCCCATGGAGCAGGAGCCCGATGCGGGGCTTGATCCCAGGACCCTGGGATCATGACCTGAGCCGAAGGCAGACGCTTAATGACTGAGCCTAAGAAACATGAATTCCCGGGGTGCCTGGGGGGCTCAGTCATTCAAGCGTCTGCCTTCGGCTCAGGTCATGATCCCAGGGTTCTGGGATCTAGCCCCGTGTCGGGCTCCCTGCTCAGCAGGGAGCCTGCTTCTCCCTTCCCTACTGCTCCCCCTTCTTGTGCTCTCTTTCTGTCAAATAAATAAATAAAATATTTTAAAAAAAAGAAACAGTAATTTGCCTATATAATCCCCCCCCCTCCTTCTTCTCTGGGAGCCAGTCACTTTAGTTGCAAAGGAAGAAAACGTTGTGGCTTTGGTCCTTAACTTGAAGCATTCAACCTAGTTGAACTTGAAAACAGCCAAGGATCATCTTTCCCTGGGCTGGGCTCTATCATGTGAAGCCCCACATTAGTTTTTATGGTCTGAATGTAGATCCCAAAGGAGAGGACTCACCACTTACTGTTCACTTTGGCCAGAGCTATTCTACACACTTTAGAACCTCCCATTTAGGCTTCAATGTGACCTTACATAGGAGATACTATTTTTATCCTCAGATAAGGGAACTGAGGCCCTGGGATGATAAGTAATTTGACCAAAATCAGACAGGTCATTGCTGCCCCACCCTTAGGTTCCCAGCACTCATGGCTCCCATTTACAACAGCAGCTTCCTACTGGCAGCCCTTGGGACTCTCCACCTGATGCCTTTCTCTGACCACGGGAGCAGGTGTGGCCCAGGCACCAGGGCACGTTGGAAGTTCCAGGGAATGAATGGCCCTGGGACAGATTTCAACCAATAAAACTTGTGGATAAAGACCCCAGCAAACTTTCCCCTTGAGTGGGACATTCTGTAGCATGCTCCCTTTATATGGTCTCCAAGGTCCCCCTGGGTTGGAGCTGCATCTGCCCATAATGTTAAAATGCTCACTTCACAGGTGTTTGCTGCCTCCCACCCATCTACCACTCTCTAACTGATGCTTTCTGATGTCATCTACAGAAAATATTTCTACTCAAAGTTTTGTCATGGGATCTATTTCTGGAGACTCAAACCAAGACAGTTGGTTGAACTGGAAATGGTCTTAGAAAACAGACCCACAAATGGATCTGGAACCTGAGAGTTCACTGGGCAGAAGGTAACGAGAACCCTTTGTTGGCAGGAAGTGAGATGGTGAAAACCCTTGGTGCTGGAGGATATAGACTCTCACCTGTGAAGGACTGAGATGGGGTACTGGTGGAAAGGGATGCCCTGGCTTACGGGAGAGTTCTAGCACTTGAGAGAGTTGGGGGGCAACAGTAACTACAAAGATTGGGGAGTTGGCTGTCTGTCGTTGACTGTGGTGGTAACTCTGAAGAAAGAAGATAACAGGTTCATGTCAGTGAAGAATGAGAAGGTCAAGGGTCCTCCATGCCGGCATGTAGAGAGACTCCCATCTGCTGCAGCTGGAGGGCAGGCTGCTGAAAACTAGACCCCTGGTTTGGTTGTATGAGTGACAGGGATGGAAGCAACAGCACGGGTTCCCTCTCCTCAAGGTGCTCCAGCTCCTGCTGCACCTCAGTGCCTGACCTAACGATGGAGGCTGGGGCTGAGCTCTCAGTTTTGTACCGTCCCTCGAGGAGTCAACTTAGTGCTGGTGGAAAGTTGATTATACTGGCCCGTCTCCCTCAGAAGAAGACAGAGACTTAGGCTTACTGGGGACAGATTTACCTTCCTTGTCTACAGAGCCTCTGACAGTACCTTGATCCAAGGACTCACAGAATATCTAGTTTACCAACATAGGAATCCACTTAATATCACCGCAGACCAAAGAAGCCACTTTACAGTGAAGTCCAGGTGATGGTTACGCAGCCACCAGATCTACTGATTCTACCACCCAGCGCATAATTTGGAGGCTGCTGGTTTAGTAGGATTTTGGAATGGCCTCAGAAACGCTTAGCTGAGATGCTAGCTGGGAATCACATGCCATGGACTTGGGACACTGGTCTTTCAGATGCTCTCCAGCGCTTGGCCCCGGGAGGCAGGATACTCGGATCCAGGGAATAAAAGCAGTAAGTGGCCCTCTCACCGTCATTCCTAGTGACCTACTTCGGGAGATGGTGCTTCCTGATTTTGCAACTTTCGTTTCTACTAAAGATGCCGGTTCCTGAAGTGAGTGGGAGGTGGGAGGAATGTCCGAACAGAGGAACATAATCAGGGTTTCACTAAATCCAAAGTTACGTCTGTCACCTGGTCATTTTAAACTTCTTGGCTCAGTGGTCCAGCAAGCCAAACAATTTTTAAAGTTTTTATACTGGCAGGGATAATGGACCCTGATGATCCCAAGGGAGCAGGCTTCCTTCTGCACAGTAGGAACAGGAAGAAATATGTCTGGGACTCAGAGGGCATTCTGGGTCCTCCCCTTGATGCTTCTGTGCTATGATTCGGCCATTGCAGCGACCACAGCCTGATGAGGACATGCAAACCTGTGGGTTAGACCCCTCAGGGGTGAAGGTCTAGCTTATCCCACTGGGCACACAACGTACACCAGCAGAAGGACTGGCTGAGGGTCAGAACCCAGGGCAGGGAGTAGAGGAGCCAGATAATGATAGCAGAGTTCGAGCCTTAAGTCTTCACTGCAATAGAAGGGACTGTAGCTTGTCTTACTCATATGCTTGTTGGAAATTTTTTTTTCCTGAAAACTGTAACCAGCCACCTTGAAAACTCAGCGACAAGACAGATGCATGAATGGATCTGAGTGTTGACAGGGGAGGACAATAGCAGATGCTGCTGGTCCTGCACTCATCCTCTCAGTGCCCACTGGTCCTGGGCAGGCAAGCACAGCCCACTTTTGCCCAAGGGCTTCTCTGCCTAGAAATTCCAGGGAGTTCACAGGCTAGAGGGCAGCCCTCAACTAATGAAAGATGGGAGTCGGTAGATAAATACCCAGCTTCCCTTGCCCCTTAGATGGGATGCCTTGAAGCATGTTGTCTCAGAAGAGAACCCCAAACACCCCTAGGGAGCCTGCTTCCTAAGCACATTGCATGGTCTGTCTTCCCTTTCCTGCATCACCTCCCAACTCCCTCACTGATACTTCCTTTTTTTTTTTTAAGATTTTATTTATTTATTTGAATTAGAGAAAGAACATAAGAGTGGGGGTTGAAGCAGATTCTCTGCTGAGCAGGAAGCCCAACATGGGGCTCAGTCCCAGGACCCTGAGATCATGACCCGAGCTGAAGGCAGACGCTTAAGCGACCGAGCCACTCAGGCCACCCCTCACTGATGCTTCCTGATGTTAGCTCTCAAATAAGCCACTTATACCCAAATCCTTATTTCAGGTCAGCTTCCAGACAAACTCAAGCTCAGAGTGGCTGAGTCAGAATATGAGGCCTGGTAGTTTGGCCTCAAGAGTCTTTGCCTTTAACAACTACATGTGAATTAAAGAATTATCCCATAAATATAAAGATGCCAAAGAGGAGGAAAAGAATCCCGATATCTTTAAAAGCAGTCCCCAAATCAAATAATTCTACCTTCATAAAATCTTATGGTCAAGTGCGATTTTTTTACGGAATAGTACTTCATTTGGTATACATCTCTGTGGGAGAGTTGGTGGACACTCATCTGGATGTCTCTTTTCTCCTCTTTCTTTTCTTTTCTAGTGAGATGTGAATCCATCCATTTAACATTTTATTTTTTTTTCACATTTGAAAAAATGTGATTGCAGGACACTCAAAGTAGAACTCCCTACCCCTCCAAAAAAAAAAAAAAAGGGTAGATGTGTAAAGCAAAATTGTTTTTCTTCTTTAATTTTTTCTACCAACCAAGTGAAATGCTGCCTCCGACACAGAGCAGAAGTCTTGACTTCCTCCACACCCGAAGTGTCATTAGGATCTCTGTGAATTATCTTCAGCCTCAGAGAGAGGAGAAGAGAGGATGAAGAAGCAGGAAAGGCTCCCTTGTCCTATCTCCTCAAAATAGGCCCAGGGAGGCTGTGGCATTCCTCTTCTCTGTCCTCCCTCTGTCCTCTGTCCGCCTCTTTCGAAGTCTTGCAGTCCAGTTTGGAGTCTGAACTGGGCTAAACAAGAACCACTCTGAATAAGAGGAGGCGGTTTGGCCTGGGGACTGTGGTGGGAATGTGGGCTGGTGTGTCTGTCGGCTCTGACACGGTTGGCACTTTTTGTTGGTATCAAAGGCCACTTCTTCAGAGGCAGCCACTCACAGGTGGCTGGAGGCAGTGGGGTCCATCATGCTGCTAGTGGTGTGCATTTCAAGCGCCAGCATAGATAGCCTCCCCAGCTGACCAGATCCCAGGTGACCTAGGCTGAGCTCTTCAGCAGACCATGTGGTTTCTGGATTCCCTGGCATTTGGGCATGACTCGGATGCTGTGCAGGGTCACTTTCCATATCCAGATCCTTCCCAATGAACAGATGAAGGACTGGGTATCCTTCCAGGTGACCAAGGCTGAAGGCACTGACTTAGCTCTTCACAAGAGTCATGGGAGAATTTCAAGCAATTAGGGACTTCTTATTGTACATTAACATTTTAAATTAAAGAGTTTTGGTCAGCAAAGAGGAACAAGAAAAAAACACTGAATTGACAATGGCTTGGGAAGAGGTCTGCACTTTTCTTAGAGTGGGAGGCAGCTGTTCGTGAGTCACTACATCCAGAATCTGAGCTCTGTGGCCTGGAGCACTGAGACCGGGCCAGCCTGATGGGGGGGGTGGCCTGGCGGGGTGTGAAAGTACAAAGCTGCGCTCATGAGTCCGTCACTGGATCACCTCTTGGTTATCTCATAGACTGAGTTGGCAGGAAAATGTATGGCCCAACTTGGAGACTGGGGGCTTGGTTTGAGGCCCAGCCACACCACTACTTGGTATGACTTATCTTCTCTGGGACTCAGTGCCATCATCTGTAAAAGGGGGACAATAATTCTCTCAGTCAGGCTCCCAGCAAGAAACAGATGCATTCTCAACTTGAGAAGTTTAATAAAGAGACTTCTTGCCAAAGTGGGCAGGACTAGGGGAAACCAACAAGGGACAGTGAAGCACCCCAGAGCTGGCAACAGCGGGGAGCCAATGCTGCCCCTAGGCCATGGGGTGTCACCAGAATAGAGAGTAAGTACAGATTTGCCCGCAGGGAATTTTTGGTGGAGGAACACTGCTGCTGTCATTGTATGGACCTGATGTTGTCATGCCTTTCCTGGATGTGGGTGCCTCCTGCTGGAGTCCCCAGTGGCTGAACCCACCTGGGATCCAGAGTGCAAGGGAGCCAGACTGAAGCTATCCCTAACAGCTAGCTTCTGGCGTACAAAGCAGAGTACAGAAAGGCAGAGAATGGCAGATGGGCAGACAGAGACTATCCAGCTCAATCCTGATAGGATTGTTGTGAGGATTAAAGACGTTACGGTATAGAAATTCTTAGAGCAATGCAGGCACATAGTAAGCACTGTGGAAGAGTCCATTGCTCTTATTATATCCCTAATACTTCTCTGTGCCCCTTAGCATCCAGCTTGTTGCAGAATCGATGGAGCCATTCCTTATGTGTCTAGCACCGGCCTAGCTCCTGCTTCCTGGAGAATCTCTCTGCCAAGGCCAGGTGTCTGCTCCTCATCTCTGGGGCATTGCTCTTATATGACAATGTACCTCTGCACATGGGCCCTGCATTATCTCTGAGGCAAGGAGCACTGGGCATGAGCCTCTGGTATGTTGGTCCCATCTGGACAGTCTTTCCTTCTCACCTTATAAAGTAAATCTCTTCCAGACAAGTAAGCACAAGTCTACCCAGTTGAGGCTGATCAGGTGGTAAGGCTACACTTACTTCCTCTCTCCTTATCAGTTAGCAACTGAGGGTCAAAAGTCTCCCACTGTGAGTCCTACTCACTTGCCGAATTGAATCTTGCCACCTACCTGCTCCAGAGCTCAATAGTAATTTACATTGCTACCATCTATTGGATATCTTAATTATGGGCCAAACAGTATGTAAGAAGCCTTACATATTTAATGACATTTAGTACTTAACAGTAACTCTGTCAAGTATTAGTGTCCCCATTTTGCTGGTAAGGAAACAGAGACTCAGAGGTCTCACTTACACAGTGAGGAGGTGGCAGCATCCAGATTAGTCTCACTCCAAAGGCCTTTCCACCACACAATGATGTCAGTGGATCCACTTGAATCATGCATTTTCTTCTAAGCTTTTTCTAGCCACAAAATACATGTAAGCAGAGGAAATGGACTTTCTGTCCTTGAAAAACTTATTATATTAGTGGAAGAAGAGACTCACACAAATGGAGCAGTTTGAAAATGTTCCATAGGTGTGTCCAACCAGGTGCGAAATGGAGGATCACAAACTCTACATGTTGGGGGAGCTCCGAGAAAGGGAAGAATATGAGGAAGAAGTAATGGAGAAGTGGGGCTTTGATGGGGAGGTGCGCTCTGCAGAGAGAGATGAGGAGTGTCCACGGAGAGGAGGTCAAGGGAAAAAGAGAAGGTAGGCAGAGAGGCGGCCAGCCAGTGGAAGAGAAAACTGATCTAACCAGAGGAGAGAGGTCTAGGAAGTAGTTGATAATAGGGATAGTGGATAATGAGGTGGTTGAGGAAGAAAGAGGAAGTCTTGAGAGCTATGAAGAGGAATTGAGACTCAATGTGGAAGCAAAGGACCTCATGGTAGTTGTGGAGGGTACTGGCAAATGAAAGAAGAGTGTTGGGAAGGTGGAGACTTCAGGAGTAAAGGAAGGGACTGAAGGGAAGAGAGCTCTTAAAACATGCTTGAGCAAAACACCAAGGACTGAGACAAAGAGGGAGAGAGTTGGAACCACCCTTCCAAAGAAGGACTAGCCAGACTTGGTGAGTAAATAGAGTGCATTAGGACGACTTCGTTGGTTTCCATCATGGTCAATAAAGGAGATGGGGCACAGATGGGGACAGTCATCTGTACATCCTGTGCATTTAAACAACCTGGTTCCCTACAGAGGTTTCCTAAAAGGAATAAACACTGCCCCTCTGATCAGAGAAGCAAAATTTACCTTTTGTTTTGCTGGGGAAGGGGGGTATTACGTTTTATGAAAAGCTCCTAGATCTCCCCTTCTGATAGTTTAGAAAAGGCTTTGAGTAAATGTCTCTCAACTTAAAGGTTCCCTCTCTATGTCCTGAGCTGTGTGTGCCTTTGGGTTGGGGGTTCAGGAGCCTGGGAATGGGTAGAAGGAAGCCCCCCCCTTTCCATGGGGGAGTTGTGTCAATGTGTTCTTGCTGGTCCAAAGGAGAAATCTAAACAAGCCTAGTTTGTTGTCTTGTTAAATCTTGAGGAATTCACAATTCATCCTTATTAATCACCAGTCAAAAACTATTTACTCATTGAGCAAATGTCTTGATCCCCTTTGACCCTGGAAAGGATTTGTACTCATAGCCTCCCTTGGCCTAGGTTCATTAAAATACACACTTTTGTTTTTGTTAAGATGTCTAAAGAATCATTTCCAGTAAGCTGTTGCCACCAGTAAATTGTGAACGCCATGATCTTCCCATGAAGATCTTATATTTCCTTGACGTCTAGTCCTTTTGTTAATGTAGGTGTCTCTTTGCAAAATAAATAATTAAGTAAATTAATAAAATAAAATAATAGACTTCACTTCTCTGAACAGGGAGGCAGTTTTCATTTCCTTTGGGGGAAGCCTCAATTCAAGTTGTTAAATGCACATGATATATAAATAACTCTTCTCCCTACCTATCCCCCTCTTCCTTATTTATTGAGCACCAGATGAGAGCTGGCTTTATTTGTTCTTACAAACCTTTTAAATATTTCTCTCTATTTTATACAAATTAAGGGAAACTGTTAATCTGCCTTGAAAGCAAACAACATACTTTAGTTTGAAGTATGCCTCATGTTGTGTGACATTTCTTCCAAAGAATTTTGGTGTGTGTGTGTGTGTGTGTGTGTGTGTGTGTGTGTGTGTGTGTGTGTTGGTGGCGAGTGGGGGTGAGGTAGCAGGATTGGGCAGAGGAAGCGGAGGGCAACATAAAGTTGTCTCAGAACCTGATGTGGTGAGTACGGGACATCAGTCCTTGAAGAGATAACAAGTGCTCACTTTAAAATGATTGCTTCCATGTAGTCTCTATCAAGCTTTTAAAGAGGCTTTACAAGACCAGACATAAAGAGGCATTTCCTGATTAGCTGTCAGGAATACTATGTGTCTACAGACATGAATCACATCCCCTGTTTGTACATTCCATTTCACAACAGGAACATGAGAAGCACCCACCCAGTCTTTACCAGCTCCAGGGAGAAGGGGGAGCTAACTAGCCTCCCTCTTGTGGGATGTTGACCTGAACGCCATGCTCATCTGGGCTGAGACAGAGCCTGGCACCAAGACCAGAAGAGATTGGAATCTAGTTGGTTCGATGGCATGGATAGCCCCGTCAAAACCTCAGCTCCACTGTGAAGGGAGGGCCATGGATTTTACCCATGTACTAGGACTTTTGAAAGCACCTGAGTCACTGGACTCAAGGAACATGAGCAGTGCTCTAACTCTTCTGTCAAAATTAGCCATCTGTACTCCTCTTTGCTCCTTTTCCAACCAGATGCTGCCATTTTCCTTTCTTACTTTTTTTTAACTGAAGTATAGTTGACACACTATGTTACATGAGTTTCAGGTGCACAGCATAGTGATTGACAAGTCTATATGTTATGCTGCACTCACCACGAGAACAGCTACCACCTATCACCCCACAAGGCTATTACAATACCATTGACTATATTCCTATGTTGTGCCTTTCACCCCTGTGACTTACTATTGGCCTTTCTTATTTTGCATGCATGATGGATGGTGGAGCAGCTTCCTATTTCAGCAGGAAGGGAATAAAGAGCTCCTAACTAGACTGCAAACTTATCTCAGTCTCATGCTCACTTTATGGCTCCTTCATTTGTATGGCATTGCACTGTTTTCCATGCAAGTTCTGGATCCACTGCTTCCTATCAAGGAGCAGCTATTGTGTATGACTTCACCCCTGGCTTACTGGTTTGGATTTCTGATCCACCATTTTGGCAGAATCTCTGGGACAGTGTGCTTCCTACTACTACTTGCCTACCTGTCTCTCTTTCCAAGGATCCTGGGGCTAGCAGCAGCAGAGTTGTACCCATCCCTAAGGCCAAAGGGACGGGGGAAGGAGAGGTTACTGGAAACTGGAGGGGAAGGGAGTATTGTAGAGCAGGCCACCTGGAGAAGAGTAATGTTTTGCTCAAGCATGTTTTAATAGCTCTCTTCCCTCCAGTCCCTTCCTTTACTCCAGTAATTTAATTTAATTTGCCACCAACACACACACACACACACACACACACACACACACACACACACACACACCAAAATTCTTTGGAAGAAATGTCACACAACATGAGGCATACTTCAAACTAAAGAAGAGAAGAGAACTTCTCCTCTTCTCTTCCGTTCTCATCAGCTGGTGTCCCATTGGCCAAACCCAAGAGAAAGTCCAAGGTCAGAGGAATCCTGTCACTGTAGTAACATTTACAATTTCCATTTTGGAAACAAGAAACTCAAACAGTTTAGGTGACTTTTCCAATTTGTAAAGCTGGAAGTTGAATCTAGACACATGTGACTCTAAATCCATATTTGTTAACCACTATACTAGACTCTTTATCTATAGGATAAGTTCTTGTTTTAATCTTCAAATCTGATATTTTAACTCCTTGCCCACCTGCCTCATTACAGAGTCCAATTTGCATAGAACCTCAGAACCTTTTACAACTTGTGACTATGTCTTGTTCTCTGGATCCTGCCCCCCACCCCCAACATTACCTTGATTCTCCTTGTCTTATTAACTAAATATCTGTTCATGAACACCACTTGTATTACTATCATTTCCTATGGGAACTAGACAGTTCTTCTTTCTGGAATCAAGAGTGTGATATACCCAAGTATCCAACCAAATCCCATAACATGAATGTGTTGTCCTGCCAGAAGCTAGGTGTATGCTGGCTAAAACCAACAGATAGAATGATTAACCTTAAGAAAGAATTCCAAAGATGAATAACTATATATTTGGAGGTGTTTGTTGTTACTTTATTATAACGGTGAAGCATTAGAAGCAGCACGAGTGTCCAACAACAGGGGATTGCTAGTATGGGTGGCACTCATTAAATACTGGTGGGGAGAGCTTTAAGGTCCCCTTGTCCATTTCTGGGTTCTGATGGAGATTTAAGGCATCTTTCTTTTTTTTTTCTTTCTTTCTTTCTTTCTCTTTCTTTCTTTCTCTTTCTTTCTTTCTTTCTTTCTTTCTTTCTTTCCTTTCTTTCTTTCTTTCCTTTCTTTCTCTTTCTTTCTTTCTTTCTTTCTTTCTCTCTCTCTCTCTCTCTCTTTCTTTCTCTCTCTCTCTCTCTCTCTCTCTCTCTTTCTTTCCTTCCTTCCTTCCTTCCTTCCTTCCTTCCTTCCTTCCTTCTTTCTTTCTTTCTTTCTTTCTTTCTTTCTTTCTTTCTTTCTTTCTTTCTTTCTTTCTTTCTTTCTTTCTTTCTTTCTTTCTTTCTTTCTTTCTTTCTTTCTGCTTTTCTTTCTTTCTTTCTTTTTTAAAGTAAGCTCCATGCCCAGCATGAAGCCCACTGAAGGGCTTGAACTCATCGCCCTGAGATCAAGAACTGAGTTGAGATCAAGAGTCAGATGCTTAACCAGCTGAGGCACCCAGGTGCCCTCCCATCTTTTTTTAAGTAGGCTCCACACCGATAAATCTTTAGGGCACATTTCTGGACAAAGCTCATAGGGATGCATTTGGGCTAAGAGGGAACAGTTAAAAACTCCTGTTCATCCTTTTGGCCTTAGGTGGAGGGGGGGAAGGATTAGGCCAGCTGAAAGCTGTTTCCTCTTAGGAGGATTCCCTGTCCTGGGAAAACCTAGCCAGACCAAATTGTGGCCCAGGGGAAAGGAGTAAGTGGTTTGGGAGACTCTGCTGTGGGCCTGAAGGACAAAGTCTTTCCTTTGGGATATCTTTAGTTGTTTCTTTTCACCATCAGATTGGTAAGACCTGGCAGGTTGAGAAAAGGGTGTGACCCAGGGAAAAGTAGGCAAGGATGACTTGATTTTCTTTTAGTTTGGCAGGGAGTAGTGGATTAAAAGTCTGTGACTCACACATGTCCAGCTCAGCTCACTCCAGATAGGGGTCTGAGGCCAACACAGAGTACAAAGTATTCCTTTGCCCAGAGTGTCTCATCTCAACACTCTCCTAAAGCAGCAGTTCTCCAGGCATGATCCACAGCCCTTGGGGGGTGTCTGGGACCCTTTCAGGAGATCTGCAAGCTCAAAACATCTTCATAATAACGCTATAATGTCATTTGCCTTTTTAATTGAATGCTGCAAAAGCAAAGGGAACTGACGTGCTGGCGTGAATCAAAGCATTGGCTTTATGCTTTAATACAGTGTGGTATTAACACGGTATATTTTACCAGCATAAACTCACAATTAAAAAAAAGAGCCAGCTTCACATAAAAACATCTTTTTAATATTATGTGTGATGCAATGGGCAAGTAATACATAAAGCATTTCTGCTGCAGACCTAAGCACACTGGTTGTTATTTTAAAACAAGTGCATTGCAATTGTTTGAGTTACAAGCTGAACTAACATTTTTCATGGCACTCCGTTTTTACTTGACAGAATGACTGACAAACTATGAGTATTCAGGTTAGAGTATTTGGCAGATGTTTTTTCAAAAGTGAATCAAGTGAGTCTATTAGTTCAAGGAAAATAACTAATATCGTGTGTTGCTAATAATAAGATTCAAGCTTTCAACCAAAAGATAGATTTTTGGAAAGCTTATGTTCTCACTATGAGCTTGAACGCTTCCCAACACTTAAAGACTTTTCTGATAAGTCAGTAGTGATATGAAAAAGTGTGATTTTTAAAATACTTTATAATAAAATGTGTCAACATTAGGAAGCTCTGTATATCTCAGTGAACAAATATCTTCCAACTCACCAATGCATGATGTTTCAAAATCATGCATGAATCAAAGATCCATTCCAAGTGCAAGATAGACAAATAGATTTTAATGTAGCAGATATGAAAAGTTCATTGATATTGTTTCAGATTCCACATTGCAACTAATCTTTAATGAACTCCTACTTGTCAAGTTTTGGGTAACAAACAACATCTGTAATTATTTGAAAAGGCTATTAAAATAGTCCTCTCTTTTCTGATTACACATCTGTCCGAGGCTGGATTTTCTTCATATACTGCAACCAAAGCAATATGTTACAACAGATTGAATACAGAAGTTATGAGAATCCAGATGTCTTTTATTAAACCAGACTATAAAGAAATTTGCAAAAATGCAAAACAGTGCCAGTCTTGTCTCTAAATTTTCTTTTGTTTTGGAAAGTCTGGTCACTTTTTCATAAAAATATGTTATTTATGATAACGTGTAATGGAATTGTAATTATTATTTTTAATAAATATATATAAGCATTTTAAAAAGTTCAGTTTTAATTATGAAGCCAGTAAATATTGACACATGCAACCCACACCAACAAAGCTGCTCTGAAGTCTTCCATCATGTGTAAGAGCATGAAGAGGTCACAAAACCCAAGGTTTGCAAACCACGGAGCTAGCGCACTTGGTGAGCATGGGATGGGGTGGCCTGGGCAGCAATGCCTGGCTGCTCGATGTTTTAGGGATTCTCTCCTGTCTTCTCTCATTGCCTACCTTTTAAAGAATATAATACAGGCCTAATAACTAGCCTTATGAAGTTTTAAACATATTCTTTTATAAAGCAAAACAATTTTTAAAGATCTTATTTATTTATTTGAGAGAGAGAAGGAGAGAACGAGCCAGAGAGAGAGAGAGAGAGAGCATGAACGGGGGAAACAGGATCCCCGCCGGAGCAAGGAGCCCAATATGGGGCTTGATCCCAGGATCCTGGGATCATGACCTGAACCAAAGCCAGCTACTTAACCTACTGAGCCACCCAGGTGTCCCCTATAAAGAAAAATGTTTAAAGCAGAATGCAAACCTATGTGTAGAATATGACTATCACGACTACGAAGTATGTACCTACAGGCAAGGACAGGACTTTGAAACCTGAGAAGCATAATGTTAGGATGGGGGCATTATGCTGGATAGATTTTCTTTGATGTTATTATAATAGTAGTTTAACAATTTCAAAAGGTCTGATTAAAACCACTCCTATACACGACAGCATCATTTTTCCAGGAGATTTGAAAAGTAACAGTTCTCTAAGTTTTCCCCCAGTTGGTTGTAAAACCAAACTGTTAACTTGATGGTGCCAGGAAAGTCTCCACACTGTTTTGCAAGAGGGAAAATTTCACTTCTTAGACTGTCCTGATGGCAATGGTCATGGGGACGGTATTTCTCTCCCATGCCTCTTGCAGGACATAGGCAGATTGCACAGAGGACCCTGGGGACGGAGGGTTGAGCTGTCTTTGAACGTAGCTACTGAGCAGGAAGCAGTTAGCACCTGGCTTTGTTTACAGTACCCTGACCCGCTGTTCACTGCGGCCAAGAGGAGAGCTGGACCACGTCCACCAGCGACAGTGAGCAAACTTACACGAAGCTGCCTATGAATGAAATTTCAAGGGTCTGCATGCTCTGTACACAGAGCAGAGAACAGGAAGGACAGATACACTGTAGACCATCTGGCAAATGGCTGGCTGCACCCCCAGGAGCATGGCCCTGAGCTGGTGAACTCCCTTCCAAGCTGGTGGGAGCTCCTGAGCCACAGGAGCACCTGAGTCGGTGGCCTGTCTGGGTCTGCCTTAAGAGGAGAGGTGGTCTATGATGCTTGCTTATAAATATGACTTGCTTTTTCTTTTAGTTCAACGATTTCATTCATTCATTCAACACACTGAGTGCTTACTATGGGGTTATCTGTTCTAGAGTCTGGGACTATAGGAGGGAACAAGGCAGACGATCTCACCCTCCTGGAGTTCACATTCTAGAGGAGAGACACAGAAAATCACTAAAATAATTAAGTAAAATGATAGGATATTGGGTGGTGATAAGTGCCATAGAGAAAGATAAAGCAGGGAGAGGTGGGGGTGAACATGCAAGGGGGGGTGTGAGGGTCTTAGGGAAGCTTCGCTGAGAAGGCGGAATTGGAGCAAAGGCCTATTTGAGGATATTGTAGAAATTAGAAATAAAGGTATAAAACGACAACAGAAAGTACCTACTCTCCCATTTTACCATTGCTATTTTGTTGGCATTCTGTTTTCTCCACATGTATGAACAGAGAGCATTTTTTCAAAGGTAGACGTGGGCTTGCATGTGCGGGCGTGGAGGTCTTATTCCCTCGCTTTGCTCTGCAACCCCAGCAGCTTTCCATGTTGCTTACCAGATCCACACCCTTTCTTTAAGCTGTCACAGAAGATGGGGGAGGGTTCAGCATAATGGGGAGCCCAGGGTCTCGCCCCAGTTCTGCCCCTTTGGTGAGCTCTCTGCGTCCCACTTTCTTCGTCAGTAAGATAACGATAGAGGATTTAACTGATGGGGTCGTTTGAGAGGGAGTGATTTCATACGCATGAAGTAGGCTGTCTCCGGAACTCAGACGAGAGATGGTGACTTGAACTGGAAGGGGGGGCAAGGGAGGTGATTAGAAGATACCTGATTCAGGGTATGTTACGAAGACACCCACTGGGCTTGGGCACAGGGGCACTGTTGATTTGGATGGGGGAGGCCAGGAACACACTCTGGGGGGCAGGCAGCTGGATAACTCGCTTTGGGCCGTATTAACTCTATTATCACCACCCTTTGTTCTCAATGCCATCGCCTCAGTCTAGGCCTTGTCCCTTTAAGACCGGACTATGGCAACACCGTGTGCCCAACGGACCCCTACTTGGAGCTCCCCTTCCGGCTAATCCCCTCCTGTGGCTCTTTGCTTCCCTTCCTTGAATCCTCGAATCCTCCCGTCTACCACCCCCCTCTGCCTCTGTCCAGCTCACCCGTCTCAGCAACATACAAGTACCACCTTCTACGAAAAGCTCTTTCCCTTCTGAATTTTGACACAGATCAGGTGCATCACTTACTTGGTTTTCCGTATGTTACTCACTTTTCCTTTTAAAAATGTGTTTTTTTCCTTCTGCTGTTCCCTGAACCCTTGCTGACAGAACCCTAAAGATGGGGACAGCATCAGGTACCGCAAGGGGAGTGTTTGGGGACTTGGGTGAGGCCAGGTAGGGATTAGGAGGGGCTCTTAGGGGACAAGAAAAACAAAGGAAAAACTCCCCACGCCTCATGGGAGCTCAGGGCTGGCTCGGCACAGCACCTGATTTATGCCCAATTCCATGAAGAATGCCAGGCCCCTTTCCAAGGGACCAATATCATCTGGGTTATTTATTGCTGTGATACCTGGAGGCCATTTTGCCTGGTGTGTCAACTGTCCAAAGTGGGAGGTGGCTGAGCAGCTGCCTTTGAGATCGTTGGCTACCCGTCCTCATTTCCCACCTGCCTTGACCGGGCCTCAGTTGGGTTCTGCGGCAGAACAGAAGTAGAACCCACCCCTGCGGAGCTCCTTTTAGGCCATCCCTCTGCCTTTGTATAGGACTCAAGCTGCTCTCTTTGGTTCTGGTGGCCCACCCCTGTCTACTGGTGATTTGATATTGTTCATCCCCCAGGGCCTAACCGAACGTCTCCTGATGGGCCTTGCCAGGACCTGAAATTATTTTATTAGTCTCTTCTTTGGGTCAAACTAAATACAAGATTATGCATGCCATTGCTCAAATGGATTTATTGTATTAACCAGCGAGGCACAGAGCAAGGTCCTGGGGGCCCTCCCCCATCTCTCCTCTTTTGCAACTCTATTTGCCTTACAGGTGCATCTCAGCAGAGGCGGGGAAGGGGGCGCTGCGGAGGCAGATTGGCTGGGGGGGTGGGGGTGGGGGCTCTGGAATTCAGACCCAGGGGAACTGCAGGGAGGGAAATCCCCTGGGCTCCTCAGCAGAGCATCAGCTTCGCCACCTGCTCCTACCGTAGCCAGAATGATGGTCTCCCGGCTCGAAACCCTGGAACTTGTGAAAGTAACCTTATATGGCAAAAGTGGTTTTGCAGAGGAAATGAAATAAAGTATTTTGAGATGGAGAATTATCCTAGATTACCCTGGTGGGCCCTAAATGTAATCTGTAAATGTCTTTATAGGAGGGAGGCAGAGGGAAATTTAATAAAGAAGAGAAGGGGGGACAATGTGACCACAGAGACAGAGGCAGATAGGAGGAAGCCACACGATAAGCCAAGGATTGCTGGCAGCCACCAGAAGTGGGAAAAGGCAAAAATCAGATTCTCTCCCAGAGTCCTCAGACACCTTGATTTTGGCCCCATAAGACTGAGTTCAAGCTTCTGGTATCCAGAGCTGTAAGAGAATAAATCTGTGTTGTATTAAGGCCCTCCATGTGTAGCAAGTAGTTAAAACAGCTGGAGGACATAAATACAGCTCCTCAGCCCACCCCAATTCTGGGTCCTCCGAGGGAACTCCCGCCACTTAAGGAGCCAACGTCATTCAACACGTGGCCTCGGGAGTGCTTGCACTTGGTGTGGACACCCTTGGCCGAAAAAACACCTTTGCTCTAGGACAGATTTATTTTCCCAGAGGGTGCCAGCCAGTTTGAAATGGAACCCGAGGGATGAGCCTGGAGCCTGATTGGCCCAGGAGGACTTTGGCTCATACCCTTACATCTGAGATGGCCACTTCCTCCCTGGAGCTCCCTTCTCGTTCCCTGAGAACACGGGAAGAACTTCCCAGGAAACAGACCGACTGGCCAGAGCTGACTGCATAATTTGTAGGATCCAGTACCAAATGAAAACACAGAGCCCTATCTTCCAGAGTTACTAAGATTTTAAGATGGTGGCAGCCACGCAGGATGCAAGCATAGGGACTTCTGAGGGTGGGCGGGGTGGGGGGCCGTGGAGCCCTGAAGGGGCTCTCTCCTGTCTTTGACCTCTGTTGTATCCTTAGGTGAACTTCACCTTTGACAGCATTTTTCTTGCTGCAATTCATAAACGTTTTTAGAAAAGCCATTGCTTTTTGGCTTCTTTTCTCTCTCATGAAGAGTCTCTGCTCTCCAACTTGCCAGGCCAAAAATAGGGCCTACTTGAAGAGTGAAATGAAACTCAGGATCCTGCTGATAACTACGATGTTTTCAAAACAAACAAGAACAGCTATAAAATAGTTTATGGGCCCATTAAAAATCCCCAACCAGCCAAAGGACAGGGAGTGTCATGCTAGAGAAACTCTGTAATGTACAAGAGTGAACCTGGCCTTCCCCGGCGACATGGTGGCCCAGGGGCCTCGGGCAGTACTGGGATGCTTCTCAGAGTGCACACGGAAATGGGGGTTCCCCAGAGGCTCTTGTGGAGAAAGGGGAATCATGGGGGTGCCAAGGCAACCATAGGACATGGAAGTTTAGGTGGCTTTTGTGGGGAAAATAATTCTGTAGTGGCTGGCCCTGAGCCTGCTCCCTGAACTTTCTCCCCAAATCTCATGCTGCCCACTGATAGATGGAGAGTAAAGGGAAAAAGGCCCCAACCTGAGAATTGTCCTTCACAAGAACTTTCCAGATCAACCTGATTTTTATCTAGCTGGTCCTTTGCATCCCGGTGCCTGAGCCCTCGTGGACTCAGGACTTCAGTACCTGGCACTTGCCTTTAGATAAGTACTTCCACATCCCTGAGTCTGAGGTCCCAAACAGACTGCGAATTGCCTGATGGGCAGGAGGCTGAGCTTTTCTTTCCTTTCTTTCTTTTCTTTTTTTTTTTTTTTTTGGTAAGATCCACCAGTTAGTAGAGGACATACTCAAATTTATTAACCTATTGGCTGATCAATGGTCCCAGGAGATAACTCCTTAGAGATGACTGCTTAATTGGCCAATTTTACTTTTAGCTGTGATGGGAGGGGACTCACAATGATTCTAGCTAGCTTACCTTAAGAAATCCAATGATTCTGAGAATGTTATGGCTGAAAGGACCTCATTTTCATAATGAAAAAGGGGTTCTAGATGGTGGCAAGGATTTTCCCAGCCTGGGGAGACTAATACCTTCCCCCCCTCTGCTCCCCCCGCCGCCAGCTTTTTCCCCTCTGTGAAGCTCTGATATCAGCTGCTGGGGCTCATGCTAACCTGTCCTAGGTACAGGACTTACTTCCTCTCCCAGCGAAGCCTAGCTTTCATGATGACAAATGGGGCACCAGCCTTCTCTGGGTGAAAGGCTCTCCCTACCCCGCATGTGGGCGCTGTCAGAGACCCCAGAGATTCTGGGAAAGGAAGGGAAGAAGCCAGCACATGCAAGATGAGCTCAGAAGCAGCACCTTGTGGAGGAAGTCCCAGCCAGGCTCCCTGCGAAGAATGCACTCCCCTGTGATACCTGAGGTCCTACAACACAAGATGTCATCCACTGCAGAGCCACTGGGGTGGACGTGGATTCTCTTTTGAGTACAAGTCTCCATCAGTCTCAGGTTGGAGGCAAGAGGTGGATCTCATTTTGCCCTCCTGGAGTAAGGGAGTTCTGAGGGGGCTGGGGAGCACATTTGAAAGTGGGAAGCTTTTATGGTGTAGGACACATGTCCATGGGTGTCTTGTTGAAGTTCTTATGACAGAATGAGAATGCTCGATACCCAGAGGCTCAGAGGCCGAGAGATGAATGGGTAAGAAATAAAAATATTCATCTACTTCAGAAGTGTATGTTGGCTGGCCCGGTTCTCAGGCAAGGAAGAGGAAGCTCCTTAAACTGGAGTATTGGATTATTATTTAGCCACTTTGACTGCATCTTCTTGTGCATAGGACTTTACCATCTTATGTGGTACTTCATGTCACTCCTCTGCTCAAGAAACTTATGATGGCTCCCCATTACCAGTTGAACCAAGTTCATTATCATGATTAGGTTTTAAAATCATCTGACTCTGACATACATTTTGGACCCTATGGGCTACAATCTAAAAGTCAAGGTAAACTTCACCCTGTACGTTACACACTATAAACATGGGAGCCCTAGGGAAGGAATCATGTTCCTAAGGAATTTAACCTGACCCTTGTGTGCCTCGAAACTTTAACTGCTGTGAATGAATCATTTAAAAATCTTGGAGACCACTGGTTTTTAAAATGACTTTGCCAAACATGACAAGTGTGTATTTAAAAAAATAAAAATAAAAACGTAATCCATTTGAGCAGAAAAATTCTACTTTTCTACGTACCTTCGTGTTCACCTCCATTATTTCTTCACAGCATCATAATATGGTAGATATTCTCCTTTTCTTGCAAATGAGGCTGAGGTTTGCTGAGGCCTCCCAGTGCGTAGGGACAAACAAGGGAGCTCATTCCCTAGACTCTGATCAATGTTCTTGCTACTCTTTGTACAACCATGCAACAGTCCATGGCTTGTCTGTCTGTCCCTACAAGGTCTAGTTCTGTAATTAAAACATGAGATGAAAAAGGCAGACCTGCTGGTCTTTAGGCAGCAGCTCACTTCTGTCCAAGGCAGCACTACCCTGGGGAACTTCAGGATCCCAGGATGCCAGACCTCGCTCTCATAAATGGCTAGGAGGGCTGGCCTCCAGCGCTAAGTGCCTCAAAGCCCCAGAGCACATGAGTGCTTCTGCTGCATTTTTGGTCCCTGGGCTCTTCGTCCAGTTGTTACTGTTCACCAACTGCAGGCCTAGACGTCCTCCGGAAGCTCACTTCTTTTATGAAACAAAGACTAAACCCCAGTGAAGGCGCCCCTTTCAGGAAAGTCCCTAAACTACAACGATGAAGAGAGCCAGGAAAAGGGGCAGAGGAAAGGGAGGGAAGGGGGGGGAAAGGCAAGTAGGGAAGCAAGATCTAAGAACTTGGTTTTAACGCCAGGGAGCATCTTCAAGAATTATGGCCCTAGGAGCCAGGAGCACTTTTTTTTTTTAAGATTTTATTTATTTATTTATTTGAGAGAGAAAGAGAGAGAGAGAGAATGAGCAGGGGGAGGAGCAGAGGGAGAGGGAGAAGCAGAGGGAGAGGCTCCTCGCTCTGCAAGGAGCCCAACGTGGGGCTCCATCCCAGGACCCCGGGATCACTACCTAAGCCGAAAGCAGATGCTTCACCGACTGAGCCACCCAGGTGCCCCTGTGCATTAACTTTTTTTGTTTTTTTTTAATCTGGTAAGGTGTCCTTTAAGAACTCAGCAGTCCAGTGAACTCATGCTGAAAGTTCATTGAAAGGCCTCCCACAGGTGCTTTTTCCAGGATGGTGCAGCTAAGGAGTGTGACTTACGAGGAACTCTGTGGCTGGCTTGAGTAGACTCAGGCCTCTCAGCCCCACAGGGGACTGACCGCAAGAGTATATGGACAAGTAGCTGGCCTCTGGCCTCGGATGACCCCACCTTCTGCTGTTCCCCCGGCACAGCTCTGTTCTTTTGCGCTTAGAAAGCGCTTTAGGTACTTTAGAGCTCCAAATTAGCATTTCCTCCATCCTACAAGTGACCACATTTTTACATGCTTCATCAAGCAAGGCCTATACTTTTAGTTTATGTTTTAGGAACGGTTGTCAGAAAAGGGTTACTTACCCTCATCGGGGGAGTGTCCGGGGGTGGGAGGAATTGGGGCAGAAAGGGGTTGCAGATCAGGATGATAGAAGAAAGGTTAGCTATTGATGGGCAGGAGGACCAGGGATGAGGCTTCCTGCTATGGGGTCCCTAAATTTATTTGTGCCATGGAACCCCTGGCAGCCGGGTGAAGTCTATGGACTCTTTGTCAGAATAAGATTCTTAAATGCATAAATAAAAATCATAGGATTACAAAGCAGACCACTATTATATCAAAATAGTTATCTAAATGCTTAAGAGACAGATTTGTGATATAATAACATAGGTGTTTTGTTGCCAATGCATTAACCCAGATCTAGTGATGAGTCTATTAATTACCTTCTTTTAGAGGTAGTGATGTTAGTAAATGCTATTGCAACAGCTATCCTATGTTATGAAAATATCTTTGATTTAACTGGTAAAAAATGTTCTAGGGATTACTGTGAGTCCCGTGGTTTGTTGCCAATTATAAGTTCCTTATAACTGAAGGAAGTGCGAAATATCCATTTGAGGTTAGTGAAAATAAAGTTGCAGTTTTTCTTCCATCCAACTGCATGAAAATGGTGACTTACCTCTGTGGAATACTTGTGGTTCTGTCGGCCTCTTGAGAAAGACCTTCTCTGCAGAGGTTCCGAATTACCCGGGCAAACCCAGTGGAGACGAGGAGGATCAGGTCCTCAGACCCTGTAAATCACACAGGCAGCTTGGCTGATGTTTGCTAACTGCTATAAAGGAAAAGCTTGGGCAGAGGCTTCTCATTTAATTTCTCATGCTCGTTTTATAAAAACCATTATTTGAAATTCATTAAAATGTGCCCACGGCTCACAAATTGCATGCAACTGAATTCACTAACAGGGTTGCTATTAAGAAGCTGCCAAAGAAGAGGCTCAAGGGGCGTTGGTGCATCCGCACTGTGTTCAGAAGAGCTGTCGGTCCGCAAGTGGCTCACTTTGAGCTCATCTCCAGCTGCCTTGAAGATGGATGTTTGGATGCTGGCAGACTTCCGAGAGAGTTTCAGCAGGACATTGCTCTCCTGAGCATGTGGAGGGAGATGGGACCCGAACAACCACAGAGGGCAAAGGGCTCAGATTGGGGCGGTTTTCTTCCCACACTGTTTTTGCTCCCCTGTTTTGGGTTCTTCCAACTCTTTAAACAAGCAATTTCTTGGGTCAACTCTGCAAACCACCTGATTCCAAGTGCCTATAAATGGCACCAGGGTAGGGCCAGGTGGCGGTCTGATGGGTACAATAAGTCTTGAGATTGACAGCCATTACTCCAAAGTTGCCAAGGCAACTTGTTCCTGCTGACCATGCTGGTGGCGGGGAAGGGGACAAAGAAAGGAGATCCATTGCCTCCCTTTAAGAAAACTCCTATTTAGGGGCACCTGGGTGGCTCCATAGGTTAAGCGTCTGCCTTCAGCACAGGTCATGATCCCAGGGTCCTGGGATGGAGCCCCACATTGAGCACCCTGCTCAGCGGGGAGTCTGCTTCTCCCTCTCCCTCTGCTCCCCCCCACTTGTGCTTTCTCTCTCTCTCTCAAATAAATAAAATCTTTAAAAAATCCCCAAAACTCCTATTGAGAACCTATTGAGCTGTGTGAGTTCCTAATATATGTTGGATATTAACCTCTTATCAGAAGATGGTTTGCAAATACTTTCTCCCATTCTGTAGGCTGTCTTTTCCTTTTGTGGACTGTTTCTGCTGTTGTGCAGAAGCTTTTTAGTTTGATGTATTCCTACTTATCAATTTTTTGCTTTTGTTGCTTGTGCTTTTGGTGTCATATCCAAAAAATTATCACCAAGACCCATGTCTTGTGGTATAAGATAGGAAGGAGTCTGGTTCCATTCTTTTGTGTTTGAGTGTCCAATTTTCCCAGCACCATTTATTGAAGAGACGGTCTTTTCTCCTTTGAATATTCTTGGCTCCCTGGTCGAATATTAGTTTACCATACATGCGAGGTTTATTTCTGGGTTCTTGATTCTGTTCCACTGGTCTATTTGCCTGTTTTTATGCCAGAAACTGTTTTGATTATTAAAGCTTAGTAATACAGTTTGAAAAAAGGAAGTGTGATTCCTCCAGCTTTGTTCTTCTTTCTCAGGATTGCTTTGCCTATTTGAAGTCTTGTGGTTTGATATGAATTGTATAAACAATGCACCACAGCCACTGATCCCATGACCTATAATACAATTTAACACTTGACTGTCCACTAATAAAAGGTCAAGCCCTGTTGTTTTACATATTGCCTTATGGAATTCCTTATTTAATATCTAAGAAGTGGATATTGTTACTTGTTACTTATTTTATAAAGGAAAATAAACATAATTGGCAAACTAGAGGAGTTGGAACTTAACCCTAGGTGGACAGGCTTAGTGTATTATGGAAGGATTCTTATATTTACACAACAACCCTCCCTTTTTAAAGTAAAGAGCAGTGTCCCCCAGACTTGTAAAGGCTAATTTATAGATCATGAACAATTAGAAAGGCTGAATATAAAGGAGCTGAAAAGTTAGAATGTTAAAGAGTAGTGGTCCTCAAATCCGAAGGAGGAGTTTCCGATATTCAAAATCATTTGCAATTGACTCTTCAAGCAAAGCCCTGCGATGCAAAATCAGGTAAAGTGATTAATGGTCCCGTTTCGCCCACTGCCAGGATGCACTCAGCTTTAAATGGTTTCTTTAACAAAACAGCCACTGTTTATTAAATAACCGATAAGCAGCCAAGTTCAGTTTGAAACCTAGTTTTTAAGGTTTCTCAGCGATTCCCAAACCACTTTTGAAATCCCAAGCAGACACAAATCAAGGCATGATGTGTCGTCTTTGTCATCTTGTCATTATCAGGAGACTATGTGTCCCTGCAGCCTGTGACATGTCCTCCTCTAACGCAGCTGCTTGGTCAGTGGCCCAGGGTGTGACCGCTGAAGTCATTTGCTGCATCAGGCAAAGAACACTGGATTTGAGACCCGGCTCTGCTGGGTGACCTTGGAGAAATCACTTATTAACCTCTTTGACTCTCATTTTTCTCCAGTTGTAAAATGAAATTGGCATTGCCTGTTTCGTGAGCTCATCGGGAGGATGGCTTGAGATAGCGATGAGGAAGCACTTGACAGATGGTGGCGTCCTGCACAAATGTCCTCTATTGTTCCCGTATCCCCATGACGCCTGAAGAGTATTGCTCCTTGCAGAAAAAGCTTCAGGGAATTCTGTCTCCTAAGGAGTCAAGCTACAACTCTCTTCCTTCTCAGTTGGCAGCTGAGCTGCCCACCACCCAGCATTAACATATACACATTTGTATGGTTATTTATCTTGTTAAGTCTCCCCCGTAATTTGGCAAGTACCTTTGGGGCAGAAGCTTTGCCTGAGTCATTTTTTGTTCCTAGTGCCTCCATGGCCCCTACAAGCAAAAAGCAGAAAATACAGGCAGCTGATAACATTTATAGACCACGAACCGGGTGCCCGGAACTGTTCCAAACACTCCACGCTGATTAATGAACATGATCTTCACAACAAGCCTTTGAAGTCAGGACTATTATCACCCCCATTTTCAAGGTGAGGAGTCAGAGGTAAAGAAAGGGAAGAAATGCACAGTGTGCGAGGCAGGGCTGACGGGAGCCCAAGGATGCTGATACTGAGAACGGGAGTCTAAAACCACTCTGCTTTTCAAATACATGTTCCAAGATGAGCCCCCGCAGGTGGGAAGGAAGAGGGCTTCTGCAGTCCTCCGACCGTGCCTACAAGCCCTTTCCCTTCTGTACTGGGCTGAACAGTGTCCCCCCAAAATTCACACACCCAGAGCCTCAGAATGGAAATAGGGTACACCCTAGGTATGCCGAGGCTTGACTACAAACCACCAGAACCTGGGAGAGAGGCGTAGAATGACTTGGCTTTCAAAGCCCCCAGAAGGACTCAACCTTGCTGACATCGTGGTTTCAGACTGCTGGCCTGCAGAACCGGGTGAATACATTTCCCTTATTTTAAACCACCCTGTCTGTCTGTGACACTTTGTTACAGCAGACCCAGGAAGCCAATACACTTTCTTGCTCTTTCTCTGCTTTCCAGTGAAGTGAAGGAAAATATTGCACAGATGACTCAAAAACCCAAGAATCTGAGGCTTTGGGGGGTTTCATTTTGCATGAGCTCATTTCCTTTTTCTCTGATTAAACCTCATTGAAGATGAAGGAACAGTGAGATTGTCTTGTGGGCCATTATCTCTTGGTAAAGTAACACCAGGACCCCAAAGTGGGCTACTTGAACAGCTCATCTTCATTAATCAACCAATAATGCTGCAAAGTATAAACGTGCACTTCCTTCTGCCTCTTTGTTGCGGTGCGGGGGTGGTTGGAAAGAGGTCATCCCAGCCCAAGAATTTGAAGTGCTCTGTGAAAAAAAAAAAAAAAAGAAGACACTATAATTTCAAAATCTGCTCTGATGCTGAGGGGCGGAGTCCTGGATCCAATGGCTCATTCAACTGATGGTTAGCAAAGTTCTGTGCCGGAGTCTATGCTTAGGAAGAGGCTGGATGTTTCTCAAATTCTCGGCATGACTGAGAATAAGAAATTTCACTTAGAGATGTTGAGGGGCAGAGAGAGAGGTCCAGACACTGCCCAGAGAGGCCACCCTGCAGAGATCCTTGGCTGGTGGGCTTGCCCAAGGTCTTTTTTTTTTAAAGAAGAGGCATAGCTGGTATTTATTCAATTTTAAGTTGTGTTGTGTGAGACTAGGATGTAAATGCCCACTCTGGTTGCTTCAAACCTTCAGAAAAAGTGTCCTGAATACACAACCCTGTATTAGTCATCCTTTGCGGGAAAAGAGGGGTCCTCAGAATCACAAGGGGAGATGTTACACAGAAGAGAGGTGGGCTGGAGGGGAAACCCAGAAGAGGGAGTGGAATGCAGAGTGACCAGGAACCATCAGCATCGCTTCCCACCCTTTGTGAGCTTGGAGGTAAAGTCCATCTTGAATAAGTCCTAAAGCTAGTGGTCTTGAAGGGCCACTATCAGGCTACTGATACCCAGGTCTCACCTGTACTGACGGCCGGCTATGGGAAAGGTGCCCTGGGGACATAAAGGCTCATGGGACCTATGAGCTTACCATGCTGAGAGGCAAAAACCAGGCTAACCATAATAGGAATGCCTTAATTAAAGAGTAAACAAGGAGCTTCATGGCTTCAGAAGGAAGAAAGAAAAAGAGAAGAAAAAGAGCACTTCTGGCCAGAGTGATCAAGGGAGTAAAAGGAGATATATGAGCTAAAATTCCAATAGGGAGAAGAGAGGGGGGTGTGTGTGTGTGTGTGTGTGTGTGTGTGTGTGGTCTTCCAGGCAGGCCACAGAGGGCACTGTTCACACGGGCTGTAAAGTGAGTGGTGCCTTCTGGAGTTGTGCTGTGGGCAGTTCTCTTCCAGGTGCAGCTCACGGTACTAATCAAAGGGTGGGGAGGAAGCTGGCTGAGGGAGCTCGGGTCTCGAAGCTCTGCTCTTCTCAATAAAGCAGAGAAGGAGCAGAGCGGTGGTAGCCTGGTAATTCGATGATCATGGGAAGTATCTGTGAGAAAAAGATGGGGTTAATAAAAATAAAATAGAATAGAAAGCAACCCAGGATGGGGGTGGGTGCAGCAGGAGGAACTCCGACAGACCTGCATTGGGGAGAAAAGGTTAGGACTGGAGCACTTCCTCCAGGCGTCCTTAGGGTCTGTACTAGTTTCCTATGGCTGCTCTAACAAATTAGCACAATTTATTCTTTCACTGAACTGGAGGCCCAAAGTCTGAAATCAGTTTCACTGGGCTGAAGTCAATGTGTTGGAAGGATCTGGAAGCTCCAAGGGGTGATTTGTTCCTTACCTCTTCTGCTTTGGATGGCTACCAGCCTCCCCTGGTTTGTGAACACATCCGTCCAGTCTCTGCCTCTGTGGTCACATTGCCTTCTTCTCTTCTGTCTGTGGGTAATAAAATCTCCCTCTACCTCCCTCTTAGATAGATATTTGTGATTACATTCTGGGCCCACCCAGATAATCCAGAATAGTATCCCCACCTCAACATCCTGAACTTAATCGCATCTGCAAAGATTTTTCCTTTGCCATGCACGTTGACACAGTTTCCAGGGATTAGGACCTGATAACTTTGGGAGCCACGATTAAGCCTATTACAGGGTTTTTGGGGTCAGGGAGAGCAGGAAATTGAAAGCCAAGGAAAGGAGCTGGAGAAGGGCACTTGGACTGTAGCTGGGCTGATGTGGGCTGATGGGAAGCCCCTGGACACAAAACCCGCACCAAGGCATCACACGGGCTGCAGGCAGGGGTAGGCAACACTTCAGAGGCCAGACTCCTGGGCACCTGGAATTGTGGTTCATTTCTCTTTTCCAAATTCCTGGAAGAGCCATTGTCTTTAAATTCCTGTCCAGTTTCACAAGACACACTAGGCAAAGTGGAGAGCAAGATGCAGAAAAAGCAGCCGTCTTTGGTCATGAATTTGAAAGGCTTAGCTACAAATGTGGTGTGAAATTGTCTGAAATTCCTGGCAGCACACATGACTCACATATTACTGTCTGACATTTACAGAACATTCTTTACAGCAATTTCTAGGGTTTGTTAAGAGAGAGATACTGAATTTGTTGGATGACAGAATCAGTATCCAAAGACCTTTTTGTTGGAGCAATGGGTCAAATCCAAGAAGAGGAAATGTTAAAGTCATAAATAAAGGCCCTGTACTTGGCCCACAGAGCCAACTGCACAAATTCTACAAGAAGGAGGAGATTTGGTTGAATAGCAGCACACAGACATACTTGTTGTCACTAATAAGCTCACACTGGATCAAGAAAATGTAAGGAGGAGGTCTTAAAAAGTGTGGTGTCTAAAAAGCTAACGTGATCTTGGGCTATATTAATAGAAACATAGAATCAAAAACAGGAAGGTAATTGCAAAATTGCTAAAGGGAGAACAAATTAACTGAGGGTAGAAATCCACTGCTTGTGGAGAATGTTCCCAAATCTGGGGTTAACACTGTTTCGGGAAACACATATGGGATCTTATGTTGGCTTTGGGAGCTGGCTTTGAAGAGGAACGATATTGGTGGGAAGTCGAGAAAGGAATGGAAGATATGGGTAGATTCAGGGTAGATTGGGGAAGAAGATACATGAGAGAGGATAGTAACTTATAGTGATCTTTAAAAGCTCACCAGAATTTTTAAAGTATTTTTACACAAAATATACACAACCGGTGTAACTAGAACTAGATTAACTTAAAGAAAAAAAGAAAAAAGGAAGCAATAGATAGGTTCTACACTATACTGCTTAAACCTTGCTGGAAACATGAATGTAGTGAGCACCAAGCAGAAAAATTGGAGGACAATTCTAGAAGAATGGATAATACTGTACAAATTTTCAAAACCAAATGATGAAGACTGGAGAAAGGATTGGGTACATTCAACTTGGGAGAAAAAAGTTTTTTAAAATATTGGAATGACCCCTTTTTGGAAAAGAAAACCCACTTATTCTGGATGACCCAAGCAACACAGAGAAAACTTTAGACTTAAATTATAAAGAAGAACTTAAAGAAAAAAAACTAATAGTTTTTTGGAAAACAGTGTCCCTATTTATTTAAGGAAAGCATTGAAACTTTGATAATTGGAAAGGTGGTTAGGTAACATTAACTTTAAAGCAATTTTCTATCCTAAGGTCCTATGACAGATATTGTTGAGTGCCTACACTTCTTCCACAGGCAGCATGTTCCAGAAAGAAAGGCTCATCTGCCAGCTCAGGGGGTAGGGTGTTGGGAGGAGGATACACCTTGACTGGTATCCATCAAGTATGTATTTCTGGGTAAGGAGGCCTGACTCTTTCTGCTCTCTTTAATGTGATTATGCAAGAATATGCCGCCTACAAGGGCAACAGCTCTCTCACTACCATGATCAGACCAAAGCCAGTGTCTGTGATGGACATTGGTGAGCCCCTCATCAAACAAAAATCCCCAACCTCTGATTAGACATCTCATTTTGTGAAATTATTCAAGAGCCTTATTTCTTACGCCACTGTTCGTTGGGCCTTCTACCCCTGCAGCCAGATGCATGCTAACCCAAGCATACCCTATGAGTCTAAGAAAGTCTCTGCGTTTGGGGTAGCATGATATATTTAATGTAACAAACATCTTCCTGAAAAGATAGGTGTAAATTAAGTTGTTGTAAGTTGAATATTATTTTAAATGAATGAATGGAATTATTACGCAGATAGGATCTTGAATATTGGATTCCATTCTAGGCCCTACATTTAAAGAGGAAAGGAAAGTCTTCTGGAAGGAAACAACCAGGATGCTGAGGAATCTGGAACTTCTGTGGAAAAGGGACCAGGAAAGTTTAGCTTGAAAAGAGAATGCTGGTGTTTGGTGTTTGGTGGGGAGAGTGGCCCAGCAGAAGCGATCCACCATGTAGTTCAAGGGGAAGCCTTAGTTGGCATTGAACTAGGTGATTCTGAAAAGTGCTTTCAAATATGGTGCTCTTCGTTAGCACTGTTTTATAAATGAGAAAACTAAGGCTTAGTGAGGGCAGGCTCTCACAGCCAGTGGGAAGGAGAGATGGGGCTGGGGTGTGGGTGAGGTGCAGGCCTAGTACAAGGATGCAGGCTGGCTCTTTGAGCACATGAGGGACTTTGGACTTTGGACTTTGCAGGACTCAGCAGTTTGTTTCAGACACCAGAGATGACCGGACTCCTGAGCTCTGTAGACCTGTGATGGGAATTCAGGAAGCTGCGCCTGACAGGCTTCAGGCTGTCATCAAGAAGGATGCTTAAGCATTAAGAAACAGGGTGATGTGAAAACATAACACCACTGGCATCGATCGATAAAAGGAACTCGGCCCTACACATTGCACTGGGTTGTCCCAGCTGCTGGATCAGCCCTGCCAAGGTCTTGTGGAACCAGAAGTAGAAAAATGTCCTTCTGCTGCCACTTGTAGGACACTTCCTCATCCTCCCTGGAGTCAAGCCTGGCTGCAAAGGGGTTTAGAGAGGCTCCAGGTGGTCACATTCACACAGGTTGGAGTCTCCAAGAAATCGACCCTGAGCCTCTGAGCTTTGCATGCAGGTTTATTGGAGAGTGCCTTGGGGAAAGCTGCTGCTGGGGGGTGAGGGGAGCCAGACTGGGCAAAGGGGTAAGCTGAGCTGTGATGCAGTTGGCCTGAGCTGGTCCTAAAGAGGGCTCTAGAGGCTAGGGGCATGGGACTTTGTCTCCCATATTGAACAGGTTTTGGATGCAGGCTGCCCTCATAGGAGAGACCGAATCCTTTGGCAGGAGGTAATTCCTGAAGAGGGACCAGTGGTGAGCTGTCAGTAGCCAGCAGTCCCTGCAGTTGGAGGAATGAGCGCGTGGGTCCTGAAGGAGGCAGCTGGGCAGCCATTATGGTGATGCCAAAGAGAGCCACACCCCTCTTCCAGCTGAATGCGGTGGCAGGCTGCCATGCAAAACACTTCCATTTCCTCTGGGGGGAACACTTCTGGCACACGATGAGGTCCCTGTGGCTAAATTAATGCTCCAAAGCACAAACTCCATCTGGGGAAGGAAGTGGACACCCAAGGGGGCATCTGGCAGGACTAGCCTCTTCCCCCCACTCTCTGAACAGCTCTGCTGGGGCTCAAGCAGATCCCTGCCGAGGAGGTGAATCATTCATCCAGGCTGACTTCAAAGGAGCACCAGGCTGGTGGTGGTGGCTGTGTGTGCGTGCGGCAAGGGAGTGGGGTGGGGGAGGGGACATTGTCAGAAGGAAACACCCGTGTGTTATCAAAGCTGGTCAAGGTTTGAGTCATGGATTTTGAAAATTTGGTAATCCCCAGCCAAAAGATGTGCGTCACATCTAGTGAAGACCTGACACGGCCAGGATCAACATCCTCTGGGAAAGAAGAACCCTAATCAGGACCCTCCGGGTTTCCTTGACTAGGTGAGATGTGTCATGGCCAGGATGTGGCCTCTAGGCCGCTGTAGGCGTCATGGAGCCTCTTTCTCAGGCAACTCCAGGCTTGACACAATGCAGCACTGAATTGCACATGGCCTTGTATTGTCTCTTAACCGGATTGTTAGAAACTGCATTCTCATCTGTGAACTCCATGCTGCCCAAGGGGTACGTCATGCTTCTGTGCATCTGCCCAGCACCTAACACACTTAGGAGATGGCCTTTAAGCTCCATTAGCAGGCTTTCTGTTTCCATATCCCCACCCTCCTACACAGGGTGGCTATTATTAGTTGTAAGGAGACAACTCTAAGTTGTCTGTAATTATTTTCTGTAAGTAGAGCGATGGGGAAATAAGCACCACAGTCCTTCCAACATTGCTGAGGAAGAGGGAGGGGAGGTAAGGCGGGGGGGGGGGGAGCGGAGGGTCCTGTCATCGAGGCCCATGACCTGGAGAGAGAGAGATCAGCATTTTAGATTCCCCCTGGACCTCGGGGACTAGGGCAGGGACAAGGACCAGAGGCCTCACCAGCCTCATCAATGCACTTGCGTGAAGTTTGCGGCATGCTACGCGCAGCGCTGGGATGCAGGGACCATTAGTCTCTTCATTTTACAGATGAGTAAAGCGAGGCCCCAAGATGTTGAGGTTGCACAGCTGATGAGGGGTGGAACCGGGGTTGGCACACTGGTCCCCAACCTGGGTTCGGAGCCGTTGCCTACGCTGCAGGTCGGGACGACTTGCAAGTGAGCTGATGGAGCAATGGGTATAGTTGCTGGGCTGTCGGCAGAACCCCCAGTGTAGATGCGGCAAGGGCAGTGGGAAGGAAGGCGCCGACTCTCCCAGCACTTACTCCTCGGAGTAAGCGCAACCACTTTATGAAATGGGCACAGTTGAAAGCGAACAAGAAAAGCTTTCACCCTCCTTGGGAGACTTGAATCATGTGTTCCCTACCTCTGGTGGAAATCTCAGGCAGTATTCATCGCTCTTCCAGAAAATTGTAGGTAACCCAAAGTGAAACCCGGTACAGTATCCGAACTCTGAATTTCACTGGGTTTTGAATACCCTCTCTTTTCCTGGTGTATCGCGTCCATGGCTTCTGTAACAAATGACCACACATTTGGTGGCTTCCAGCAACAGAAATTTATTTTCTCACAATTCTGGAGGTGGGAAGTCTGAAATCAAGATGTCACCAGGAAGGCTCCAGGGGAGGATCTTTCCTTGCCTCTTCCAACTTCTGGTGCTTCCCGATGCTCCTTGGCTTGTGGCTGCCTCGCTCAAATCTCAGTCTCCGTATTCACTTTTCTTCTCCCCGTGTCTCCCCTCTGTGTGCCTGTCATAAAAACACCTGTCACTGATTGGGTTTAGGGGATTCGCAGGTACTGCAGGATTTTTAATTACCTGTGCAAAGACCCTTTTTCTAAATAAGGTCACATTCCCAGGTTCTGGGGGTCAGGATGTGGACGTGTTTGAGAGGGGCATCATTCAATCCAGGACACCCAGCTTGGGCCTACTTTTAGTAGGGAAGGCTGCCATAGAAGGGGTATACAAGTGTGTGTGTGGGGGGGTGAATTTTATCTCTCTTTCCTCTCCCCATCTCTCTCCTAGCTGCCAGCCCCAACCTGTAGCTCCTGCATGGACTGACACAGGACAGAGTTGGAGAGAAATGGGGCGGGCAGGCCGAGGTGGATCTGACCACTACCCGTGCATTCTGTGGCTGGTCACTCTGCACACAGCCGATGTTGGAAGTGAACTTTTCTTACACGGGGCACTTTTGTGGATTATTACCACCCCCCCTGCCCCCATCCACCCTCCTACTCCGTGGGTTCAACTGCTGACTATGGGAAATACACATGCATCCTTGGCCCACATCATTCTAGAAGTGCTGATGTCCAGTGTAGCCCCCTCCAATCACTGTGCCCACTGGCAGGAACAGCACTGGACACAACCTGTAGATTCTCTAGATAAGAATCAGATTTCAGTGCTCATGTCCTCAAACACCAAGGGATGGCTGTCAGGCTTTGTGAGGGCCTTGCCTAGAGCTCCCTCCCACATAGCTTTAGGTATATAGGAAGTATTCCTGCCCCTGTCCACGGGGGAGGAAAATGTACAGCATATCCCCAGCTTCAGCAAAACAGTCCTCTCTACTGGCTCTTTAGTCTCTGAAGAAAGTGTCTCTCTTATGACCTGGAAATTGTTGTTGAGTGTCATGTTGTTGGCAGATCTGGCCTCACATTTGCTCAGCATGTCCCCTATTGATGGCCCAAAGGCTCCCTTTAAGATGTGGGCATACTTGGCACCTGGTTGATTGTTCTCAGCTATTGGAACCACTGCCCCCAAGTCCCAGACATCAGAAAGTTCTTATTTTCCTATTATGTCCTGTAAGTTAATAGGAGCTATTTCCCCTGGCCTCAGATTTACATAAAAGATAAATAATATGACAAATTATTTAGATACAATTAGTATCTACATCATATTGACAATTATGACAACAACAGAACACTAGAAATGGAGATTTATTCAGCAAACATCTATTGTCTGCCTGCAGGTGCAGAGGATGGGGGAGCTGACAGTTGGGATTCGAGGAGAAAGGGTACAAGACTTTCCTGTCCCTGCCTTCGTCATTTCTGAAAA
Source organism: Eumetopias jubatus (assembly GCF_037043125.1). NCBI lineage: Eukaryota > Metazoa > Chordata > Mammalia > Carnivora > Otariidae > Eumetopias > Eumetopias jubatus. The sequence continues at coordinate 127,162,611 of NW_028274811.1, forward strand.
TCCACTATTAGAAGCTTGCTCTGAGGGCGCCTGGGTGGCTCAGTCGTTAAGCGTCTGCCTTCGGCTCCGGTCATGATCCCAGGGTCCTGGGATCGAGCCCCGCATCGGGCTCCCTGCTCCGTGGGGAGCCTGCTTCTCCCTCTCCCACTCCCCCTGCTTGTGTTCCCTCTCTCGCTGTGTCTCTCTCTGTCAAATAAATAAAATCTTTAAAAAAAAAAAAAAAGAAGAAGCTTGCTCTGACATCAAAGCCTTTCTGTGACCCATGTGACTGGCCATAGCCAGGGATAGGATCCTCCATGTGGCCTGATCAGCATGGCCTAGCCTCTCAGGTCAGCCAAGCCTCTGGCAGGGCCTCTAAGAAAGTGCATGTCAGCTCCATGCTGCCGCCTCGCCCTCTGCCTTTCTTGAGCCTCACACCTGTATCGTCCACAGCAAGGATGACTGAGAAAGACAACTTCACTGACCCTCCCCATTCCTACCTCATGCTACCAACCTTCGTTTTGCAGCCAGAATAATCTATCTCTGGGAGGGCCCCAGAAAGAAGCAGAATCCCACTTGGTGGGGTCCATGGAAGGACCTTCATGAAGTATTTATAGAAGTAGAATCAGGGCCCGGGGCGTGCACAGGGGTGTGGGCACAGAGACGGACACCTGGACGGACATGGACGTCTGTCATGTCCAGACATGGACGGACACCTTTTGTGGGCCTAAAGGGCAAGGACAGGAAGCAGGGAGCCTGGAAGCTGCAGGGGAGTGACCCTGCTGTAGAGGCGGGACGTGTTGAGCACGGATGGAGAGGCGGGACGTGTTGAGCACGGATGGAGAGGCAGGACGTGTTGAGCACGGATGGAGAGGCGGGACGTGTTGAGCACGGATGGGGAGGCGGGACGTGTTGAGCACGGATGGAGAGCGCTCCCATGACCCTGTCACTTTCAGCTGCAGTGGTGGCCTCACCCTGACAGCTCGCCACCAGAACGGAGGCAAGTGTCCTTCTGACTTATCTCTAGTGGTCTTCTCTGCAGCTGCCCCTGCTTATCTTGCCTGAAGTGCAGCTGGAAAGCATGGGGGAGCCAATGCCCAAGGGCACCCAGCAGCCTGGGTGGGCCTGGGAGCTCCTGGATGCATGCTGCAGCCCCTGCCCCTGGACAAAAATCCCCAGAGGCGTTCTGTGCCTCTCAGAGGTCCCCGCAGAGGCCCACTGCCCTTACTCACAGCTGCCACCCCAGCCATACTCTCGGCTTGTTTTTCTCCCTCCCCTGTTTGACCCTCCCTGCTCCTTCAGTTCTGTGATTGACTGGGACGGAGCATTCATGTAACGTATTACAGGGACTTGCCTTTGGTGTTCCTTTGGAAGAAACAGGGATCTGGTTTCCCATGGTACCTTTGATTCAGGTGCACACTTCTCCCTCAGGCCACCAAGAAATCAGTGCAGTGTCTTATTTCTTCTGCCTCTCCTTGGATTACTCTCCAACTGTGACAAGTTGATGGATTTGCCTAGTACCTCAGAAATCATCGAGTGCATTTTCTCTCTCTTCACTTGACTTTGAAAGATCAGATAGGCAGAGAAGGTAAGAAAGTTGCCCAAGGTCTTATTACCAGTAAATAACCATGCTGGGGCTGGAAGCCAGTTCTTACGGTTCCTCATCTAGTTGCTTCTGCCATTCCTCATTTAATTTCTCATTTCATGGAGTGCCTGGGTGGCTCAGTAGGTTGAGCATCTGACTCTTGGTTTTGGCTCAGGTCATGATCTCATGGATCGTGAGACAGAGCCCTGTGTCAGGCTCTGTGCTCAGCAGAGAGTCTGCCTGAAGATTTTCTCTCTCTCCTTTTCCCTCTGCCCCTCCCCTCCTCTTTCTAAAATAAATAAATAAATCCTTAAAAAAGTAATTTCTCTTTTCATTATCCATTATGCTGTCACCTGCAAGACTCCTATGACCAGTGATTCATGTTATGAGTGAATTGTGTTTCCCCCAAATTCATATGTTGAAGTTCTAACCCTCCAATACCTCAGACTATGACTGTGTTAGGACAGAGTCTTTAAAGAGGTAATTAAGTTAAAATAAGGTCATTAGAACAGGCTCTAATCCAATATGGCTAATGTCTTTATAAGAAGAGGAAATTAGGACACACAGACACAGAGGGAAGAACATGTGAAGATACGGGGAGAAAATGGCCACCTGCAAACCAAAGGGAGAAGCCTCCGAGGAAACCAATCCTGCTAACATCTTGATCTCGGACTTCGGCTTCCAGAATTGTGAGAAAAGAACTTTCTGTTGTTTAAGCCAACAGAAACAGAATACCTGTGGTACTTTGTTATGGCAGCTCTAGCAAACTAATACAATTCCTTATAAAAATTAATTGAGGGGGAAAAAAGGAAAAACCAAAACAAAGATTAAAAAGAAACCCTTTAGCTCTTTTGTCTTATATTATTAGCACCACCCATTGAGCTAACATACAAATTAATTAAATTAAAATGATACATTCCAGGGTGCCTAGCTGGCTCAGTCAGTGGAGTGTGTGACCCGATCTTGGAGTTGTGAGTTTGAGCCCCACATTGGGTGTAGAGATTACCTAAAAATAAAATCTTAAAAAAAAAAGGACATGTTTCTTTGATTTCAAAGCAAATTTCTTCCATGGGTGCAGAAGGTATATTAGGACGTGGAAAGGAATGGAAGTTTGGTACAGTGAATGCTATTTTTAAAACTTGCAGTAGAAAGGGGAGAAATTAACAATGAATAATTTTCAGCATTCCTAACATTTTTTGATTATGTGGGCATCTGACTTACTTCTTTAGTGAGAAAATACCATTTTATTAACCACTGTGTAGGAAACTGCCTTCTTATCCCAGACAAAGAAATAGTCCCTCCCCGCTTCTTAAAAATGTGAACTTTAGCTGCACTGATAACTTACCAAAATCCTTTCTAACTGTCCTAACCCTGACTTCTTTGGAAAGAAACCCAAAAGTTTCTTGTCAAAAAACCCCAGAAAAGTATGCCGTCGTTAACACAAAAAGGAAGATGAAGCTTATTGGGAAATCTCTCCTCTCAGGAATGGGAAGTTTCTGGGCGAGCACCCAAGCACAGCAGTGCCCATAACCAGCATTGTTTTATTTTCAGAGATACCACAAATCAGAATTTCCACCTTAGAGATGCAGTCTTTGTCATCATTACATTCATTAGAGTTGATTCCACCAGGTGAGAGTGCTCCAGAGACCACTGAAGAGAGACGGGCACCTTAAGATCTATGACAACTAATTCACATAAAGCATTGGAGCAGAAGATGACATCATTGAGCTCTTAGCACAAAGGTTTGCAAAATCTAGAAAATGCCCTTGAGCCCAAAGGAAAATGAATCTAATCTACAGGTCATTGCTTTCTCTTTTTTCCAACTTTCTCCTTTCTTCCTTCTCTCTCTTGTCCTCCTCTTCTCTGGGCTTCTGGAAAGAGGGAAGGTGGCCTGAAAGAGAACACCTAACATTTGAATCAGAGACACTGGGTCTGAAGTGTTGGATTCACACCATTCTGGCTGATGGTCCCCTGGCCCGTGTCTGCTGGCCAAGGCAAATGGAAGGCTGGGAAAACGCTGTAGAAAGAGGGAAGGAAGGGGGGGGTGTGGAGGTGATATCTCACTGCCAGGTTGGCAGCTCGGAGGGTGTGGGAGAAGGAGCCCTCTCCCTCCAATGCCCCAAGGGCTGTCTCCGGACCTCACCTTTGGTGGGGACTTGGCAGTTCCTGAGTCCCAGCTTTTGCTCCTGACTGAAGAACAGTGTTGTTGGTGAAAAAGCTGTTGCTGAGGTAGACAGACATGTGGACACGGTGCTCCTCAGTGGCGTGGATGACCTAAGAATCGCTTGCATTTGTCCTTTCTCCTCTCCCCACCCCATTTATTTCTTATTCTGGCATCTTGGGTGCAGCTCTGGCCCAGAAGTCTCACCAGCGTCTGTGTTGAGTCTCGGCTCTGAGACTTCCTGGCTCGTTTCGTCTCTCTGATCCTAACTTCATAACCTAGAAAGGGAGAGAAGCACATCTTAACTGCTTCAGAAGGCATTTTTAGGGATACACTGAGGTAACATATGTGAATGAGGTCATATATTTTTTTAATGCTTTGTAAGCTGAAAAGTGCTGTAGAGATTTAGGTGTTGGATTTGAATTCTCCTCAGATCAAAGTCAGTTCCAGCCTGTGCCAGCCTTTAGAGTTTTGTTCTCATATCCAGTGCTTACAGACCTCCCAAGATGGCGGCCAACGAGTCCTGGTCTGCATGGAGACTGTCCCATGCCTGCGATGCCATCATTAGGGAAACGTAGCTTTGAGAGTAAAGTATTGCTTCTCAAAATAGCATTAAGGGAAAACCTTTTTTGAGGGTGGGGTGGGTGATTGTCAGCAAAATGCCTTCAGCAGTGCTGATAATTTGTTGAGCTGTGATATGATGTTGAGCAGGTTTCTGTTTCTGTGGGACTCCTTGGAACCATTAACAGGCTGAATCATGCCACCTAAATAAGGGAATTTAGTCTTCAGTGTTTCTCAAAATGATTCCACTAGCGGTCCAATTAATACCTTTTGCAATTAGGAATACCTTTTAGAATTCTTATTGAGGTGAAATACAGGTTTGGGATTTGTTGTTTTTGTTAGTTTATTAGATGATTTCTAAAGCATTAGCAAGCTGAGGATACTAACCCAAGGTAAGAGGACAGACAGACCATATTGATCAAAGGGGCAGTTTGTCAATGGGCTGAGACGGGTGAGCCCTGGCCGGGCCTGTCTGGCTCTGGGAAAGCCTGGGGACCCACAGGGGCTGCAGGAGGGCTCCGTGGGACCAGCCCAGAGCTCTGGAAGAAAGAAAAGACGCCAGGAGCGGTGATTTCCTTACACCATTTCATTTCACCTTCTCAGCAACTTTCTGAAGAAGACACTATTCTGGTCATGTTTTTGATCAGGAAACGGAGGTTGGAAGGGTTCTATTCATTGCCCAGTTGCCCACAGTTACACAGTTTGTCAGTGGTGGAATGGGATTTGAATCCCAGTCAGCCTGCTCCAAAGCCCAATCTCCTTCCAGAATAATATCCAGCCCCTCCAAAAGGTGGGAAGGTGAAGCAGACAAGCTCTGCTTACCTTACAAATAGGCCATAATAACTGCAGAAGCAGCTGTCCTGGTCACTGAAGGCCACAGTCAGGTTCAGGAGATAGAGGCCTGCAAATTCCTCTTGGGGGAAAAAAAAATCCTCTTACTCTGGTGTGTGCAGTTTAAACTCAGGAAAAGTGGAAAGGGATCTGGGTGGAATTGGCTCCATAAAAGTCACTACCTTTATAGTTAAAGATTTATTAAGGGACCACAGTGTGCTGGGTATATAAATAGACTTGACTCTTGCCCTTAGGGAACCCAGAGTAAATACGTGAGATTTATAGCCGGGGTGTTTCATGGCAGACTAGATGTTTTAGGACCGTATGCATTCCAGGATCCTACCCAGGAGGGCTGAAGAATGTGCACTAGAAGGAAGTTTGAAACGGAAGACATTGTGTACGTTTGCTAGCTGTGTGAAATGGGCAAGTTTCTTAACGTCTCTGAGCCTCAGCTTCCTTTTCCACCAAATGAAGATGATAATACTTGCCTCCTGGAATTAATATGAAAGTGTAAATGAAATAATGTGTGGAAAATGCCAGGCACACAGTAGGTGCTGAGTAAATGATAGCTATGGTGTTAAAGTTTCCCACCTGTCCTCAGGATGATATCCAAGCTCTGCTCCCTGGTATTTAATGACTTGCACAGTTTGGTGACTACTTACCTCTCCAGGCCTCTACTTTGGCTTCTGTGCCCTCACTAACTGGCCAACAAACGTGGGCATTTATTTCATGATGACTTACCTTCCTTCATGGTTTTGGGGGGTTTTCTTTGTTTTTAAAGTAGGCTCCACACCCAACACAGGGCAGGGCCTGAACTCACAACCCTGAGATCAAGACCTGAGCTGAGAACAGGAGTCAGAGGCTCAACCCACTGAGCCACCGGGGCGCCCCCTCCTTAATGGCTTAAAGCAGTTCTCAAAGTATGTCTATTGCCCCTGGGGGCTCCCTAAGACTCTGTCAGAGTGTCAAAATTATTTTTCTTAATAATGCTAAGAAACTGACTGTCTTTTTCACTGCATTAACATTTGCCCTGATGGTGCACAAACACTGGTGAGTAAAAATGAGAGAGTACTTGGGGCACCTAGGTGGCTCAGTCGGTTAATTAAGCATCTGCCTTCTGCTCAGGTCATGATCCTGGGATCCTGGGATCAAGCCCTTCATCAGGCTCCCGGCTCATCAGGGAACCTGCTTCTCCCTCTGCCCCCCGCTCATGCTTTCTCTCGCTATCTTTCTCTCAAATAAATAAATAAAATCTTTTAAAAAAAATGAAAGAGTACCAGTAATATTTGTGTGTATTGTCACCACCCACTTGTAGGAAAGAAAAAAGCTTCATGTAAGAATGTTCTTAAGGAAACAGAAATTATTAATTTTATTTGATCTTGACCTTTGCGTACACTTAATATTCTGCGTGATGAAATCGGAAATATGCAGAAAGCACTTCTGCTGCTTATTGATATTCTGTGATTATCTAGAGGAAAAACATTTGTGAAAATGAATTATGAGCTGAGCGGCCACTTTTCCCATGGAACAGCATTTTTATTTGAAAGAATAACTGGTAGACAAATTCTAGTTACCCAGATCTGGGTATTTGGCTAGCATTTTCTCAAAAATGTACTCACTCTGTCACTTCAAAGAAAACAACTGGCAATATATGTTGCTAAAGATAAAATTGGAGCTTTCTAGCAAAAATTCAAATTTTGGAAAACTTGTTACCAGTATTGTGAATTTGACAGATTCTTAATAACCAAAGACTTTTTTTGAGGGGATCTATGATAATTTTTAACAAACGTGATTTTTTGATACCGTATAATAAAATGCGTCAACATTTTGAAGATAAAAATTTTCCAAATGACCAGGGCACGGTGTATAAAATCATGCACAGGCAAAGATCCATTTAAAGTACATGTAGACCAATGAGTTTTAATAGCACACAGGATAAACATTCATTGATGTGGTTTCAGATTCTGCATGGCAACTAATCTTTAAGAAACTGCTACTTGTTGAGACTTGGTGTCTTATGAAAGGAAAAAAATACCCATAATTATTCTGAAAAAGGCTATACTCCTTATTTCTCCAACTGTATATCTGTAAGAGGCTGAATTTTATTTATGTATTTCAACACAAACAAACATGTCCCAACAGATCGAATACAGAAGTAGATATGAGGATCCAGCTGTCTTTTATTAAGCCAGTCATTAGGGAGAGTTGCAAAATGTAAAACAATACCATTTTTCCCATTTCTTTTTCTTGTTTTAGAAAATAGTTATTTTTTCATAAAAATGTTATTTATGTTACCATTTAATTAGGCTTAATATTGCTATTTTAAAATTATTTGATAAATGAATATTTTTTTAAAATTTCTGTTTTAGTTTCTGATTGGGTAAATAACTATGTATATAACCCACACAAATAAGAGCTCTTTGATGTCTTTAATAATTCTGAAGAGTATAGGGGTGCCTGGGTGGCTCAGTCGTTAAGTGTCTGCCTTCAGCTCAGGTCATGATCCCAGAGTCCTGGGATCAAGCCCCGAGTCGCTTCTCCCTCTGCCTCCTGTCCCCTGCTCATGCTCTGTCTCTGTCTCTCACTCTCTCTGTAAAATAAATAAAATCTTAAAAAAAATAATTCTTAAGAGTATAAAGAATTTCTGAAGCCAGAAAGTGAGCACCACTGGCTAAGAGCAAAAGTTCCCCCAAATTCAGGAAAATGTCCAACCTTTCCACTGGAGTTGAGCAACCTTTTCTTGAATTCCTATAGACTTTAAGTATGCATCACTCATCTGTCACTTGGCATCATCTTGTCATTCTCTGTTCTAAAATACGTTTTTAAAAATTTATAATGTGCCCTGAAACCTTCTCACAGGCGAGAATTCTGTCTTGTTGCCTTTGGGAGAGAACAGGAGGGATGTTCACAATATATGCCCCTTGTCGTGGGATACAGTGAAGCTCCCTATTTTACTTGTATCATTTGCTTGGATACGCTGTTGCAAATAAGGCAGAACCTCACTAACTTGTAAGTCCTGGTGGGAGAGCACATGGGTGGCTCAGTGGGTTAAGCATCTGCCTTCAGCTCAGGTCATGATCCCGGAGTCCTAGGATGGAGTCCCACTTAAGGCTCCCTGCTCAGGCTCCCTGCTCTGCTTTTCCCTTTCCCTCTGCCCCTCCCCCTGCTCCTTCTCTGCTTTTCCCTCTGCCTCTGCTCCTCCCCCTGCTCCTTCTCTCTCTCTTGCTCACTTTCTCTCTCTTAAATAAATAAAATCTTTAAAAATAAATAAATAAATACTGGTGGGCAGTAGTGTAAACTAGTGAAAAATCAGAATTCTAGCCATATTTATATATTTTGTTTTTAATATTTTTCCTTAAGGCAAGACTAATGCACACTCATTGCAGAAAATTTGTAAATTACACAAAAGTAAATAAAATAAAATGTATTTGCAAAATAAATAGTACCTACTTGTTTTCCAGCCTTTAAAATTTTTTAAAAATACCTGCAGTCTTACAGTGTGGAGATAATGGTGATCAGTGTTTTGATCTATCACCTTCAAGGACATATATCATCCATATAAAGCAAGAGTTTTACAGAAAATTGGGATCCTACTTTATATAAAGTTTTGTATCCACTTTATGACCTCAATTGCTCTTTGAAAACATTCTTTTTGGGAGCTCTGCTATGTTTCAATAATGCACATTTGGGTCGTGTCTATGTATTTTATCAATAACACTGTGATGAACATGCTTAAAGGGAAAAGATCACTGATTTGTTCAGGATTGATTCCTGGAAATGGGATTATCGGATCCACAAGATTTCCAAACGGCAACTTGGTTAATTTAAAATTATGTAACTTGACAGAGGACCATAGGGAAAGGAAGGAAAAAATGAAATAAGATGAAACCAGAGAGGGAGACAAACCATAAGAGACTCTTAATCTCAGGAAACAAACTGAGGGTTGCTTGAGTGGTGGGGGGTGAAAGGGATGGGGTGGCTGGGTGATAGACATTGGGGAGGGTATGTGCTATGGTGAGTGCTGTGAATTGTGTAAGACTGATGAATCACAGACCTGTACCCCTGAAACAAATAATACAGTATATGTTAATTAAAAAATTAAAAATATAAAAATAAATATATAAATAAAATAAAATTATGTAACTCGAAGCGAGATGATGTGTTACAACCAACAGTGAGAGCGTGGGAAGTAGGAGGCCAGAGGAAGGCCAGAGGGAGCCCTCCGCTGCAGAGGGTCGGCTTCTCACATGGTTTAGATCCGAGCCCTTGCTTGGTGCTCTTGGGTGTTTGCGGTGGTGATGCTGTAGAGTCCACTCTGAGGGGACATAGCTGTCAGGGAGTTTAGTACAAGCCCCAGAAACCAAGCCTGGCTAATTGAAGCAGAGTAAAATGTATTAAAATATTGGGCTACTCTGAATTTTCAGGAGCCCCAGAGAGCCTGGCTAGAGACCACGTGGCCAGGGGAAAACCTCTCAAATCACTGCTGATTTGGTCCTAGGGAGACTCCCACTGCTTGCCCCACCTTGCCATTGGGACTTGTGCCTGAAGTTCACCATCACGGCTACCTCCCTGAGGATTAAGATGGCTGCCGGGGCTGACGTTCCCGCTTCTAAGCCACAGCCCAGCATGGATGCTTGTAATCGTCCTCATTCAAGCTGCAAATAAGGCTGAGAAATTGTGGCTCTGGTGATGGAAAGTGGTATCTGCTTCCCATCAAGACATATCAAGAGGGGCAGCCCCCAATACTGAAGAATAATTCAGGAGCTGAGCTGCCAAAAAAGAATAATAAATACTTACCATAGGCAGTAGCAAAGATTGTTGAATGCCTGGCAGCCTAGGACCTGTTCTAGGCTATGTGAGACTGACGGACCTTTCTGTTCATTCCAGAGGAGCAGCCAGGTCTGATTTGTCATCATAGTCTAGTGCTTAGGGTTGAGTACGTGTACAACAAACATTTCTAGAATGAATGAATGAATGAGGGAATGAATGAAGGACTATTTAGACACTGCTGGTGGAAACAGGTGCTGCCCACCATGGAGGATGCAGGCACTGTACTGCACCCTGGTTCAGTAGATGCTGTCACTGGCCGTGGAATAGAGAGGGCCGGGCCAGAGATAGCCCCTGTTCTATGGTCTTCACCTTCCCTCCCTCCCATTTTTGGGGGATGCTAAAAGATAAACTGAGGCATATTAAAATTCTTTAAGAGTTTATTTGAGCAAACATCAATTCCGATCCACGGTGCCAAACTGGAAGCGTTTGGGTCTCTCCAGCCACAGGACCAAGGGGCAAGACTTCTATACAGAAGACTCATAAGCAATCAAGGAAATTACTTGATTGACTATAGCTTAAGCAGTTGCCTTATTGGGGAAAGCCTAGTTGGCTGTTTGTGATTGGTTGTCCTTAGGCTTTGATTTCCTCACGTTGAGGCATTTCCAGACTTAGGTTTGGGTTTGCTTGCATCGGCTGCTAAAGACATTAGACTCACCTCAGTCTAATGGCCTCCTGGTTTAATTAACTTAATAGGGGAAATTATCCAGGCCACACCGTCTCTGTCTTGTTAATTCTCCAGAAGTATAGAAAGCATTGGTTTTTAAGTATATTCTCTCACATGATGAGAAACAGTAATTTACAGATAAAAAAAAAAAGCCAACAGGTCTGAACGCCCAAGACACCTCTGCAGAGATAGGAAGCTCTTATAAAGAATGCTGTTTAGGCAGAGAGGGTTGCAGGTGAGAGCAAAGGCATTCTGGATTTATGTTTCTGGTGGTGTTATCCTCTCCCCTTTTTATGCCACTCCACTATTGCCCACTCTTTAGAAATGAAATAATTTTTAAAGTTGAAGAATTGGTCGGTAAGTTTATAGATGGGAGAGGGGTTTGAATACATAGCTGATTCTGAGTGATTTTGATTTTCCAAGTCTGACTTCCATTATTTGAAAAGGGGAACTCATAGCAGATGATGTCATCTATTGAAACCACCAAAGCATGAGGACAGTGGAGGCGCTCCCTTGCTTCATTACCGCTTCTGCCAAGCTTTGAAAAGGAACTTTGGAGATCGATGGTTTGGGATCATTTTTGGCAAGCACCTGAATGTCAGAGCTTGTTTTCTAGGACCCTGAAGACTTTCCCTTTAAAGACCCCCATGTCTTTATCCAGTTCTGCGTCTGTTTTTTTGTTTTTGTTTCTGTTTTTGTTTTTTTCCTTCCCAAATAGATCACTTCTGGCTGTAGATATCACAAATACAAATTCCAGTTCATTCACACATCTGAGATGCCATATGCTAACACACAGCAACACTTGAAGCAAAAACAGGAGGGAAGTAGAAAACTTCCTTCTTTGGCTCACTGTGCCGCCCACTGAATCTCCCCCCGCCCCCAGGACTATTTAGAATGAAGAAGAGCTTGCCTAATACAGACGCTTCTCCCATCCCATATGGAGTTGACATTTTTTCAAAGCATGCCATCTCTCACTACTCTGCGGATATTAACTGCTCTGCCTTCCCCCAGATTTTTCAAGTAATTGGTTGCTCGCTGCCAGCAAAGCCCGTCACTTTAGAAGTACAACACACATCATCCTCCTTAGTCGATCTTGTGGGGTCTGAGTTGTCGCCAATTACACTCCTCCTGGGAGTTGGCAGATAGGTCATATCTCTTTTGAGTGATGAAGATGTAGATGCTCAGAGCCCGGAGTTAAATATCCAATAAGTAATAAAATTGGACAAGATCGCCTAGGTCCCTTCCAGACCTAATTTCCCCTGTATTCCTCCGAGGGTCTAGCACATAGCTCTAGCCATGGAGAGCACGTAGTATTAGTAACTGCATGTGTTCACAGGACTGAATACATTTCAACACGGGAAACAATGGCGACCATTTGCGGAGTGCGTACCATGTGCCAGGCACCATCCTAATTCACACCCTAAATGTATGATTTCAGTTCTCACAGCAGCACCACGAGGGAGGGAATAGTATCCCTCCTGTTTTAGAGATGGGGAAACTGAGGCACCAGTTGGATTAAGTAACTTGCCCAAGGTGGCATTTAGTATGAGGTAGAGCCACGATAGGAGCCATGGCTGTCCCACGTCAAAACCCATGTTCCTCAGAATAATAATGACAACAACAATAATAAGACAGCAAATACTTTTATAGCATGCCAGGCACCCGCCTGAGGATTCTATGTACATCAACTCCTGTGATTTTCACAACAATATCAGGAAGGTGCTAATAATTAATCCAGCTTTTACAGATGAGGAAACTGAAACAGAGATATTAAGGGACTCACTCAAGGTCACACAGCTTGTATGTGGCAGAGCTCGGGTTTGAAGTCTAGGCTTCAGGGTATGAACTATTAACCACATGCTGTTTCGGGAGCACTTCCTTGGATTTAGTTACAGATGATGATAAAGCTACACCTCCTCACCCAGGGCAGGAAGGAGAATGCAGCTTCCTTCTTCTAGAGTCCTTTTGGTCTGATACTGCACTCCACGGCTCTGAAACACTATCGGCACCTGCACGGACGGGTCTGCCCCTCCCACGCACAGATGGCTTTCGTGGGTGGTCCAAGCGGTCTAAACCATTTCCTGCATATTTCTGAGAAAGTAAGAAGAGTGTGGTTTATCTGTAAATGGAGGTACTTCCACAGGGAGGATCCATGGTCCCAAGTCCAAGAGTTCTGTTGGGGAGAGTACACAGGGGGCTGGAGTCTACAGTGCTGGAGAGTGTAGGAGTTGATAGAGGATGAGCTCCTGGGACTGCAGCACACCCCCCTCTCGGAGTCTCCCTGATGACCACACACGAATCGTTGTCTTTGGCTGCCCAGAGCCATTAGGGGTGGCCAGAAGTCGAGCTCCCTGCAGGTGGGTGGAAGAGAGTGATGCTGGTAACAGAGCAGGCGGATGCAGAGAGGGTCCTGGAGGCCTGGACGCCAGTCTCCCTCTACCACTTTCCTATTCCTGCTGGTTGTGGGGGCAGTCTCTCACTCTTTCTTTGAGGTCTATGAAGCTGGGTTTGCCGCTGCAATTGACTGGAAACCATCTGGAAGGACTTAATCACTTAAGCTTCGAAAAGGTACATTGGCTTTGAATTCTGTGGTTCTTTCCACTCGTATGCCAGCTCAAGGGTGTGCACTGACTCTGAGGACAGTTTTGTAGCCACACTGCAGTGGCCTCACTTATGTAATGACACGTCTGCGGCCACCCCTGCAGCCTGCCACTGATGGGCCATTGACCAGGCGTCCCAGTATCCTGAGGCTGCCATTACAAAGGACCACAAGCTGCATGGCGCAAACAACAGAACGTATTCTCATAGTTCTGGAGGCTAATCGTCTAACACCAAGTTGGTTCCCTCTGAGGGCAGTGGGTAGGATCTGTTCTATGCCTTTCTCTGGCTTCTTCCTGGTAGTTGGCTCACAATCTTCAGTGTTTCTTGGCATGTAGATGCACCACCCCAATCTCTGCCTTTTTCTTCACATTACATCCTCCCTGTGCCCATCTGTCTCCAAATTTCCTCTTTTTTTTTTTTATAAGGACACCCATTATATTGAGGTAGAGACCACTCGAATGACCTCATCCTAACTAACTGGATCTGCAATCACCCAGTTTTCAGATAAGGTCATACTCTGAGGTACTTGGGGTTAGGACTCCAACATACGCATTTGGGGGGAACACAAATCAACTTATACCACTAAGGAATCAAACAGGGAGCGAAAGAACAGGGTGCTGGGGGCTGTGGGAAGTAGGTACACAGAAGGCACCGCCTCTGGAATGGCATTTCACTTTTATGAGTTATTCTAGCTTGGTGGCCTTGGGCACGTCATTTAACCTTCCTGGGTTTGAAAGATGAGCAGAGTGGGCTAGATCGGTGGTTTTGAACACCATGTTTCATGGAGCCCCTGGGGCTTGTTTTAGCTGGGGGCTTGGGGGTGAAGTTGGCAGACTGTTGACACGTCTCACTCCCTTCACTCACTGGTAGGCCAGCTGGTCTACATTGGCAGACAGTAGGATTCTAGTGCTGATGTTGTTTAGAATCATCAGTGCATAGAGACAACACAATACAGACAGACTTTAATTGGCTTTATTGTTTTCCAATTCTCCAAAAATAGTGCACTCTTCTATTGCTCATCTCCTGGGTGGACAATTCAGGCAGACTGACCCCACTGATTCCAACCTTTGTACACACCGCTTTGCCCAGTGTGGTTCTGTTTTTCTCTGCTTTTAATCTCGTTGATGCATAAGGATTCCAAGAAAATTTTGAAGTAGAAATTTGCTTAAATAGAGGGTTCTGCTAAAAAAAAAATCGTTCTTAGTTCAGAAAACAATGAAAGGATCTCTCTGTTTCCTCCCAGCTCTAAGAGTCTATGTGTGTCTATAAAACAGTTTCAATCCTTTTAATAATTCCCATTCTCTACCTGGCAGAAAGTTAATTGCATTAGCTATGTAGGAAACATGGCACCGAAGATTGTTTAAGGTATGGCAAGCATTTTCGGTGGTCACTGAAACTGGGCTCCGGATGCCAGAGATGTGAGTTGCAGGTTGGACGCCACATCTTACTGGAGGTGAGACAGGAGAGTGGCTGGCTCCATGGAGGAGTGACTTTAATCCAGAGAACTGTGTTTTCTCTTAACTCTCTCGTTCACATAACCTGGAATGTCTTACATATGTCATTGCTGCTGGGGAGGAAGACTTTTTCCATATGCCTATATGTGAAGTGGCGGTTTGGGTCAGCCAGCAAGGATGCCAGGCGGAGTATCATGGAATCCTGCACAGCTGAGGTACCAGACCCAGGTGGTTGGCGGGCTAGTGGCCCTTCACCTGCTGCCCCCTCCTGAAGGCTCCACCCCCCCACCCCTGGCCCTGAGGGCGGTAGTAACCCCCTTTCCTCCTCTTGCCCTAGCATGTTGCCCCTTCCTACAGTGGAGACCACCACCCTGCTGAGACTTTCTCTCACCTACTGTTCTCATTTTGGAAAAGAATGAGACTATCTCGATATATGAAAATAATCTCTAGTGCTTATTAAGCACTTGCCCTGTGCCAGGCATTGTTCCGAGTGCTTTACCTGTATTCACCTGTCTCAGCCTCTTAACAATCCCGTGAGGGGGGTGCTGTCATCTCCCCCGCTTACCAGGGAAGAGATGGGCACAGAGAGTTCAAGTGACTGGCTTACCCGGGGAAGCGGCGCAGAGAGGATCTGAATCCGGACAACCTGTGCTGTGAACCACCGCAAGATGCACAGATTACCTTCCACGTGTGCCTGTGCAAGATAGTAATTTGAATTGCTTACCTTCTCTTGCCATGGAAGCAATCCTGACAGGGCTAGAAAAGCAGCACAATGGCCCTTAGAAAGCAACAAGATAGTGTCTGCCTAGTAATCCAGAACAGAACTCCTTTAACCCACTGGTCCTTTGGGGAGCAAGAGTTAACATTCCGCATGCCAGGGACACTGTTTTCTGTTCGTGCAGTGTGCTCGTAAATACGTCCTCCAGTTCCCTCCTGCCCTGTGGGGGTAGAAGGGTCACCCTGGGTTCTCTCCCACGGCAGCGAGCGCAGGTCCAGAAACGAGGGGAAGGATGTCATCAGTGAAGAGGGGGGTTTCCAGGGCAAAGATTCAGCCTTGAACAGGAGGGAACAATTGCTTAAAGGGAAAAACAAAGCAAAACAAAAATGCTTGTTCCAACTTTGGAGTTTACCTACATTTAATTTCTGTTTTTATTTTGCAACTTCTACGACCAATCAAGTTATCAGTTATTATCTCAATGTACGTAAAATCTTTCTTTTTCCAGTTAATATAACAAAATGTTTATTCAGCTTCATACAAATAGAAATAATATGTGTTATAGAACACTCTAGAAGGTATGGGTTCTGCCATTCTCCTTTTTATTCCTTTGATCACTGCCATAGTCCAAGACCTGTACTGCATTAACTTTATAACACATTTCTTTGCTTCCAGCCACTCTCCTCTCCAATTCATTCTCTGTGCTGTTACCAATATTATGTATCTATACATATGAATCTGATTGTTTCCCCACATACACACACCTTCCCTTTGTCTAGGGAACAGCCGTGGAAACCGACTGATCTGTCCAGCTGGACAGATCATCTTAGGTCCTTTCCTCACTTTCCTGTTGCTCAAAATCTTTCCCATTCTTTAAGATCTCTGTCACCCCCTACCACTACAACAGAGACCCCTCCAAGGCTCCAGACCGAATGAACTTCCTCCCCCAGCTCCTCCCTGATATATCCATTTTTCCACTGCTCTACCTCTGGCAAAAGCAGCATCCTACAGACCTCCAAGATGTTTTGAGTAACAATTTCAAGTTCATCAGGCTTATAATCTTTAAGCACCTGGGCCCAGATGGATGATTAAAGAGGAAAAAAAAATCTTCTTCCTTCTTCCTTTCATCCTGATGGTTATCTAGCATCTCCCCATCATCTATAGATGCCATTTTAGAAACGCTGATCTGCTCAACAGTGGCATTCTATTATACGTAGCTGGACATGCTACAATGTGGTCAGATGGTTCTCAGTTGGTTTTAAGTTCTTTTGAGGCATTTAATTATGACCACATGGATGTTGGTTCAATTTGAGCGTAGGCTGATTTATCCCCCCCTGGAACCGAGGGCTAAAATCCAGTGTTTCTTTGTTTTTAGAAACCAATCTCAAAAATTTTTACAAATTTGTAAAACAAACTAACAAACAACAAAACAAAACTATAAAACTATAAAAATACTATACTTACCAAATACCATTTCCTATTCCTTAGGGAAGTCAAGACACTTTAACATGGTTTAAGAGTTTTGTTTCGTTTTGTTTAAGCAGATCAAACAAGACTGAGCTAATTTACTGGCTGCTTCCCTGGAGTTCATTAAAATTTGCTACCTGTTTCCCACCATACCTCTCCCAATTTACTTTGGTTTTTAAAATATTTTATATTTCATCTTTCTTGTAATAGTTGCTAGCTTTGTACAATAGCTTTCTTAAGAGGTATGAGGGTAAAAGCTAATACACACTATTATTGTAACTGTTCCAGAAGATTTCTGATGATGTCATTGGGATAAAGATTTAATGGTGTCATTTGAATGTTTTTACATGGGCCATTTATATAACTAGTTTAATAAGTTATTTTCATTACGGGGAAAAAAAAAAAAGAGAAACAGCCCCTGCCCCTCTAAAACTAAAGCAATAAAGAGATCAACAGCAGCTGTAGGATTAAAAAGCACTGTCGCTCTCCTCTTGCCAGCAGAATGGGCAGTAGGACTCACGGTTATACTCTGACCAGGGAGGGGGTGGGTGTGTCCCAGTTATGGTGCCCACTGATGCAGAAGCTTCATAAATCACATCAGGGGAAGATTCTGCACACACTTGGTGGGGCCCGGTAGACTCATCCAATTACATAACCATCTTCGATTTTGGTAGAGGCTACTGACTAAAAACCTACCAGGTTACAGGGGTAACTAAAATGCATTAAGACTTTTTTTTAAATAAATGACACATCGGTCTTTTTTTAAAAAGATTTTATTTATTTCTTTATTTGAGAGAGAGAGAGCACGCACGAGTTGGGGGGAGAGGCAAAGGGAGAGGGAGAAGCAGGCTCCACTGAGCATGAAGCCCGATGTGGGCTCGATCCCAGGACCCCGAGATCATGACCTGAGCCAAAGGCAGAAGCTTAACTAACTGAGCCCCCCGGGTGTCCCAACACATCAGTCTTCTTTGAGGAGTACATAATAAGGATTTCATTTTTGTACGTCCTCTTTCCCATTTGAGTTTTTGTCCCAAAGAAAGTGGGAATGGATGGTATAGGGTTTCATGCCTTGTCTAAGCAAAATTGTGTGCGAACTTCCCTTTTAAACCTACCGCGCATGTTCGAGGCTACAGGACAGAGCCAGGACCTCTGAGGCAAAAGCTGCCACCTACCCCCACCCATTCCAATTCCCAGAGGACCCTCCTCAAATGATCCCTCCATGACCACCTCCTTCTCCCTCCTTGTCTGCTCCTTTCCTGCAGAATCAACTCCTCCATCCTCTGGGCTCCCAAAGCACTTTTAAAAACACCCCTTTCCAAGGACCTACTACATGGCATTGTGGTTTTCTCTGGGTTTGTGCCTCTACGCACTCGGGTAAGTCTACGAGGGCCCCTGGGGGCAGCTGCTTGTATTTGTATCTGTTTCCGTTGTTCGGTGGTGAATCTCCAGAGCAGGACTCATCCGTTCATCCCCCTCTCACCAACATGAGCCTATGAGGGCTCCACAAATAAGTACATGATTGAGTGTCTGGGGAAAACAGCCTCTAATGTTAGTCACCCAGGATAGGCTGACTCTGTCTGGATCTGTCAATGGCTGGCCCCCGCTTGAGTGGATGTTATGTAGCCCAAAAAGGATAGAGTGGTCTCCACCAGATGTCTGCAGGTGAATTTCTAAGGCACACCATTGGTTTTTGATCAGGTAATGGACATGGCCCTGTTCTAGCTTGCTGGGGCTACCATAACCAAGCCCTACAAACTGAGTCATTTCAAGAGCAGATACTTATGTTCTCATGGTTCTGGAGCCTGGACATCTGAGATCAAGGTGTCGGCAGGTCCTGCTTCTCCTGGGGTCTCTCCCCTGGGCTCGCAGGCAGCTGCCTTCTCGCTGTGTCCTCACATGGACTTTTCTCTGTGCCTGTGCATCTCTGGCGTCTCTGTCTTACAAAGACACTGGGAATATTGGATCAGGGCCCCACACGAAGGCCTTGTTTTTCCTTAGTTACCTCTTTGTAGCCCCTATCTTCAAATACAGTTATCTTATCAGGTACTGGGAAGTTGGGACTTTGACAAATGGATCCTGGGTGGGGGTCACAATTCAGCCCATGACAGTCCCTGATGTAAGTTATCCAATTTACCATCAAGAAGTGCGTTTACAGGGTGCCTGGGTGGCTCAGTCGGTTAAGCATCTGCCTTGGTTCAGGTCATGATCTCAGGGTCCTGGGATCGAGTCCCACATTGGGGGGGGGGGTCCCTGCTCAGCGGGGAGTCTGCTTCTCCCTCTCCCTCTGCCCCTACCCCTGCTCATGTTCTCTCTCAAATAAATAAATAAATAATTTTTTTTTTTAAAAGAAGTGCATTTACAAAGGTCCTACTGCTAAAGTAGATAGAGAGAGCTATTTGCCTTTGGAATCAGCCCAAGCCTCATCTGATAGACTTTTCTGAGTAGCTCCAGATCCACATGTGGAGATTCCCAAGTGCAGGGCCCCAAGAGCATTTCAGGGGGGTCAAAGCATAGGCTGACTACAGTGGCAGGTGGGACATTTGGGAAGGAAGACCTGTCGGGATGAAAACTTCGTGCTTCATTGGAGAACTATGCACTGTTTCTAGAGCAGGGATTGGCAAACTTTTGCTGTAAAGAGCCAGACAATAAATATTTTTTTAAAGATTTTATTTATTTATTTGAGAGAGAAAATGTGATAGAGAGAGAGCATGAGAGGGGAAAGGGTCAGAGGGAGAAAGCAGACTCCCCGCCGAGCAGGGAGCCCGATGTGGGACTCGATCCCGGGACTCCAGGATCATGACCTGAGCCAAAGGCAGTCGCCCAACCAACTGAGCCACCCAGGCGCCCCAGACAATAAATATTTTTGTCGGGGCGCCTGGGTGGCTCAGTCGTTAAGCGTCTGCCTTCAGCTCAGGTCATGATCCCAGGGTGCTGGGATCGAGCCCTGCATCGGGTTCCCTGCTCTGCGGGAAGCCTGCTTCTCCCCCTCCCTCTGCCTCTCCCCCTGCTCATGCTCTCTCTCTCTCTCTCTCTCTCTCTGTATCTCTGTGTCTCGAATGAATAAAAAATATATATATATGTTTGTCTTTGCTGGCCATATAGTTTCTGTCTACTCAAGGATGCTATTATAACTGGAAGCCATATGTCAGGCCTAAACAAATGGGTGTGGCTCTATTCCAATAAAACTTTATTTACAAAGACAGGTGGCTGGATGGATTGAGCCTGCAGGCTTTAGGTTGTCCTGGTCTAGAGCACACACCCTTTCTGAGTTACCTGATTTTGATTTTACATGGATTCTGAGCCTATCGGTTGAGCTATTTTACAACTCAGTAAGTTATTGTTAAATGGTAACAGTGCAAAGTAATTCTTGACTTTAGAGATGTAAATTTTTTACTTCAGGAGTCTCAGCTGATTTCCTTACCCACTTTGGAAGAAGCTGGTCTTGCCTGAATTTGCCCATGTCTTTCAATATCCCTGCTCTATAAATATGTCGATTCTTTGTATTCTCCATTTCTATTCGGTCATTAATAATGAATTAAACAAAATATTTAACATGCACATTATATCTATGTGAAAGTCATGATTCCTTCTTTCTTTCTTTCTTTCTTTCTTTCAGCGCTGTTTACAAAGGACTTAGAAACTATGGTAAGAGCATTGGGCTTTCGCCCTCTGGGACAATGGTCTTTAAACTTTTTGGTCTCATATCTTTATCAGTAAATATTTTTTAGCCACTTTTCCTTGATATATGAATATAAGACACTATAGATAGATGAATATATACAAACATACACAAAAAACAGAATTGGAAAATAAGTACAGAATTTTTCATAGTGGTTTTTTTCATATTTCAGAGGATCTTCTTCCTAACATCTTTGGAGACCACTTTTTTGGGGGGGCAATAAAGAACCAAAAATATTAACCAACTGGAAAAAAATGAGATCTGATACCAATAATATACCAACCAAGCATGTTGGAAAAGCTAACGGTAGCTTGAGTTGATTGGCCCAAGGGGATGGCAGAATTCCTCTTAAGGGGACAACTTCTCCTTTGTTTTGGAAAATAACATAATGGAAATGATTGGTTATAAAAGATAAGCTCGGGTGGTTGCAGTCTAAATGGAAGCGGCTCCAACATGAAAAGTTCAGTTATTGGTCTAAGAAACATCAGAATTTTGGCATTGTCTGTTAGAGCTTGGGGGTGGGGAGGAGGGGGCCATGAAGACTCTGGCAGAGAAGATGAGAGGAGGGTCTGCTCAAAAGAGGGGAGATCGGGAGCAAAACGGCAGAGTGCAAGGTTATGGCTTTGAGCGGATCACGGCCACAGGCACAGAAAATGACCAATAAATATCATAAAGAGTGGTGTTGATGAGCCATTAGTATGCTCTATCACTTAGAGAGGCTCAGTAAACAATGTTTTTGCCCAACAGAATGGAACATGAAGAAAGCAAATAATAATCCAAAACTTCCTTAAGGGGACTAGAGGCAGAGAGAGCCAAGAACTGAGCCTGAGCTAGGAGGGAATGAGGAGCCAGAGTGGGGGCAGCTGCAGAGAAGGAGCTGTTTGCAAGGTGAATGAACTCATGGTACAGAGCCGAGGACTGAGACCCTTAAAGTTGTGATGGGGGGGGGGGCTAGTCCAGCAGTAATACGGAAGGGGCCTGAAAAAACATCACTTCATATTTAAGGAAAGATGACCCTGGACACTGGATTACTGGAGAATTTTCAGGAAAAGACTGTTTGGCTCCCTGTTTTGAAAATGTTATGGTAGTGGAGTGGACAGAAAAGATCTTAGAAATAGGAAACCAGTTAAGGGATTCCTGGAAACCAGGCAAGGATGAGGAGAATAGAATGAGAGCATAGGGAGCACTCCTTCTAGAGACATTTTAGAGGTCGGATCAATAGGACTGTATGACAATTTACTATAGGGGAGTGAGAAAAGAGGGGTGTCAATGAGAAATAACACTTATGTAGCTCGGGCGGTTGGGAGGCTGGTGACATGCCATTCACTGAATCAGGAAACAGACGGGTAACAGGTTCTCAGGAAAGACAATGGGTTCATTATGGGTGTGTTGAACTTGAGATGCCTATGAAACCTCCTCATAGAGATGGCCCATAAAGAATTGAGAATACAGGTGGGTATCTCAGAAGACAGATCAGAGCTAAAGACATATCTCCGGGAATGATCCTCTAGCAGGTGTCATGGTTTTTGCTTATTGCCCTTTGATAAATATTAGGAAAGCAATACTCTTTTACTTCAGTCATTCATTCACTCATTCATAGTTATTTATTTTTAAGATTTTATTTATTTATTTGACACAGAGAGAGAGGGGGTAGAGAGAGAACACAAGCAGGGGGAGTGGCAGGCAGAGGGAGAAGCAGGCTCCCTGCTGAGCACAGAGTCCAATGCGGGACTCCATCCCAGGACCCTACCATCATGACCTGAGCTGAAGGCAGACGCCTACCTGATTGAGCCACTCAGGGGTCCTTATTCAAAAGTATTTAATGAGTAGGCAAACCACATGCTAGATTCTGGAGATAAATGATTAATAAGATCATTTAGAAGCTCATAGTCTTAGCAGAGGATTTGACCATGGACTGAAAACAGAGATGCAGGGTGTGGGGACCCACTCAGAACCCCAGAGCTGGTATAAAGAGGACTTTAAGCTGAAGACATCTGAGACTCAACAGATGCAGAAAGAAGCCTTCTCAGAGCTTCCTGTATTAGATAAAAAGCAGAAACTTCTAAGAAATGACAATTGCTTTAAATTCCCTCTTTGGGGTGGGTCTGCTCCCAGGAGAGAGCAAGAGTAAACCTACCATAAATCCCCCTCTGGGGGGAGTTTTGGCTCTGAAGAAGCTATAAAGACTACTCAAACCTGTATAGACAAACATTATCACAAACTCTCTTATCTCCCATTTGTCTCCTAAAAAATCAATTTGTCTTTCCCAAGGAAACCTATGTGTTCTTTGCATAGGAACCTTTTCTGGCTCCTCCTCTTCCCCTACTAAGGTAGGTAAACCCCAAATTCCAACCACCCCTTTGGGTTATTCACCATAGTATTCCCATATGTATGTTTGTTGCACATGTAAATAACTTTTTTCTCCCGTTAATCTGTCTTTTGTTAGTTTAATTCACAGGCCCCAGCTACTGAACATAAGAGAGACAAAGAAAAGTTCTTCCTCTCCTGCACAATGAAGAGAGAAATTTCCATTCTGAATGGCGGGGATCATGAAAGTGGCACTACATAAAAGGGGCAATATAAAAAGATGATCAGGTTTGGAAGAAAATGTCAGAGGTAATTCATTCCATTTTGGACATTTTAATGCACATAAAGTAGTGAGGGAGTTAGTTTATCTTAGGACTTACATCACCCAGTCTTCTCATACACCGTTCACCTCCCACAGCTAGTTTTTTCTCCTTCTTCATCCTAGACTCTCATACTCTTCCTGACAGTATCTCCTCCAAGCACAGGCAGAAAGCAAAGATAAAGTGGTTAAGACATGGGACCCGGCTCTCTGCCATGGCTAATTAGCCACATTGGCTTCCCTTCCAGCTTTTCCACTGGGTTTAAGGTCTTGGGGGCTTTCAGACCTTGGAACAGACCAAGTCTATCCAAAGAACAGGTACTGAGTCTCTTGTTCTTTTCTGCTTGATCATTTCCCAAATTCTCCTTGGGACAAGTTATATTTAGATTTTGCTCCTTTCAGAACAAAGTTGCCTACATTAGCATTAGACCAGAAAGCTCCCAAGCCCTATCCAAACATCAAGGGCCATTTCAAGGACTTCTTCTCTAATTAATATATTTTGCCTGTTTACCTTCCCTGTTTTTTCCATCAATCAGTGCCTACCAGCTTCAATGGCTGCAATGTGCCTCGGATTGTGGCCCTTTGCTTTACTCTCTAATTACCTCACATATTTAATATTTGCCTCTCTTACTCTTTGAGAAAATGAATTATTTCATGTAGTTCTATTGTAGTTCCTCAACTTCATTCAGCACTGGGAATATAATAGGGACTCAGTTAATAATACTTCTTTGAATCGAATTAGATGGAGTTGAGTAGATTTCCACATCTGATCAGATAGTTTGTTTTTTTTTAATTCAAACTATAAACCCAAAGTTGCTATCTTCATGACGGTCTTGTGTGAGTGTTTTAAAAAATCAACTCTTTCATGGTCTGTGCTCAGAGAAAACCCATGGGTCCACGAGAAAGAATAGAGACTCTGGTGCCACAATGTGATTTTTGTTGTTGGCTATGACTTTGGAAATCAGGAATGTTCAGAAAATACACATTCCAGAATTCCAGGCCTACACATTCTGGCTCGGTTTCAGCATGTTGACTCTATTAATGGCTCTTTAACATACACACCGTTTTCAATTCTTTACACAATTGTCTTAGGGTGGAATTTTTTGTTCTCCTCCTGCCAGAATCCCAATGTTGCTTCACCTCCCACTGTGGACGTACATGTGAAGGTTCTAGTATCTCCTGAGCTTTGACCGTTCGGCTCATCCAGGACTCCTTCCGGCCTTCTCCTTCTCTGAGAGGGCAGGTGCACGTGCTGACAAGAAGGAAAAGGAAGATGGAAGGTTTTAGTGTTTAAAAAGGAGAAAACGATTTCAGCCATATAGTAACTACAAATATACATATGTGCGAGCTCCCGGGACAGACCCTGGGATTCATTTCAAGGCAAATTGCAGGGCTTACCTCTACTTTATCCAAAGACTCCTGAGGTTTTAAAGCCCATCCAGGAGGCCAGGGACGAGCTGATGACTTCATACTGAAATCATGCAAACCCATGAGCTCATGGGCTAGAAGATGAAACTGGAGGAGACAGCATGACTTCGAAGGAAATTGCAGGAAGTCTGTATAAGATCACACCAATGCGGAGAGGCGAAAGTGGGGAAACCAGGCTGCTGGAATGTGGAGACTTTCTTGCAGGGACTTGTAGTGAAATGAAACTGCTTGGTTTCATTCAAGCGCCAACAAGACTCTCAGAGAAACTGGATGAGCAGAACTGGAAAGCCCAGGGACACTTTGCTTTTTGCTCTCTCTGACCCCAGTGAGTGCCACCCTCAGGAAAGGATGAGGTCACGGTGGTCTAGCCCAGCCTCTCTCTATGTGCAGTCCCCGAGGCAGGCGTCACATTACTCTTGCTCCCCTGGGCTGCACAGAGTCATCCATTTGTCAGCTCCTTGGTCTGAGACGGCAGGCCCCGGGGTGACACTGGACCTGGTCCGGGCTCCCAGAAGCCTGGGCTGGGGCATGGGCGGGGTTGGGAGTGGCCCTGGGCTCCCATGACACCAGAGAGGACCCGAGACACGGTGCTCAGGAGCACAACATCCAAGTCAGACAGACGGAGGGAGCAGAGGTGTTGGTTAGAAGGAAGAGTCAGACAAGGTGGAATGAGGCACAAGATCAAAGCTAAGAAAACCTTATCAATGGGAGCAGGTGCAATGTAGCCACAGGGGCTTTTCCTAAGACACCAGAATCCTGGTCACGGAGGGGAGGCTGTTAAGCCCTGTATCGGTCATTTGCACAGAACAGAACCCATCTAGTTGTTTTATGCAGAAAGGATTTATTTCAGGGACTTCCGTGGCTTATAGAATTATTGAGAGGGCTAAAGAAGCAGACTCAAAATCAAGGTTTCATGGGACGCCTGGGTGGCTCAGTTGGCTAAGTGTCTGACTTCGGCTTGGGTCATTATCCTGGGGTCCTGGGATCGAGCCCCACATCGGGCTCCCTGCTCAGCGGGGATCCTGCTTCTCCCTCTGCCTGCTGCTCCTCCTGCTTGTGCTCTCTCTGACAGATAAATAAAACAATCTTTTTAAAAAATTAAGGTTTCAGGAACAACTCCCTAAGTGACATCACAGAAGCAGGCCACCCAGGGAGCCGTGGTTTCTTCTGCATTTGGAGGCTGCCTTCTCAGTCAGGGAGCTGGCTCTGGAGTCCCCAGCTACTGACAAGGTGGGGAGGCTCCTGTGATCAGGGGGCCGTGGCCCCCTCCAACCCTTGCTGGGCCCGCTGCAGTCGGCACCACCAAATGAATGCATGGCACTTGCTCTGACACTCAGAAGTCTGGTGACGGAGGGCTGGGGTCTCTACTCACACCACCGCAGGACAGCAGGTACCCCATGAGTGGCCTGCCCAGAGAAGCAACAAAAACAGCAGAAGTAGTGGGCACCTGGGTGGCTCAGATGGTTAAGCGTCTGCCTTCAGCTCAGGTCATGATCCCAGAGTCCTGGGATCGAGTCCCACATCGGGCTCCCTGCTCCTTGGGAGCCTGCTTCTCCCTCCGCTTCTCTCTCTCTCTCTCTCTCTCTCTCCCTCTGTCTCTCATGAATAAATAAATAAAATCTTTTTTAAAAAAAACAAAAAACAAAAAAACAGCAGAAGTAGAGAAGCTTCATTTTCACTAGACCTAGCTCTAACACATGCACGAAACTACAAATGGAGGCCCATTCCCCATATACATTAAATGCTAAAAGTTTCAAATCAAATATGTTCTACAAATATGCTCTATTGTATGCACCCTGCAGATATGTTCTACCCTCCTACTTTGTCAAATACACCCTTATTAAAAATGTAGACATTCAGAGTCAAATTTAGATTCTTGAACTCCTCTGAAGAATGTGCCAGAACTTGGCAGTGTGGGAGAGCTAGTCCTTCACCCCAGTCTCCTGCCACCATCAGCTTGTCCTCCACTGCCAAGGGCTTTGTGCCCACATGTGGACGCTCCAGCTCCCATGTCCAAGCTCTGCTCAGACAGCAAACCCCCCTTCTGCCGCCCATTAGTCACCACTCGTAGAGCTTGCTTTGCCTAATGATTCTACTTTCAGCCTCTAGTTCCCTCTGTTCTCTTCCCTACCCGAGGAGCTGATTTCAAGGGTTTGGGGGAAGTAAGAAAGGCTTCTGCTTACGAGGAATTGAAAACCCTTTGGTCTCTAGTCTAGGAGACAGGAGAGCAAGGTGGGGAGTACATGGGCTTTGGCAGTATTAGATTGCATCTGGCAAGTTACCTAAGTTCTCAAAGCCTCAGTCCCTTCATCTCTGAAATGGGACTAATAGGATGCTGTTTAAGAAAATGCATGGAAAGTGCTTACTCCAGTGGCCAGGCCAGTAGGAAGTGCTCCGAAAAAGTTAGCCATTATTAGTGTTGTTGTGATTACAAACGAATAGGTAAGACTGACTATATGGGAACAGTCAAATTATTAGGGTCTTCTTGGGTCTTGAACCAGATTTCGAATCAGATGAATTCTTATACTCTCCATTCAGTCTTTGTGCCCTGAGACAGCCATGGGTACTGCCTGGACCAGGTTGGAGAAGAGCAGCCTTCATCCTGCGGGTCTTTTGTGGCTGATAATGGCTGCCGGGGAACTGTGCTGCGGGGGAGCCCGCGGCCGAATCTGGGCACAGTCCTGTGATTGATTAATGATGCCTGCCCCGGGTGTGGGAGGAGATAGGACTGTATGTGGGCCAGGTATTTGGCATTCTTGGCCTAGACCTCATTTCTGAGCAGTAGAAAAGAAAACAGACTTGCAGAGAAACACTAGGATGGAATCCCACTTTCTCCCGGCCACGGGCTCTAGGAGCAGGGGCCAGCCACTCAACCCGCCTGTGCTCAGATGCTTCATCTGTCCAATGAGGATAGCCAGGTTTACCCCACCTACCTTATAGAGTTATTTGTGAGAGTCAAATGAGATAATGCTTATAAAAATGCCATCAGTTGTGAGGTGTTGCCTAAATGCAAGGTGTTTATTATCAGTGGGTGGTATTTGGCCAGTTTGTACTTGACAAAGAGGAAGCGTCAAGTCAGGGATAGCTTTGGTCTGCCTCTGCCTGGAACATCTCGGCCTGCCTCTGCATCCTCCGTTAGTTTCTGAGGGCTGACCTGTTGGGAGGGAGCCTGGTAGGGCAGAAAGAACTTGTATTCGAAGCCAGGTGCCACCTCACTTATTGACTGCATGCTTTAGGTCAAGTTCCGTAGCCTGTGTGAGCCTCAGTTTCTTCATCTGTGACGTGGAGATGGGATAAAGATGATGGGGACATCCGTTCTGACTGTCCCAGGGCGAAGACAAGATGCTGGCGAGATCCAAAGAGGTGACGATCCTTTATGGTGATCTGAGCCATGTTCAGCCTTGTTCTTCTCACTTCTCTGGTGTTGAGTCGAACCGAGATGGTTGAATGAAGATGAAGAATGAGGCAGCGCAAAATGGCAGAGTAACACAGGATCTACTTTTGCTCAGTTAAAAACCAGAGAAGTCGTCCTGCTAGGTAGACTGTTTCCTCATATTCTGCTGGGAGAAGGAAAAGGCATTCAATTCTCTATCTTCAGAGTGTGGAGTAGATGCTCAGCTTGGCACCAGCGGCCATCTGGGCTTTATCCTCAGGTCCGCAAGGTTGCCTGGCCTGGAGAAAGGAGACATGAGGGGGTTGCTGAGTTTACTATCCCTTTCTCCTGGACAGTACACACGGCTTCATCTGTAAGGGCTGGGGCTTACCAGGAATGCAATAAAGAAGTGAGTCTCAGAGGCCTGGGCCCTTCCTTAGCCCAGTGTCCTGGCCACTCCTCAGTGATCTCAGCCCACCCACTCTGGGCCCCATTCAGAAGGAAATCTGGAGACCTGAGTTGAACTTCACGTTTCTAAGCTATGACGAGCTCCTCTCCCTTCCCAGGACTTGCCCAGCTCCCCTCACCTAGCAGCACCAACACGTTGGAAGTGCCCCAGTCACTGTGGAGTTCTGTTTCTTCCTTCATGGAGGAGGGAACCGAGGTTACAGGCAAAGTGATGGGGGACTGAAGTCACACGGCCAACACCCCTGACCCCCCCGTCTATGGCTCCTTCATCCTCAGCCCTGCCTTCTGCTGCTGATTCTTAGTAAAGAATGCGTCAGATATAGGGATCCCTCCGCATGAACGTGTTAGACAGGAGAGTGCTAAACGCTAGTTCAAATGCTCACGTTTCCCCAGCATGTGAGGCCAACTGTGGGGACCTGGGGCATTTGGCTGGAGGCCAAGAAGGAGCACTGGTTCACGCAGTCTGCCACCTGGCTGGTGGTTTGCTTCACCTACAGGGAAGGCTGACTTTCCATCCGGGAGTCCCATACGTCAACTCTCCCACCATCTAGAGACAAGAGAGTCCTTGTGGGAAGCCAGGCGGTGGCCCAATCCTGACCTCACACGGGGCTGCCCTTTCTTGTTTCCCAATCCTTCCTTGCCCCAGCCAGTTTCGCTGAGGCCGAACAATGCTCAAGTCTGCAGGTGGGCTCATGGCCTGTTACAGGTGTTTCTTTTGTACAATGGCCAGGCCAGATGAAGGATGTGTGACCCTTAACAGTCCCGCTTCAAGCTCTTTACAGTTTACAGTGTCCTCAGAGAAGGCCGATGGAAGCCCAGCAGCCAGCTTGTGGTTCCCTGGCACCGTGCCAGCCTCACGGATGCTTTAGAGATGGCCCCTTATTGTTCATTGTGTGCGGGCTTACTTGCAGTGGTCCCTGCCCTGGAAAGCTCTATATGCATTTGTAAAACCTAAATTACCAGTAAGAAGCCAAGTTTAATAAGGAAAAACCAACCAACCAAACTGGAAGGGGAGGGCAAAAGTTCCCATTAGGGTTATCAGATAAAACAAAAATGCAAGACGCCCAGTTAAATTTAAGTTTCAGATGAACCATGACTGAATTTTTAGTATCAGTATGACTGTGCAATATTTGGGACGTCGTCCTACTAAAATTGTTTGTTGTTCATCGGTATCTGAACAGGGTGTCCTGTGTCTTATCTGACAACACAGAGAAATTGTGGAATTCCATGGTCAGGGTATCCTATGAAACACACCTTGACTCTTGACTGTTGGAATGACATCTGGGACTCTTCCAGTCCTGACATTAGCAGATCTGCTTGATTTGTTACTGTTCGCAAGCCCCAGGCCAGGGACTTGGGAAGTTCCACAGGAAGGCTGGCGCCTGGTCCCTGCCACTGGGAATGCCCTAGAGCAAAAGGTGCCCAGCCAATGCATGGAAAATGCAAATGGAGCTGAAGTCAGCACACTTGGACACAGGCAGCCAAATTACAAAGAGCTTTCATAGAGCCTTCTCATTTGACTCCTCAACATCCTTGAGTGGGTCAGGCACATGTCATCCCTTTTGCTGCAGATGAGAAAACCCTCAGGTACTATCTGCCATGTCAGCTCAGGCTGTGCGCAGAGACCTAAGAGTCACCCTGGCTGTCAGGCTCTAAGACCAATTGCACTTTTCCTTTCTTTACTGGAAAATACTGCATTAGTATTACAGTCAAATATATTTTTCCAAAAACCATTGCGATATTTCTTCTGTCTATAAATATAATATTCAAGTATTGTAGCAAACTTGGGACTACAGATAAGAAAGAAAGAAAATCAAGAAAGAAAGCTATTTCATAATTGGCTGATAACTGTTGCTGACATGCAGGTGTATGGTCTTCCACTCCATGTCCTCCTTATATATATTAATATATTATGTCTTAGTCACCTTGGGCCACTAAAACAAAATACCATAGACTGGGAAGCTTAAACAATAGACATTTATTTCTCACAGTTCTGAAGACTGGGAAATCAAGATCAACGTGTTTGCAAACTCAGTTTTTGATAGAGGCCTTCTTCCTGGTTGGCAGATGGAAGAGGGCCTTCTCCCCATGTCCTCACATAGTAGAGACAGGAAGCTCTGGTGTCTCTTCTTATAAGGGGACTCATTCCATTATGGGGGCTTCACCCCACGACTTCATCGAAACCTAACCTCCTTTTAACACCATCCTATTAGGGGCTATGGCATCAATATATGATTGGGGGTGCGGTACACACACATTCAGTCCATAATATATTCCTACTTTTAAATAAAAAGGCCATGTCATTTTATTCACAGGCATGCACATGTGAGTAAGGTAAATATAAATGTGTAAATAGTAACGTACATGAAGCTAATCCTATGTATACATGCCTCAACATATCTCTATGTAATATGAACATAGATGATTTTGAAATGAGATGATTTGCTTTTGGCATTAACCAGGACTTAAGACTAAGCACAGAAAGAGGGTGGAAAATACCAAATAAACTCCACATAGAGAATAAAGAGTGGGCAGTGAGGGACACGGGGCGATGTTCTACCACTGTGAAGGGGGAGACCAGTTGTCCGGCATAATGAACTGTTCCCAGTTGAGAATGAGGGCTTGGTGGGTGAAGAGGCTAGAGTTAGCAATCTCTCTCTAATGTTTTCCCATTGAAATAGTGATTAACACTCACTACTGTTCCCCAACAATTGGTTTCCCCTTTGGACACAGGCCCTAGTAAAACATAACCCAGAGTTGATGTTATTGTGATTTCAGTAGCACTTAGGACTCAGCTGTAACATGTCTGTAATCAATATATTCATAAATAACTCATGCTTATATATAATCTCAGGACAGCTGATTGTTTTAGGGTTTGGAAGCCTTTCTTTATTTGGAAAGGTCAATACTGTAAACCTGAAGCCTCTTTATCTTACATGGCAGCTAAAATGGCTGACTTTTTGCAGTCACCAGACACAGTGACTTAGGACAATGCAGTCTGATGATGGCCTGGGGCCGGGATCAGAGGCCCATGTTGAGAGCAATGCTCCTCGGGTCTTGAGTCTAGGAGGGACCCAGAACCAACATTTGGTTCACTGGTCTTGCTGCAGGGTCAGTCACATAAAATGGCTGTTTATCATGTTTTCCCATCATATGACGTACTAGTTCTCAGAGAAATTTGTCTCTCCCACAAAATGAACCTCAAAACACCCGGTCCCCAAATAAGTGTGCTATTCAGATCTTTGCAACCCACTCTCTAGCACTGCAGCAGATCCTACAGAAAATGACAGGAGAGATCTGGGACTGAAGATGATTCCCCATCTCATTCAAAGGATCCGTCTGACCCTCTGGGTCTCCACTGGATGGCCTGCCTTAGTAAGAAACACTGGCATAAACCACTCACATAACAGATGGCTGTGGAAATCTAGATCAATGCAGGCACTGTATTTGGTTATTTTTAGTTGTATGCATATATGTAAACACTAAATGCATAGTGTTCTTTGTCTTCAGAACAAACCTTTTTAATAAAGGGATCCTATTCAAATTCCTTATATCTCTTGCTGGGCAAAGTCAGAGTCTTAAATGCATGAAATAGAATGAGAACCTACAAAAGAAGCATCTATCAAAACATAGTAGCATCTTATACCATTGTGATCTAACACGGTTTGTTCAATGTTAATCTTGCTTGGAAAAGAAAATGTTGAAAGGCTTTGTTTAAAACTACCAAAGAAGAAATGCAAACTAATACAAAAGAAAAACCCCAAATGGCCAATTGTTTCAGACCTAAGACCTTGTTCTACTCCTTCATTTACAAGACTTTTTTGCCTGGGACACGATTTCTAATTATTTCTAAGTTCCTAAGGAGAACAGAAGAGGTGCCCTCTCTAAGTGTGAATTCGTAACATGGAAGGAAAAACACACCAGTGACTTCAACAACAGTAACTGTTTGGGGCCATGATTTTGGCCAATGGTAATGAGCACTGATAAATTGCGTCGAATATAGAAATGCATCCAAAGCAGAATTTGAAGTTAGAGTTCACTAGTGCTAGGTGGGCTGATGAGGCACCAGGCAGGCCAATTACTCTGTTCTGCGATGTCCTGTTATTCTGAACCTGTGAATGCCACCTAGTGGCGAACATTGACTTTACTTACAGGGCGGAGGAATTCTGCAGCCACCCCTTGCCCAAAGTTTAGGAAAATAGCTCCATTCTCTGCTAGTGCTGTCCTCAAATCCTTTCTCCCTTTTCTCTTTTATTGTATTCCCCCTTAGTTCTGTTTTTTAATTAATGCAAAGTCATCCATTTACTTTCTCTAATATCAAAGAGTTCCCTTCACTTCTCCGTGCTACCGGTCCAAAAGAGCCCAAGCACCTACCTGCAAACCCCCCTCCATATTCAAGACACTTCTACTCTAACCCTTTCTATGTCATGGCACGGGATGCAAAGGTTCCTTAAGAGAGAAGCCCTTGAAAGACAGTTTGGTATGGGCAACTGAAGAGCTGAGAACCCTAGCACACCCATTACTTAAGGAATTAGTTAACATTTCTATTACCATGACTTCCAAGGTTCAAAAAAACAATAATGCAGAGGATATAATGCTAACTGAAATAAGTCAGACAGAGACAAATTCCATATGATTCCACTCATAGGTGGAATCTAAAAAACAAAACAAACAAACAAAACAGAAACAGACTCATAAATACAGAAAAGAAACTGGTGGTTCCCAGAAGGGAGGGGTGGGGGATGGGAGAAATAGGTGATGGTGATTAAGAGGTACAAACTTCCAGTTATAAAATAAGTCATGGAGATTAAAAGTACAGTGTAGAGAGTATAGTCAATGCTATTGCAATAACATATGCTGACAGATAGTAACTACACTTACTGGGGTGAGCATTGCATAATGTATAGAATTGTCAAATCACCATATTGTGCACCTGAAACGAATAAAACCTTGTATGTTAACTATACTTCAATAATAAATTTTTTAGAAATTCTGATGATAGCAAGTGTGGTGCAAAAATATCTGGGAAAAATTTTTTTTTCATATTTTCAGTTAAGGATGGATATACATTATCTTTATGCTGTGGGGGAAAACAAATAAACCAACATATAGTTGAGTCAATACAAAACAAATATAAGGATACAAAACGACAAAGCAATGGTGAAAAGAGATGGTATAGATCAAAATAATAAATGCTCATCCTAAAAGATTTTGGAAGACTGTACTAATGTCCACTCCCTCTAGCAAGTTATGCCCCCAAAAGTGTGACCTAAACCAGCTTTCAACCTAACGTCCAATCCAGCATCATCCAGGCATCCAGGGGATCCTTGAAAGAGCACTCAGCCCAGACAGCCTAAGATACCAGTCGTGCCTTATGGGGCATCAGCAACACCAGCCATATGATATCCATAACATCATCTTGCATTTCCAAGAGGTTTAACAGGACACGGGTATCCATTTGTATTCTTTTGCTATTTTAGGGGGCAGGGACATGACTGTCTAATTTGTTCCTCTAACCTACTGCTCAGCACCAAGTGCCCAGCTTATATAGTTGAATAAATATTTGCCAAGTTGAACTGACCTAAAAGAAGAAAGAAGAAAGCAGGTAAGGCAAGCCACGTGAAGATTTGGCGTCTTCTCTATGATGGAAAATGTTTAAAAAGAGAAGTGGGAACCGCTGGGTTCATGAACCAGACCCATAAAGGAAAAGTCTACAAGAACTGACCTGAGTCTGTGGGGCACAGAATAGAGGGCTCTGGGATCAGGATGAGCCTTCAGGTGGGGGTGAGGACTGTGGGGGTGACAGTTGGGACTGTTGCGTCCTGGTCTTGTTCTTTTCTTGTTCTGGGTGCTGGTTATACGGGTGTGTTCAGTTTGTGAAAACGTATAGAGTCATGCGCTTATGTGTATCTTTCTATACATACATTAGGCAAGAAAAAAGTTTACATAATAGCAATCCTTTATAGGCAATCCAACTTCAGATAATGGAGCCTCTGAAGCCAATTGCCTGAAGCCGTGTTTACCCTTGAAGACTAATTAATTAAGGGTCTGGGCTTCGGACCAAACGGCTCAGATTGGAATCCTGATTCCACCACTGACTAACTGGGAGATCTGGGTTGTATTGCGTAATACCTCTAAGATTCCATTTTCTCATCCATAAAGTGGGCAAATAATAATACGAACGTGACTGAGGTGTTGGGAAGACTACTCAAAATAGCTTGTGCCCAGGATCTGGCACATCGTTCACTTCCAAGAAACGACTCTAGCCCTCTTAGAATTACTACAGTGCATACAAACCTTAGCTGTCAAACACAGGTGTGCCGGAAATGCACCTTTCTTTCTGCTTCTATACTTGGCCTTACTATTATTTTTTTTTAAAGTCCTGCTTTTCTTTCTTTCTTTCTTTCTTTCTTTCTTTCTTTCTTTCTTTCTTTCTTTCTTTCTTTCTTTCTTTTTTTAAGCCTGCTTCCTTTGGGTAGCAGAAAATCTCTGTCATTTCAGATTTCCTACTCTCACCCCTGGGATTGTATCTACATTTCAGCTTAGCCTATACGTTGCTCTGTACCGTGTCTGCCTACTTCTTCTTACTCCCATGAGATCTTGGGAGGCCACCCACAGAGATTTTAACTGCCAGGCTCCTTAGCTCCCTCAGCTACTCCTGGGTTCCTCTGGGGAACATGGCATGACCATGCCGCTCCGGCTCCTTGCTAGGGTGAGGGTTCTCTGTGAGGCCGTTTTAAGCTGTCTGTCTAAATGTGTGCACGCTCTTGGGGCGCCTGGGTGGCTCAGTCAGTTAAGCGACTGCCTTCGGCTCAGGTCATGATCCTGGAGTCCCAGGATCGAGTCCCGCATCGGGCTCCCTGCTCAGCGGAGAGCCCTTCTCCTTCTGACCCTCCCCCCTCTCGTGCTCTCTGTCTCTCAAATAAATAAATAAATAAATAAAATCTTCAAATGTGTGCACACTCTCTACTCTGGGATCATACTGACCTGCCAGTGCTATATCTGAGAAGGTGGTTTGTCTTCGCCTCAGCCAATGGAAGGATCAGGACAGAGGGAAGCTTGC
Source organism: Eumetopias jubatus (assembly GCF_037043125.1). NCBI lineage: Eukaryota > Metazoa > Chordata > Mammalia > Carnivora > Otariidae > Eumetopias > Eumetopias jubatus. Next base: position 127,198,096 of record NW_028274811.1, read on the forward strand.
ATTACTTGGCAGAACGACTATAACACAGAGACTCTTGAAAACCAGAGAGAAGTTTATTTCTATCATATGTAGTTATCCGGGTTGTCTGGGCGGGTGGACAACCTGCTTCATGAGGTCACTCAGGGAACCAGGTTCTTTCCGTTTTATTTTTCCACCATCCCTTAAAGTATGTCTTCTTCTTTATGGTCAAAGTCAGACTGAGGCACATTCATGTTCCAGATCACCGGTAGGAGAAGAGAGAAGAAGTCCAAGCAAATTGTTCCCTTAAGTAGGTGAAGTCAAAGTTACTCAAAACTTTACCACTCGTGATCTTGCGATAAGAGCTTATCACATGACCACATCACTGACTTATCCAAGCATTCCTTTGAGCAATGTTCAGCACTCTCCCTCTGGTAAACGCCAGCTTCTTCATCATTCCGAATGGTGTTTATTTTCCATTTCAGTTAGTGTCCATAGGGAACTTTCTCTTTGCCCACTCCTTAACTGGCTTTGAGAGTGAAGGGACAATGGAAACTATGGAAGTAGAATCAATAGGACTTAACAACTGATTACAGTTGACGACGACTTTAGATTCCACGTATAAGTGAGATCGTGCAGTATTTACCTTTCTGTGTCTGACTTATTTCACTTGGGTTATATCCCCCATATTTGTCTATGTTGCAAAATGGCAGGATTTCCTTCTTTTTAAAGACTGAATAATATTCCATTGTATATATACACACTGTATTTTCTTTACCCTTTCATCCATTGATGGACATTCAGGTTGTTTCCACATTTTGGCTATTATGAATAATGCTGCAACGAACTAAAATAGTCAAACTCGTAGAAGCAGAGAGTAGAATGGTGGTTGTCAGGGGCTGGGGGGAGAGGAAATGGGGAGATATTGGTCAAAGAGTACAAAGTTTCAATTATGAAAAATGAATAAGTTCTGGAGATACTAACAGATAGTGTGACTCTAGTTAAAAATACTGTATTGTATACTTTAAATTTGCTAAGAGGATAGATCTTAAGCATTCTCATCACACACATACACACAAAAGAAAGACAATGATAATGATGTAGACTGATGGATATGTTAATCAGATTGACTATGGTGATCTTTTCACAATGTCTATTTATATCAAAACATCAAATTGTACACCTTAAATATGTATAATTTTTACATATCAATTATATCTCAATAAAGCCAGGAAAAAAAGTTGGTAAAATGGAAAGAGGAATTGAAGCTTTTTTTTTTTTTTTAATGTGAAGCCTAGTGTGGTATGAGCTGGATATGGGAACAAATTTAATGAGAATTTAAAAATTATAGTGAAAATAATAACAATATCCTCCTTATGTACATACTGAGAACTTCGACTGTATTACTTCATTCAATCTTCAAAGCACTATTTTAATTTGGAGATGAAGAACCGGCCCGGTGAGGTAAAACAAATAGCCTAAGGTCATGCTGCGTAAAGCAGCAGATCAGTGCGTAGAACCATGTCTGTTTTGGCAAAGACAGGTCCGTCTTTTTCTACCTTACCTTGAGAGCTACCTAACGAAACTGAATAGCAGTCACTTCCTTCCGAGGCCCGTGAATTCATCAAGACTTTTCTCACCCAGGGGTCTTTGCTTTTGCAATTTTCCTTGCTTGGAACAGACTCCTCCTTTCTGTCACCTCTTCAGAGAAGTGCACCCTGACTCCCAACCTATGTGAAAAATCCACCCCCACCGCCTGCACATTGTCCTTTCTGAGCATGGAGCAGACTCGTCATTCCTGTATAGTTTATCGATTTGTGTGTATCTGCTGAAGAGGGAGCCAGGTGTAAGGTTTACGGGTGCCAGAGCCAGACAGCCTGGATTTAAGCCCTTCCCAGCTGTGCGATCCTGAGCAGGTTAGTCTAATGTCCTGGTGCCTCAGTTTCCTCATCTGTAAAATGGGGGATAGTAATAGTCCCTACCTCATGGGATTGTGAGGAGGGTTAAACGTGTTAATATGTGTAAGGTGCCTAGAACAGTGGCCTGCACATAGCAGGGACTCTGTGCGTGTTAAATAAATAAAAGAAATAGCATACCTTTCGTCCACCATACTGCAAAGTCCATGAAGATGGTGGCCACATCTTCTCTCTCGCTACAGTGGCTAGCACAGTGCCAGACCACGCCATCAACGCTGTTTCTGTTGCTTTACATCTAGTGAGCATTCAGTATCTGTTGAATGAATAAATACGTAAATGAATAGCTGAGTGATGTTCTCCGTGGGGGAGGGGAGGAGGAGAATAAGCTGGTGACCAAAACCAGCACATAGCAAGAGCACAAGTTTCCAGAAAATACTGGCCAGTAGAAGTCCCCAACTCAGTGGGGAGTTGAACTCGGAACCCCTCTCTGCCGTCTGTGGGAACCAGATCATCCACGACAGAGTGCGGGAGCCGCCTGGACCACCCCCTAAAATTGTCCCCCTCTTGCTTCCCAGCGGACAGACACCACAGTCACCGACGCTGTGAGTCCTGCTGGGTCTCGGGCAGCCCCGGAAATGGGAAGGAGCCTCTGGTGGGACCCAGGCGTACCCTCCCACCCACTGATTAGGCGTCTTGCTTGCTGACCCCGCCACCCTGGTAACAGCTGCTTCCCTGGCTAGCCTGAGCTCTGGCCTGGTCACAACGTGGGGCTGTTCTGACTCTCTCTGAAGGGGATTTTTCCAGACCCCAAACTATGGCAGCTCTGTGGGCCATCCCTTTCAGAGGCGACCAAGGCTCTGAAATCATGTGAAAAGTACATCCAAGTTGCGCTGTGGGGACTCAGTCAGGCAACCAGCTGCTCTACTAATTCTTGTCCAACCTGGGTCTCCAAGACACCAGCAGAAGCCCAGTGAAATAGACCTCGATGGCCCTGGCTACTTTCCAGAGCCTGACCTGCACCCTCCTCCTCCGCAGGCTTTGTGGGGCCCTGACGGGTCCCTGCGGCCTCCTCCGGGCTGCCCAGCAAAGCCTCCCCGTCTGCTGAGTCCCACTTGTTTCTCGGTCTCTGTTTGCTGAATGGCCGCAGGGTTTCCCCTCTCCTGTTCCGGTCCAGCTGGAAGCCTCGTTGTTAACAGTGTGTTTGCAAGCTCATGGTGGTCTACGAACTTGTCTGAAATTTCCCGGAAACATTCTGTCGGTCTCTCCTCAGGGAACTCTCTCCTCGGGTAATTCTCGCTCTGCCCTCTCTCTGTCCCTCCTTCAGCCCACACACTGTGCACCTCGAAAACACTCCCATCCCCCAGAGTTTCTGACGACCAGAAAACACTTCCACCCCTAAAAATGTGAAACAGGGGAAGTCACCTTCCATGAGGCTCTTGAAGGATAGTTTTGGGGAAAATTCCAGGTCAGCCGTTGGAAGCTGTTTGCAGTTGGTCTACTCATTACGAGAATTTCTGGCCCCACTTGGTTGTGAGAAGCAAGCCATTAGCTGAGGAACAGGGAGGAGAGTGACCATGACCAAGATTTGCTTTGGCACAAATGCCTCCAGCGGAGTCTATTCCTGTCCACAAGGCCTGGCAGTCACTCTGAACTCTTCCCTGGACGCCACCCCAGAGCCAGGCAGCACGCGTCTCCTTCTCAGCAGAGTAGCGTCCATTTCCCACAGCAGGCCCATCCTGAGGAAGAAGGAGCCAGACTTGGCGTGCTGACTTTTCAGTGGGTCTTGGCTGGAAGCATGTGTGGTTATACCCTCGTTTTCAGCCAAAGCCCATGTAAGTTATCAACTTGTCCTTACATTTTCTTAAGGCTAACGGGATGAAACAAACCTTAAACTGCTAATAGCTTTTTGACTTGGAAGGCAACTCAGAAATGACAGAGTTCACTGGTGTTTAGGCTTTTTTTAGCCACAGCAAAACCCCTTCCAGTGAGATCTTACTGAGAAGCCCATAACCTGCCTGTGGAGTAGAGAGGAAGAGCTCAGACCCCACAGACCCCTTCCTGATCCTCTTGGCAGTTCCTGAGGCGCTCGCTCTGAATGCCTTGGATTCCCTGGAACCTACCTGGAAAGTAATTCCTTACCATGGAGCAAAGCGTGGCCCAGAGAACCCACCCAACTTGCCCAATATAGAAGTTACTTGGAGGCCTGAACACAACTAAAATCCAAGTCTCTTGAAGCCAGATTTACGCACTTACAAATGTTCTGCCATGTAACTCATTATCCACATTTGTGTTTAACTTAGCCCTATCATGAAATGGCTCATCCCATATCTTTTCGCATTAATTTTAGGACTTTCTATTGTGTATTAGTTTTCTAAGGCTACCATAACAAAGCTCCACACGTTGGGTGTCCTAAACAAGAGAAATTAATTTTGTCCCAGTTCTGGTGGTTGGAAGTCCAAGACTGAGGTGTCTGCAGGCTTAGTTCCTTCTGAGGCCTCCCTCCTTGGCTTGTAGATGGCCCTTTTCTCCCTGTGTCTCCGCACGATCTTCTCTCTTCTTTCAGCACAGATGGAGTCTGTGTCTGAATTTCCTCTTCTTACAAGGACACCGGTCATACTGAATTAGGGTCCACCTAGTGATCTCATTTTAACTTAATTACCTCTTTAAAGACCCCATCTCCAAATCCAGTCACATTCTGAGGCACTGGGGTTTAGGACTTAAACATACAAATAATTGGTAGTGGAGGCGGAACACAGTTCAGCCCGTGACAATTGGCCAACCTTCACTTTTGAGTGGTTTGTTCAAACAGAGCACATGGAAGCCATAGTCCCTGACTTCTTGTACATTTAAGAACATTTTTCCATAGCTTTATTTTTAGGTCACTTTCTTTTCTCTTAAAACTTGGAAGACATTGCTCTACTGACTTCTAGCTTTGCAAATCATTATGGAGAAAGTCCGAGGTAAGTGGAATTTCTTTTTCTAGTTCCAGTTGGCAGACATATGAGGGAGGCCATTTTGGACCAGCCCTGGACAAAAAACAGGATGACTTCTGCCTCACGAGGGTGACCACCAAGGAATGTTAGCTGAACCCAGCACAATCTGCTACCCCCGAACCTTGAGCAGATAGTTGTTATCGTAAGCCACTATGCTGGGGGACCACAGTGTGCTACCCAGCAAGTGATGTCCAGCACACGGAGCCAGCACAAATTCTCCCTGGGCCACAGTGCAGTTTAGGACCCAAGGTTATGTGAGTGGGTAAGTAGTTTAGAATTCGTCTCTCCCAGGCCAACAGGTACCCGCCTCATGATGCCGTGTGGAAATGCCTGCCTCGTCTACAGACTGCTGCCTACAAATGTAGGGGTCAGAGCACATGCTCTCTCAACTTCCTGTAGGGTCCAAACTTGGCTCTGCTGACTCTGGTGTTCACCAACTCTTTGGGCGCCCCCAGCATTCCTGTTTGGATTTTAGTGGATTTGGCAGCCTTTCTCCGGATAGGGCACCTGGGATCAGGTGGGATGACAGATAGTGCCTAGTTTCAGCACAGATGGAGTTGCTGTTTCTTGATTGTGTGTGTGTGTGTGTGTGTGTGTAGGGGGCGGGATTTTTTATAGGAGGAGGCACGTACATATTCACTATACCATTTACAAGTATTAGAATAATACAAATTTAAAGGCGAATATGGGGGAGTAACTCAGGATTGTCAACTTTTTATTTTATCACCTAAGAGTATTTTCGAAAGAGCAGGTTATTCTTTACTATCAGCATCCGTTCACCAAAGAAAGTCATCACAGCACCTAATTGCAAAGCACAAAAACTCAGAGAAAAGTTTCATCCTCCTTAAGAGAGAATTAGTGTGTGAGGTACATCTTTATGTTTATGGAAAACATTAATTTTTGGAGATGAAGAAAAACTGCAGCTTAAAAACAGATTTTACACGACTTTCCTTGAAGTGGCCGATTTTCCTTAAAGTGAGCCTCCAGAATGTAAAGGAACATTAATCTTCCTGCGGAGGTGGAAGTTCATCTCCTTCCCTTTCTGGCCAAAGTATTAAGACCTTCAAGTCATGACAATTACCTAAGGGCTGCATCAGGTTTCATGCTTCCTTATCTTGAAATAGTAAACCTTATTAGTCCCCCAGATCCAACCATTTCTGAGTTGAGCCTTGGTTGGCCCTTCTGATAAACTCTGTTATTTATATGGGGGTATCCAGCAGAGTTGGGGGGAGTTTTGAAGGTAAGGTAAGGACTTTGAGGCAGAATGAAGTCCACCATTACCCCGCTGACATTGCTGTCCCCCATCTGCCTGGCCCAACTAAGGGGTTGCTGGGGCTCAGGGCACAGGCCTCCAGATTCTCAAAGCTTCTGCTCTGGATCCAGGCATCAGAGATTTGTGGGGGTGGTGTCATGTCTCCCTCTTGTACTTTGTAGCTCCCGAGTAAGAAGTGAATGGGTCATTGCAGGGCCCTGTGCAGAGATGCTGACTGCTACCCTGTCCCAGGCGGGGTCTGCCTCATGGAAGGCTGCCCTACAGGTCTGGTAAGGGATTCGGTCAGGACGCACAGAGCTCCCAGAGGATGGACACCGATAAGAGTGCAATTAAGGGTACTTTTTCTTCCTTTCAGAGAAAGGGAATGAAAAGTCATTTAGAAACCCAAGGAGAAGGTCTGGGAGGGGCTGCTTGAAGAATGGCTGGGGATGCCCCAGGATGCCTCTGTGCCTTTCACGGGAGCCCTGGGGAGCCCATTGTATCCAGCCTGTGATGGGATCCCCACTCCCCCACCCCCAAAGTCCAGAGAAAGGCAAGTCCTGCTCTGCTGGGTGGGCCTTATGGCTGCCCCTCTACTCAATGGCCCACCAGGAAGGCACACATGGGCTGCAAACAAAGTCTGTATCTGTGAACACGAAAGTGAACCCTCCTATGGGGGAATAGGCCGCTCTCTGGCGTGCCTCCAAGAAGCCCAGCGTGGGCTCAGCGGTCTTCTTGCTGCTCTGTCTCCTTGTTTCTGGCTCCATTCACCTGCCACCAATTTCCCCCACTTGAAATCAGACCCTGAGGAGATTGTTGTCAAATCCCACAGACCCGGTGCTTACAACGGAAACAGAAAAGTGGGCTCTGAAGGCTTGGCTTCAATTTCAGCCCTGCCCCTTGCTAACTGCGTAATGACAGGCAAGCTGGGAAAGCTCCTTGAATATCAGGTTTCTTCATCTAAAGAAGGCAGCAGATGCTAGTACCCCGGCTCTTTCCCTGCGAGGAGGCGTGGCCCAAATGAGTCAACACACCTAAGGAATCACAATTAGTAATGGGGGTAACTGGGGTGCTAGTGGTCCCTCCTTCCCTCTCGCCTGAGCTCACCTTAATTACCAGGTAGAGGACATCAGTGACAGGGTGTTTCCTGCTGGTCTCAGCCTCTAGATCATGCTGCTCCCATCTAGGAACACCCCAGGGGCATGCGCCTGAGTCCCTACTACTGCAGAGGCCTCCACAGACCTTCCCCCAGGCAAGCAGAGCCAGGGTTGAGGCTGGAAGGTACTTGTGGTTCTTATTATGATCGAAAGACGCACCTCACAGCAATCATCAGGGAAATTTAAAAAGACAAGGTTTATTATTCACAAATCCTGGACAATGCACAGCACGCCCAGGGCCACACAGTGAGATTTCGGGGAGAGACAGAGAGAGAGAGATAGACAGACAGAGAGAGCATCGAGACCTAGGTCCTGCCTTTATTGAGGTCAAGGGTGGGATGCCTAGGGTTTCAGTCTTCCTTGGCGAATTTAAAATATAAGAATGGAATCAGGGCACTAGCCAGGAAAAGTGGGGTCATTCAAGCGGTCAGTTATCTAGGACCCAAGGGCTTTCTTTCTTTCTTTCTTCTTTCTTTCAAGATGCTATTTATTTATTTGAGAGAGCATGAGCGGTGGGCGGGGGGAGGCAATTGGGGGTGGGAAAGGAGAAGGACAAGCTGACTCCCCACTGAGCAGGGAGCCTGATGCAAGGCTCAATCCCAGGACCCCAGGATCATGACCTAAGCCGATGGCAGACACTCAACCGACTGAGCCACGCAGGCGCCACACCCCCCAACGAAGGCTTTCGAAAAGGGGAACCTCATGGGTGGGAGGCCTGCCTGTCATCTGGTTGTGTGGCTAGCAGGATGTTTATTCAAGATGGAGGCCTTCGAAATGAGGCCTCAGCAGTGCAAAGCTTAATGCCAGGCCTTTGCCCCACACTTAACTCCGAGGAGCTTAGAGAGCAGATTTCCCAGCTTAGGGTGGTGGCCATTTGATAGATAGGAGGCTAGAGACATGGTGCTTCAGCGCTGTCTTCCCTGATGGTCTTCAGGCAGCCAGTTGGCTCATGAGGATGTTCTAATGATCGCATTCTGGATGGTTCAAAGAGAGGTGTCATGATGTCAAAGAGAGGTGAGGGGGACAAAGTGAAGGAAATCCGGGGTTCCTGACAGGTTAAAAGAATAAAATGTCCTCAGACCTAATTCATGCAAAGGATTTATCAATATATTGTCCAGAGCTGAAAATGATCATGAAATAAACTTTCTTTTAAAAAGACTTTCCATTAAGGGAAGAAACACATGCTCGTTGTGAAAGTGAAAAGAATGTGTAGAAAAGCATAAAGAAGAAAACAGCATCACCAAAGCGTCATCACCCAGAGATAAGACACAGTAAACATCTTGGTATATTTCTTTCAGTTTATTTTCTATTGAAAAGAAATCTTAAAAGCATTATTGAGAACACTTAAGTTTCTGCTAAGTTTATATAAATTATATAACTATTACCTGACACATATTTTCCTATATCTTAAAGAGGTCTTTTATTGGTGGCAAAAGTATTTCATTGAAGGAATATATGAATTTATGCACGAATTTACACATGCCCTTACTATTGGACAGTAAATGGATTTCTATGTTTTTGCTATTATAAATAATGAGAAAAAATCTAAGTATTCAGTTCTCTGTTTATAGCTCTGATAATTTCTATACAATAAATTCCTAGAAGTGATATTACTACGTCTCTTACACATTTTCTACAATTTCTCTGGGTAGCTCAGTGATCCTATGACCTTACTCTCCTGCCAAACTCACGTTCTTAAAACAAAACTTTGATAATAGCCAAAAATAGTACTGGCATAATAAAAAAAGAAAAATGAAATCTTGCCATTTGCAATGACGTGGATGGAACTAGAGGGTATTAGGCTAAGCGAAAAAAGTCAATCAAAGACAAGTATCATATGATCTCACTGATATAAGGAATTTGAGAAATAAGACAGAGGACCAGAGGGGAAGGGAGGAAAAAATGAAATAAGATGAAACCAGAGAGGGAGACAAACCATAAGAAACTCTTAATCTCAGGAAACAAACTGAGGGATGCTGGAGTGGTGGGGGGTGGGAGGGATGGGGTGGCTGGTGATGGACACTGGGGAGGGTATGTGCTATGGTGAGCGCTGTGAATTGTGTAAGACTGATGAATCACAGACCTGTACCCCTGAAACAAATAATATATTATATGTTTAAAAAAAAAAAGAAGATAGTAGGAAGGGAAAAATGAAGGGGGGGGAAATCAGAGGGGGAGACAAACCATGAGAGACTATGGACTTTGAGAAACAAACTGAGGAGGGGATGGGGGTGGGGGGATGGGTTAGCCGGTGATGGGTATTAAGGAGGGCACGTATTGAATGGAGCACTGGGTGTTATATGCAAACAATGAATCCTGGAACACTAAAAACAAAACAAAACATACACTAGTGGGAGAGTAACTTTCTAAGCTATTTTGTGAAGTAATTTAAAAAGATGACTTAGTAATCTAAAAACAAACAAAAAAATAGTACTGGCATAATTCTCCTCTAATGGGTAATATAATCAAAATCCAAAACAATTTTCACAGGCTGGAACAGTAACTCAGATGTCAAATGAAAATCCTTGGGATAAAACCTGGCATTCAAGTCACCAGACAGAGCGGCTGGAGTACAAGAGGGAAGTCATGTAACTTAGCAACAGTTGTGACGAGTAATGTGAATCCAAGAAAGCTTACCATTTTCGGTCATAGTAATAGAAGTATGGAGTCCCGAACTGGAGGCTGATGGCCTCTGCTCTGTGTGGCCAGATCCAGCCTCAGCACTTGAGTCCACACTGGGAAGGGAACTGTCACAAGTGGTCCATGTTCAGAGGAGTGATCAGAGTATGGGAACAGGAACCTGTGTTCACTTGCTTCTCTGTGTTGGCACTCAGCAGCCACATCTAAGTTACATGACACATGTCCCCTGTCCAGGGCTGACGGATCCAGGGGTGGTGCTCAGAGTCCCTATAGGAGGATGACACTTGGAACTGAGAGACACAGAAAGGAGAGTTGCCGAGCTGAGTTGTGTGAACGGCAACGGACCCCCACCCTCATTTCCCAGCAGCTCCTTCCTAAATCACGGATGTTTCATTCTTCCCTTGATCCTGCGGGCCATCTCAGGTAACGCTGACCAGAGCCGGTTCTGTAACTTGCAACAGAAAAGAAAGAGCCCTAACCAATACAATATGAGAAATGTCAAAACAACGATCGTGTTTTTTTCTGGAGGACAAAAGACTCCGACCGAACGTGAGAGCTGTAGGCAAATATTTAACATCTAGTCATGGAGCACCCCCAATCAGACTTGTTCCATGAGGCCTCAAGGGGCAGAAGCGGAAGATGGGAAGAGTTGCTCTGGGAGTCAGTTTCCCCGGAGTGCAAATGTCCGCTCGTTTTTGCACGACCACGTGAAAGGGCAGTTGCAGAAGGATTCCAGCACTGGACATCGTTACTACTTTTAGAGCGTTGCTCTGATCTGGACAACCCGCCTTGCTCATCCCCTTCCCCTTGTTCAAAGCCATCTAGGGCTTTTGGAAGGCAGTTCCTGGGATTTTCGTGCCCCCTAGTGGACACGGACAAGAACTTAACACACTCTCCAAAGCGGTGCTCCTTCTAGGCTTCCAGGAAGCATAAAATAAGAAGCAAAATATGAAGAATAAATAAAATAAGTAAGAAATGATGTCATGAATTTTGGAGCACTTCACACTCCCTGCTTCATGTTTTGATTCTCTTAGTAGTGTAGTGTCCGGGAAATTTATAAAATTGCTTGCCTGCCCCCATTCGCCTCTAAGTGTCTCCACTCTACCCTCTTAACACACGTACCCTTTCCAATCAGATGGATTTGTCCCCAAGAGCAGATCTGAACTGCATCTGATGAAAGGACAGTCCTACACCAGCTCCACATCCCACGTGGTGCTCATGGTAAAAAAAAAAAAAAGAAGATAGCGCCACCTACTAGACACGGACTCTCAGGCTTATCTAGTCTACCTTCTCAGTTCCTGTTCTTGGGTAATAATCTGCTTGTTAAGATGACACATCACAGAACCTAAATGACATAATCTGAATCCCCTACTGACATTGTCTAAGAATCTGGAGAATTTCATATTCTACCTCCTGCTGGATGGGGCTTCTGGGACAGAAGGTTTTTAATAGAACAGATTTCTGTGACAATACCTTATTCTTCAGGTTTACAAAGGCCACCCTTCCATTGGGCAGTCTCTGGGGCATTCTGAGAGGACTCTGAGTTTTTCTGAATGGGGCATCATTAAAAACAAAACACAACAACAACAATAAAAAACCTACAACCTCATTTAGAGCATCTTGAAGAAACACAAAATGAACCCAAAGTCAGTGGTTTACTTTAACCCATATGCTTCCCAAAACTCCAGGAAAGAAGATTGAGTCTGGTGGGGACCTTGCTGACTACAGAGCTATTCCGTGAATTTAACCAACCAATGGGGGGTGGGGGGTATTAATGGGCCTCTTGTCTTCAGCAGTTGCCTGCTAGCAGGTTGATGGATTATCTGCGGTGTTTCAATACTGCCCCAAAACTGGTAACTGACCGAGTGAGAAACTCAGTCACTTAGAAAAGAACGAGTCTGTGTGTGATGTGGTGTAGACTGGAACCGTCTCAAAGCTATAAACTAAATAATTACAAGTGCAAGGGTAACGTTCTCATGCAGGGGTTGTGTAGGTATTTGGGGAAATTCACTGAAGTGGCTCATGGGCCTATAACTATGCCGGATTCACAATAGGACCTCAAAAATATTTGTAGAGTGAATAAAGGGAGAGAGGTGGGAATTGGGGTGGGGAGAAGAGGCAGGGATCACAGACTTTGAGACTTCTTAAAGGACGACTAGCCCAGTAGATTCCAGAGTGTTCTGTGAACCCAGAGGGTTTTAAAGAGGTGGTCAAATGTTTCATTCCAATTTCATTTTTAAAATGTATTTAACTTGTGATTAAAAGTGCTATGAAAATGCATATTCAAAATGCACAAGCTTATGCTACCTGGTTAGCTGGTTTGGGGGGTCTGTTTTGTCTTTGATGACCTTAGATTAAAACCTGCTCTGTCCCAAGTCTAAGGACCACCCTGAGTAGATTAGGCAATTTTTGAAAACAAACAAAACAAGGCAAAGGAGAAAAAAAAAAAGAAAGAAAATGACTAGGATTTGCAAACACTTCTGTGTATCAATCACGATCTTTGTGATCCAGTGCAACCAAAACAAATACACAGATAGCCTTGTTTCACTACTTTGTATTAATCCAATATGCATCTGAAATAGTTTATGTACATGAATTTATACTGTATTTTTCCATCCGTTTTTTTTATAAGAGAGTTCTGAGGGCAAAATCGTGTGTTGCTAACAAATAATTATAAAAGTCCCCGGCAACCCCCTCATTTTTACAGAAGAGGAAACTTAGTCACAGGGTAGGGATGAACCCCATTGGTCACTCACTCCTATGAGTAGCCAAGCCGGTACTTGAACCTAAGCTCTACTTCTTCATGCAAATCATCCTGATTTTTTTGTATCTGTCCTCTTGCTGGCAAATGAACTCCATTGTCTGACATGAATTTTCTTGCATCGGGGGCAGGAAAAATGTCACCAAAAAGCCTAGAGTGTATTTTGGAATTTAGCCGTAGAAGCTCAAAGGACAATGGTTATGAGCACAAAGCCACTGACTCATGGCCAAGTTGGGAAAGAGGTTTACAGCTGCAGTGAAACCAGGGCTATTGTCTGGCCTCCGAGCCCCTGCGGAGGGAAGGTTTCACCAGCGGATGTACTGAGCGCTTCTTGTATGTCCCCAGCTGAGTCCTGTCAGTTGGGCTTTGTTGGGACTCTGGCAGGATGATGGGAAGGACCCCCACCCCCAGCCCCCTCTTTCCTTCCTTCAGAGTCACCCCAAGGGTAGGATCACAGAGGCTGAGAAAAAAGCTGCTCACAGAGGCAGCTGTGGGCCAGCCAGGGCTGGCGAGCAGATGGCTGGCCTTTCTCAGCATCACATGGGGCCTTGACAGATGATCTCATGTGGCCTTTCAGGAATGCGGTAAATGGTGACAGCTTGTGGGAGTCTCATCAAGTCCCAAACGGGCTACCGTGGTTTCTATAGCAACAGAATCCATGTTTCTAATGGAAGGTAGCAGCAAGTTGGACTTTTCCTTTGCGTTCTACCCTATTCATTCTGCAGATTGTTAGTGGGGCCAGGCCACCCTGTCTGCTCCTTTCCTTTTCTCCTTAACCCTCCCAAACCACTGAAACCCCACTGCGTTGCCCTCCAGGTCCCAAATCACATCTGGCTCTCACCTTTTCATTCCACTCCAGTCTTTCCTCTGCTCTCGGGTGACTCATTGCACTCACCTCTTGCTGATCTTACCGGCTCCAGCTGATCCCATCTGCACACCACTGGCCACGATCCTAAGTCGTCACCATGCGCAATGCCCATGCACAGGCAGAAGGAGCCCACGGATCCTTATGAGGATGAAGAAAAGAGCCAACTTGCAAGCGACAGACAAATGTGCCTGCAACAGGGTGATCCTGCCCGTCCCCTGCTCAAAACACAGTATCTGCCCACGCCTCCCTGGCTGGGTCTAGAGTCCCTCATAACTGGGCCCCGATCTTTCCAGCCGTCTGTCTCACTAGATCTGCGACTTCCCTGCCCCTCACCAAATGTTATCGGGACAAATCTTGCTATTGGCCATCATGGTGTCTTAGCTTCAAACACTTGTGTTCTGTTGGGGAAACCAGGAGGCCATTACACGGAGGTGTTTCTAATGCCTCGGCAGCCTAGGTCAGCAAACCCAAACCCAAGCCTGTAAATGCCTCACAGTTAAGACATGGAAACCTAAGGCCAACCAATCATAAGAGACAACGAGGCTTTCCCACAGAAGGCGCCACTTAAGCCATAGCCTATCAGGAATGCCCTTGCTTTGCTTCCAGCGTCTTCTCTATAAAAACCTCGCTCCAGTTGGTGGAGCCCCTCTAACCACTTCCGGTTTGGCACAGCCTGATTAGAATCGATGTTCGTTCAAATAAACTTAAAAATTTTAACATGTCCCTGTTTACCTTTTAACAGTTCCTTCAGCGTGGAAGTTTTTCCTCCCTCTATCTGCTTGTCAAAATTCTTCAGCACGCTCAAGTTCAGCGAATCCTCACCTCCTCCAGAGAGCTTGTGCCCAGACGGAGTCCCTCCTTCCCTCCCTTGTCAGCGCATCACACCGAGTCAGTGCAGGTGAGTGTGAGGGCCCGACTGCCTGGGTGAGGGGTCCTGACAGCGACCCCTCGTCATCACTGGGGAACCTGGCAAAACGCGGGACCGTCTGGGCATCGGTCTCCTCCGTGTGAGATGAAGAGGAGCCTCGTGTGTGAGGAAGAGAGGAATTAACCCACAGGAAGGGCTTAGAAGAGGGCTTGGCAATTAGAAAGCACTTAGTAAACGTTAATTCAGCGGTTTCATTAAATCCGCTATTCTGATTAAGTGGGCGAAGAAGGCAGCACTTTAGTTCTCTAACCGTTCCTATGAAGCCCCTTTGCAGATTCAGGGTTGCCTGCCCCTCTGAGGAGGTGCCGGGCAGGCCCCATCATATTTCTGATGACTCTTAGATAGCAAAAAAGTCCAGTCCCAAGTCTCATAATCATATAATTCTTGTGCATCAGTCCAGTCGTCGGAATCATAAAGGTTCACCAGCCTGAAGGTTCCCCACCTCCTACCTTTCTTTAGCTGAGCAACCTGCTATGGGATGGGGCACGTCTGGCTTCCCAGTGTTCCTGCTGGTGATCCTTCCAGAGCTGAGTGTGGGGCTGTGGGTCGGTGTGCTAGGGCTCCCGGCACAAAGTACCACGGACTGGGGGTTGGGGGGTCGGGTGTTACATAGCAGAAATGTCCCGTCTCCCAGTTCTGGAGGCTGAGTCCAAGATGAAAGTGCTGGGAGGTTTGGCTTTTCCTTAGGCCTCCCTCGTTGGCTTGCAGCTCACTGCCTTCTCTGTGTGTCCTCACATAGTCTGTTGTCTGTGCACGGGCACCCCAGTGACTCTCTGTGCATCCAGATGTCCTTTTCTGATAAGGACACCAGTCATATTGGATTTGGGCCCGCCCATAGTGGCCTCATTTTAACTTCATTAGCCCTTGAACACTCTTATCTCCAAATACAGTCCCATTCTGAGCTACTGGGGGTTAGGGCTTCAACATAGGAATTTTGGAAGAACACAGTTCAGCCCAGATTGGCAGGAAGGAGAGGGCTGGGGACAAGAAAGGGCTTCCTCGCGTGGACAGTCGTGTCGGGCTTTGGTGGCCTCTGGGCATGGCAGATGGCCAGACCGGACGCTTGAGCTCATGGGCTGTCATGTGCGCTTCTTACTGTCCTCACTGATCCCTGCAGGACCTTCCATTAGAGACCGTTTAAGCAGCCAAGCCTCTGCCCTGGCTGGCTGCTTCTGCACGCCCCACCCGGTCCCCTGGGCTTTGGTTGTCTGTCCCCCTGTTGAGTCCAAGCAGGCCTTAGAGGAGTTCTGTTTCATAAACCCATCTAAGCCCCATGACTGCATGTGTGGCCCTGTCATTGGTGGGCATGCAGCTTGCTTCCAATGCAGCCATTGCTCTCTCTCCTGCCTGCTCCAACCAGACCTGAAAGGTAGATGTCTCCGGTAGGTGTGACACTAAATCCGACGTCCTCTAGACCTCCAGGGACGTAGGCCAGGGACATACACTCGGGTGACCTTCCCTCTCAGTCCTCCACATAAATATGCCAGGCCTTGTCAACCTCAGGCCTCCGTGGATATTTGCTAAGGTGAACGGAGGCGTGGTTTGTGCAAAGCCTCACTCTGCTACATCTCTGCGCCAGCAGGATCCCTTCCTGGGATCGGCTGCTTTCTGACCGATCTGGTCTGCAGAGTTGGCATTTGTCATCCTTGCTGAGGTATGTCACAGAGATGTCCTACAGAGAGAAGGCGGCAAAGGGAGGCATTTTCGAGGAAGTAGCAGCTTTGATTTACCTTGATTTACTTTGGAAATTATTTTAGAGAGGCACAAATTACCAGCTGGTTACAGGGTGTGCTTAGTTGATGTGGCAGGATACTTATTTAAGAGTTGTAAACTTATGTTTTATTTCTTCTGTAGGAAATAGGGGGTGGTGCTTCCTTGTGTAAAGAAAGGTTCATCACAGGTTGAAAGCAGGTGTTGCCAGCAAACCAGCTCCTTTGAGATTTGTTTCCAAATGCCTGAATCCATTGAGGAGAAGGAACTTGAGAGAGAAAGAGCCTCTTAGGGAAACCTGGAGGCGGGGGTGGGTTTCAAGCCCAGCCTGGGACAACCAGAGGTCCTGGGGGTCCTGTGAATAGCAAGTATTCACACGCTGGTCCCTGACAGTGTCCCGGGGATGTGAAAGAAACTCAGAGGGATGGGCCCTGTGGGGCATCGGAGAAACTCATCCAGATTCCCGGGTCCCCATTCTTCCAAAGGCACAAACAAGACAGTTGTGGGCCACACAGGGCCATGGGAACTGGAACAAAGGGTATCTCAGTGATCCTCAGTGTGGATAGATGACTAACGCCAGCAGGGGCCCCCCAGTGCGTTGGTGGAACCCAAAACCTTGGTCCTTTGCCCTCTTCTGGTGATGAGCAAAAGAGAGAGCAGCCCCAAGAATAAAATTTAATTTTCCTTGTATCTTGAAGCAGTGAATAGGCTGAGTATAGAAAATAAAGACATTTAGTATTTCTCACACCCTAGAGTTTGGGGACTGAGATTCATTGCCATTGCATTATTTCAGAAAAGATTTGGTCTTAAACACTTCTCCGAGATACCCAGGTTGGTCAAGGAGCAGAGGATTTCTAGCAACATGGACACGGTCGCCATCTAGTGGTTATATACCATAATAGCATTTGCATACAGACCTAAGAGAAGCTCAATGTTCTGTATTTTGCTCTTCTCTAGAGAAATTCAAAACGGCAGAAAAATACTACATAAAATAATGAAGGTGTGAAAGATTATATCCCACAAGCAGGGTTTCTAAAAATATCCAAAATTGGAGAGGTAAAACGATAGAGTAGCATTATAATTCTAGGGTCTCCCAGCCCCTCTAGAAATTACAAGTATTTAAATCAATGTGTTAGTAAGTTTATAGTGTAAAGAAAATATATATATAACAAAATTATCATAATTATAAAGTAATTCCCCAAACCCATTCCTATAATTTTCAGGCGAGAATTGCTACAACTTTCATGGGAGTGAGGAGTGCAGGCTTATGGAATAAACATTGTGTTAAAAGTCCACGCTTATGTTCTGGTGTTTCCCAACATCCATTCCCACTTCTTTAGAAATAGAAATACATTTTTTAGAAATGTATTTTTACATTTTTTTTAGAAATGTAGAAATGCATCCCCTAATTTTTAGCTGTCAGATGAAATCACAGAATAAAGAATACAGATTGGATTTCCCAGCCTTTCCTGCCGGTGGGATCCTATGACTCAGTTCTGTTCTTATTTGCACTGTGTCTGATTAGCTGGAACATGAGCGTGATGGCTGAAGCTCAAGGAACCATTCTGAGCAGAGAGGTGGAAAGCTGTGGCGAAGATGAAAGAGCATCGAGAGACGTTTCCTAGGTCTTTGATAATTAATGAGCTGCCACGCCAACCCTATACTGTGTCTCTCCAGACTTCCTTTATATGAAGGAGGAATACTTTCCTATCTTGTTTAATACAGCATTCGATCCCTGGAAATGGCTTTTTGCATGTCAGAAACCAGCTAGCTGAAAGAAGCTGCCTGCATGGTTTCAGAGGCTATAAAGTAGACCTCCGTTCAGTTAAGCCATTTTGAACTGGTTTCAGAGTACAGAAACCAGTAAATCAAAGACCATTCAAACAATGTCCAGAAGAGTTCTAATGGGTTCTTGGGTAATGGTGGCCACTTGAGTCTGAAATCTCCATATATCCTTCCCCTAAGCCATAAGGTCAACATGGAACACAAAATCACACATGCCCCAAACCTGCAGCATCACTAGGAGACAGGTCTATCACAAACTCCAAACCCGTACAAAGAGCAATAAGCACCTAATTTCAACAGAGATACTGTGCCTGTGGGGAGGAAAGCTGGGGGAGGGAAATCCTGCCACTGTGGGGAGGGGGGCACCAGGAAGGGCTGGGACAGTGAGGGGACCAGAGCCTCAGAGGAGATGGCTTCCAGGGCAAAAGAGATAAAGAAAGATATGCCAGAGAAAGGAAGGAAAACAATTAGAAGCATGAGGATTGGAAAAGAAGCAGTACAACTATCCTTTTGCGTAGCTGATGTGACAATATAACTGGAAACTCAGTAATCAATGCTTGCACCAATGCAAAAAATGAAAGAATCCAATAATGGAGCAGGATGTACCACTGCCTTGTGCAAAATCAATCACCTTGAAGGGTCTGTCACCTCTTGGATAGTCTGCCCCCAAACCTACAACCCCAGTCTGGTTTTGAGAAAAATATTAGACAAATCCAAATTGAGAGGCATTCAGCAAAATGCCTGACTAGTACTCCCCAAAACTGCCATGCTCATGAACTATAAGGAAAGGTCAAAGAATTGTCACAGACCAGAGGAGACTAAGAAAACACAACTACTAAGTGGACCATAGCATTCTGGATGGGATTCCAGAACAGAAAAAGGACATTGAGGGGAAAGCTGGTGATATTCAAATAAAGTCTGATTTTGACAGCAGTGTAGAAATGTTGGTGTTTTAGTTTAGACAAAGGTAACATGGTAATTGTGAGATGTCCACCTTGGGGGAAACTGGGTGAGCTAAGTATGTTGTTAACTGTACCATTGCAAGTTTTCTGTAAATCAAACTATTCTGAAATTAAAAGTTTATTTGAAAGAATAAATAGCCTTTATATATACAAAGAATAACCAGTTAGAGGAGAACCCCTATGAACAATAACCTCAAAAAAATTAAATACTTAAGAATAAGCCTAATCAGAAATGTGCAGCATCTAAATGAATAAAACAATAACAATTCTCTGAAAGATACAAAATTAGCCTTAAACACGTGGAAAGATATCCCTTGTTCTTCAGTGAAAGAATTCAACATGACCCCCACAAGTAGATTTATAAATTTATCTCAAGCCCAATAAAAAATAGCAGCAAGCTTTTGTTATGAGCTGAGACAAGTTGATACTGATGTTCACGTGGGGGAAAAAAAAGTGCAACAAAAGCCAAAAACACTGAAAAAAAAAACGTGCGGGGTGTGTGTGGGGGGGTGTATATTAGACATTAAAACATCTAATACAGCTTCTATAATTAAAACAGTGTGGGAGGCGCCTGGGTAGCATTGTCGGTTGAGCGCCTGACTCTTGATTTTGGCTCTGGTCATGATCTCGGGGTCCTCAGATGGAGCCACACATTGGGCTCCATGCTTGGTGGGGAGTCTGCTGTAGGATTTCTCTTCCTCTCCCTCCGGCCCTCTCCCTGTTCGTGCATGCTCTCTCTCTTTCTCCCTCTAAAATAAATAAGTAAATCCTTAAAAACAACAACAGTGTGGTATTAGTGCATGCACAGACAAACCAGTGAAATAGGACAGAAGTCCAGAAACAGACCCAAACACAGAGGGAAATTGGGTAAATGAGACAGGCGGCATCTAAAATCCCTGGAGCAAAGATGGGACTTCGACAGTCTTCTTGAGCACACTTGGCCCGGATTGGCCTTCCCCTGTGAAGTGGGCGTGGCAGCATCGTGTGAGAAGAGAACCAGATGCGTGACACAGTGACCTCATTATCTACCAATTTCAAGTAGATCCTTTGATCCCACTCATCCTCCTTCCCGTCAACCGTGAATTGGGAGTAATAATAGTACCTTAATGACTTCCTGCCCAGGGGAGTTTCTGATATCCAGTGAAAAAGCTATGAGATGAGTAGAGCTGTAGGAAAATGAGGGATTATGAAGAAGGTTCAACTCGGCACAAATTCTGCTGGAATTTAACGGTGTTGCTTTCTGTTCTGGAGCCCTCATGACACGGCCCAAGCTACTCTGGGTTAGAATTTGCTGGCCAGGGCGCCTGGGTGGCTCAGTTGGTTAAGCGACTGCCTTCGCTCAGGTCATGATCCTGGGGTCCTGGGATCGAGTCCCGCGTCGGGCTCCCTGCTCGGCAGGGAATCTGCTTCTCCCTCTGACCCTCCCCCCTCTCATGTGCTCTCTCTCAAATAAATAAATAAAATCTTAAAAAAAAAAAAGAATTTGCTGGCCAAGTGAGAAATGGAGGAAAATAATACCAAATTGAGTAAGGGACAGGCGGGGCTAGGTAGGGAGAGACAGGTAGGGGGCCATGCGACCAGGCTCACAAAATTAAAAAATGCAGATGAAACCAGAGATAAGGGAACAAACTAGACCCTCCTGTCCTGGGTGTCAGAGGCGGGGTTTTGTTATAACAGCTACTTGTGACCAACCAAGAATTACCAGACCCTAAAAAGGAAGTAAACCCTTGAAGGTGTGATCACTAGTCCTTATTCAGTGGTGCTATCAATAGAGATGTTAAAAAGATTTAAGTTCCCTGGTTAGCTTTCTATAAAAGACCATCTCTAAAAGCCCTCACTGGTAACCCTGTCAGGACCCCTCTCACCCCTGAGAGCTTTTTCTGTATCCTTGCTTCTATCACTTTACTCACTCTCTTTTGTCCTCGAGATTCATTCTTCGACTCCGTGAGACAAGAAACTCACTCTCCCGCATCAAAGTGACCATTAATAAGTCTGAAAAAGAGTTGTTTTTTTTTTAACATTTTCTTCTTCCTCCTTTTTTTAAAGATTTTTTTTTAATTGATTTATTTGACACAGAGAGACAGTGAGAGAGGGAACACAAGCAAGGGCAGAGGCAGAGGGAGAAGCAGGCTTCCTGCTGAGCAGAGAGCCTGATGAGGGGCTCGATCCCAGGACCTTGGGATCCTGACCTGAGCCGAAGGCAGACGCTTAACGACAGAGCCACCCAACGCCCCTTCCTTCCTCCTTTCATTTATTCATTTTTTAAATTCGAGTTCAGATCCCTCGAGTCACAAAAAAGTGGGAAAACACCTCCCATTTATGGGCTTCACAGTGAAGATGCTGAAGGTCAGCTATGAAGTGACCCAACCAGGAATATGAGCTGCGGCACATTCTCTGAAATGTTTAGGCAGGCTGTGGCCTCCGTCCTCGAGTTGGTCTTCACATGACCCCAGCCAAGAAGACATGTGCACAGCATAGTCCATTGATGAAGGTCAGCTGCTGCTCCCTAGCAGTTCAGGGCCTGAGAAATCTTGAGGTTAAAGGGAAGTTTTAAGAGCAAGTCTCTCTCTCTCTCTCTTTTTTTAAAGATTTTATTTATTTATTTGAGAGAGAGAGAATGAGAGATAGAGAGCACGAGAGGGAAGAGGGTCAGAGGGAGAAGCAGACTCCCCGCTGAGCAGGGAGCCCGATGTGGGACTCCATCCAGGGACTCCAGGATCATGACCTGAGCCGAAGGCAGTCGCTTAACCGACTGAGCCACCCAGGCACCCAAGAGCAAGTCTCTCTTAATATAGGCAGGGCGCCTTCTCATTTCAGCAGGAGTTTAGCTGACTTTTGAGTTGGAGAAAGATCTCACTCAGTGAAACGGAACTTGGTCAGGCCGGCTTTGTGTCGTTCATGAAGACATAGTATATCATGACGATGTATCGAAGAGCACTGTGAACACTCCAGAAATGGCACCATGGAAGTGTTCCAAAAGAGGACTCTCTGACTTTCAGCAAGATGTTTTCTGAAATGTGCCTGCCCCATCACTATGCAGCCATCGCTACCTACAGTTATGATGAGGAAACATTCTAGAAGTGTTTCCCTGTTGGGTCCACCTGATATGTAGGATCCCTCCCTCATTTCTTCCAGGCATGAAATGTCTTTCCTACTGAGAGCCTCTGGCCAGACAGCAAAGATTGGGTCATTGTCTGAAGACGGTGCCCATTAATACCCTTGGAATGATAATGGGTAGGGGGGAAGGCTCTTTAGTATTGTTTGTATCCATTAGTCCCTTAGCAGGGTGATCTTACAGGGAGCCCAAGGCCATGGGCCATGGTGCTGAGAAGATGAGGGAAAGGGAGGTCCTACAAGGAGGAAAGGTAGCAATATGAAGGGAAGGAGGACAGGGATGCACCCTGGCTGGGAATTCTGAGCAGCCTGAGAATAACACGCTTAGGAAGTCAGGCTCTGAATGATGGTGTGGCTGTCACAGGTGTTGGGTAAATAGGAGGGCCCCCCTGCAGACAAACATCCCGATAAATGCCTCAGAACAAACTATTGGCATTTTCCCACCAGGAATTTAGTGGACACTCTTCCTTAACAGGGGCTCTCAGTGAAAACGCTGACTGTTTTCCTAAAAGGAACCAACAGAGGGCGCTGTCGCCCAACAAAGCTGCGTTCCAGTCCCACCAAACCATTTTCCAAGCCGGTAGGTCATCCCCTTCCGCTCTAGTCTGAAAACTCATCTTCTTGAGCAATTCTAGACTGAATTCTTTTTTTTTTTTTTCACCTTCCTGCTCAGCTGTGGTGGAGATGTTTGTTTACAACAGGATTGCCGCTGAACATATGCTCTATGAACCGGGTAATTGAACATCCTGGTTGAACCCAAAGAAACACAGGACAGTTTGGGTAGCATTATTTTGTGGCAAGGAGAATGCGCCAGTTCTTGTGTTTAGAAGACCACATATGCAAACACTTGGAGGTTGTAAAGGGAATTCGGATAGTGGGGGAGGCAGAACAGTTAGGTCATGCATCCTCAGGAAACAAAGGACGCTGACACACGCACACTCACACACACCACTCACCCATGCACGCACACACATAGGATCTTCCGAGGGGACCCGATAGGCAAGGGACTTCAGTTCACCACCGCCTCATCAGGGCCTGGCATCTGTGCCCTATAAATATCTTTGAATCATAACGGAAATATTTAATATCAAAATGTGTTCAGGGGCACCTGGGTGGCTCAGATGGTTAAGCGTCTGCTTTCGGCTCAGGTCATGATCCCGGGGTCCTGGGATCGAGTCCCGCATTGGGCTCCCTGCTCCTTGGGAACCTGCTTCTCCCTCTGCCTTTCTCTCTCTCTCTCTGGCTCTCATGAATAAATAAATAAAATCTTTTTAAAAAAATGTGTTGAGAAGTTCAGTTCCCTGGCTGTTTAGTTTATGCAGCTCTAAATAACGTTTCGCTGTTTTAACTGATTTTTGGCTCCGCTGACTGAATCAGCTCTTTGTTTGGAAGTCACATAAATACAGGGATAGAGTCCATAAATACATTGACCAAACACTAACTGCCCTTTTCCCCTCAGCTTTCCTGAAAGCCTCCCATTCTCCATATATGACTTTCTTCCTTAAGAGTGCCCTTGGAGGCTGGTTCCTGGGAGCCTCCCCTGGGGCTGGGAGGAAGCCAGTGTTTCTCCTTGGGTTCCTGAGGGGGCCGGGGCAGGGCGGGGGGGGGGGGGGGGGATCCAACTTCCTGAGGGTCTCAATCTGCTCCTCTGCTTAGTCCTTTTCCTCCCAGCTTCTCCCCTCCAGGGCAGACCGGAAGGAAATGGCACAGTGAGTTTTCTGTCCTTCTTCTGCCTGGAGCGTCTTCTAAGTGCTGAGGCTTTTATGTCAAGATATTTAAAATGGGTCTGTTAGAAATGGAAAGCAATGACTAAATGGGGTTGGGAATACAATGTCACAATTCAGATACTCACCTTTTATGAATTAAATGCCTAAAACATGAAAAGTGCAATGCAGCGTCATTGTGTCAAGGCATAATTAAACCTATTCACAGGGCGCCTGGGTGGCTCAGTTGGTTAAGCGACTGCCTTCGGCTCAGGTCATGATCCTGGAGTCCAGGGATCGAGTCCCGCATCGGGCTCCCTGCTCAGCAGGGAGTCTGCTTCTCCCTCTGACCCTCTTCCCTCTCGTGCTCTCTCTCATTCTCTCTCTCTCTCAAATAAATAAATAAAATCTTTAAAAAAAATAAAATTTTAAACCTATTCACAAATGACCATAACTCATAATGCAGAGCAGGCAGGTTTCAGAAGTTGCAGAAGAGGTCTTTCACCCAAGCCCCATGAGTTTTGTCCAGGAACACACACCCTCATTCAGCCATGACATCAGAGGTCTAAGTCCTTGGCTCTTTGTCCTCCATCTGAGTAGGGAAGGCCATTTGGAAAAGTGGACGTGTGGGAAAGGCTTTCTGGGGACTGTGTGCAGTGTGGACTGCAATGGAGAGAGAGCGATATGGGGGATTTATTTGGAGATAATGGCGGCCATCTGGACTGAGGCCCCAAAATAAAGGCATAAAAATGGTGATGATGAGATGAAAGGGACTAACAGAGGTATTTTGAAGGGAGAATCTCCTTGTTTTTCTTTTATCTATGTGAAATAACAGAAACAAACAGAATTAATGGAGGAATCTTTATCTATTCCTTTATTTTTAATGAGCAAAAAGAATTAGTCTGAAAGCTTCTGAAAGCTTCCAGAAACTGGTGACCTGCCTTAAGGTACTGTTCTCCATTTCTCAGGAGAAGAGAGATTTTTACTCCCGCGGACAGCTTGCCAAATGACTATTCCTCCAGGAATGCGCATTTGTGTATTTTTCCCCCTGATACATGTTTTTCCTCAAAATGTCCAGGCAGGAGCCAGTGGGAGGCAATGTGTCCCAGAGTAGCTGATGTTGCCAACAAATGTTATTTCCTTTCTTGTGTCCTTTCAGACCATGCTCTGGATGGTGGGAAGACTTGGAAGTGTCACCGCTGCAATGCTTTCCATCATTACTGTGTTGCACAGGAACGGGGAACTCATCCAGAAAAGGGAGAGTGGACCTCAGTTCTCAGTTTAGAGGTCATGCTGATGTAGTTTTGGAATATAGGTGAGGTTTGGTGGGGTGGGGTCCGGAGCCAATGGCCAAGAAAGCATTCTTGAGACGTCTTTGGTGCAGAATGGTGGTTTTATTAAAGTTTGGGGACAGGACCTGTGGGCAGAAGAAGCTACGCTGGGGTTGTGAGGCAGGATTGATTATATACTATGGGGCTGGGGGAGGAAAGGAAAAAGGGAGGTGTCCAAAAGGACTTTCATTGTCCCAAAGGGCTTTCATATGCTAAAGAAGACCATCAGGATCCTGGAGGCCTTGCTACCAAGCCAAGCATGTTTTTCCCTCTAGCAAAGCATTAACATTAAGATATTTGGAAGTTTCCTGGAGGAATGTCCACAAATCCCACCCAGAAGCAGGGAGGGAGGTTGTAGGGTGTCAGCTTGTGCTTTGTCCTCAGCTAGCCTTCTGCTCCCATGTCAGTGAGGTAGCAGGGGTGGAGCCCTAGTAGGGAGTTAGGGCTCCTCAAAGGATGGCCAAGGGCCCTCCTCAATGACGCAGAGCTTTGTTCCCCACCAGGGCAAGGGCCAGGCTGTTTAAATCCCACCTCAGCTACTTCACCTCGAGAACCTCAGTGTCACCAACTGAAAAAGTAATAATAATGCGCCAGGCTTATGGATTGAGATTCTGATTTTTTCTGTGTGTTTTGCTTTGTTACATGCTTGCTTTGCAAGAGATAAGAAACAAAGAGGAGTTTTTTTCACCCCTGCATCCTAAGAGAGTAGTCAAGCCTTCATCTTGGAGTCAGGGAGGGACCCCCAGGGGTTCCTTCATGGTCTCTGTGTCTTAGAACTGGAGAGAGACTTCGGGAGCTGCGGTCAAGCAGGCTTCA
The DNA here is from genome assembly GCF_037043125.1 of Eumetopias jubatus. Lineage (NCBI taxonomy): Eukaryota > Metazoa > Chordata > Mammalia > Carnivora > Otariidae > Eumetopias > Eumetopias jubatus. The sequence goes on from NW_028274811.1 coordinate 127,223,990, forward strand.
ATTTGAGGGGCTAGCCCATGTGAGGGGGAGAAGCAAGGGGCCCAGGGGAGAGAAGACAGGCCTCCCAGGGACTGCGGAGGGCAGTTGGCTTTTGGGGGGTTTATAAAAATGGAAGCCTGTGTTCTGTTAGCACACTGCTTGCTGAGACATGTGTGGGATTTCTGCAGGGGTTAAGAATGGAAGCAGGAGAAGGAAGCTAAAGAGCAGGCTAAACATCCCTACTTCCCTTAGCGCAGAGGAAATGAAGCCACCCAACTGTCTTGATTTCAAACGGGTCATGCTTTAGTGGTGATCAGGAAGGATTCATGTCTAGAGCTTCTGTTTGCCAAATGTAGGCTCTTTGGATTCTTATCTGATGCCAGGAAGGGAAAGAGATCCTCAAAATATGATTGAGGTTACATTTCCCATCAACTTTAAACAAACAAGTGTAGAGGAGGGAGGAATTTCCTTCTTTCCCCCCATGGTTCTTCTAGCTGATTTAGGAATTATTTTGTTATGAGACAGATTAACAGGAGGGGAAAAAAAAAAACAACCCACAAAGTTTTATGTGCACATGGAGCCCCAATAATAAAAATTGAGACCCAAAGAAATGACCAAGGCAGGTAGTTGTATACATTTTAGACAAAGAGACAGTACATTTGTGAGGAATTGACAAGATAGAGAACACAGGGGTTTGGGAGCGTTAACTCATAAGGAATTCTAAGAATATAGGCTGAGGTGATAAGAAAAAAAATAAAATTTGTTTCTATAGCTTTCTCACCATTAAAATTTCTATCTCGGGCTCCTGGGTGGCTCAGATGGTTAAGCGTCTGCCTTCGGCTCAGGTCACGATCCCAGGGTCCTGGGATCGAGTCCCACATCGGGCTCCCTGCTCCTTGGGAGCCTGCTTCTCCCTCTGCTTCTCTCTCTCTCTCCCCCTCTGTCTCTCATGAATAAATAAATAAAATCTTTTAAAAAAATAAAAATAAAATAAATAAATAAATAAATAAATAAAATGTCTATCTCTGTGATAAGGATGTCTTTTTACTTCTTAGTACAGGGAGGATATTTTTCAAATGAAAGATTTATTTCCTACTTCCAGGGGGACAAAGGAGGAGGGTCTGAGTGTCCTTGCTCCAGCTGTTTCCCAAGTAGCTTCAACGATAAATAATCAGCAGGGCATTGTGGCACATTTGGGGGCAGCCTGCCCTGTACCCTTATAGTTCCCCCCTCTGAAACTTCCCTGGAAGTTCTACATCCTAAAAGCTGAGCTGGTGACAGTGGAGGGAGCAATCGAGTCTGTAAACGAGTGATAGGAAATCTGCAAAAGACAGAAAGAACGTAGATTAGAATGAAGATGAATATTCCATTCTCACATTTCCCCATATCCCATTAAACTAGTCCCCTGCCCCGGGAAACAGATCAGTCTGATATAATGCCCATGCTTTATTTACCTGATGAAAACTACTCATTCTTTCTTGTAACAGATTTAAGTTAGGTATTACTTGTCCCATTTTCTTTACATAGAAGCAACATGTTTGACCACTGATTATATAAGCTCCTTCTTCCTGGACGGCCAGTGTACCTAGAGCACAACAATGTTAACTTCTGCCTGAAGTTTGAGTTGTGGTATTAAACTCTTGTTCCGTTACCATAGAGAGATTTAGGATTGCCCTTTTTAAGTCATAATCTCCAAAACTTGGGAATAGACCCTTAATGCCGAATAAAACTTGGAATTGTGAGATATTAGTGGATTTTCTATGATTTCTCAATGGGTGTGTTTATTTTTTTATTTTTATTTTTAAGATTCTATCCATTTGACAGAGAGAGATAACACAAGCAGAGGGAGCGGGAGAGGGAGAAGCAGGCTCCACACTGAGCAAGGAGCCCGCAGGAATGTGGGGCTCAATCCCAGGAACCTGGGATCATGACCTGAGCCAAAGGCAGATGCTTAACTGACTGAGCCACCCAGGTTTCCCTGGAACCTATAATTTTCAAAGGGTGGAGCATTCCATGATCTTTGCCATTGGTAATGGTCCATACATCTCCATATTTCACATGGTCCTGTCAGCCTATGAGAGCAGAACAGGTTGTAAAATAGCTTATTTAGGAGGCCTGTTGTTTGGTTCTGGCAGCTATAAAACTTAGCTTTGTCACCTAGCCAAGTAAGTTCAGAATTTTGGTCCACCCAAATAGTCTGTGGTATTGGGTAATCTAACAAGGAGAGCAGCTGAAATACCCCATGTTGTTCAGGGATGCTATAGAATGCATTTAGTGATTTGGCAAACTTCTATTTTTAATCTCCTTGCCAAGTTTGAAGATGCCATTTTCAGCATTAAACCACAGGGTTTGGTTGCAGTATAATCTTGGTATATCTCCCAGGAGAAGTCCAGTGGCATATCTGTTTTCAGTGTAAAGGGAAAAATTATTTCTACCCTGACAAGGGATAGTCCTTGAGCTTCTGTAGAAGTTTTCCAGGGTCCAAGTGACTCACCAGGGAAAAAGGAAGAGTGACTTTCTTCTGGTCATAAATACCATACCTTGTCGCCCGTCCATCTCCTATGCTCAATGCACCAGGAACAGAGACCAGTTCAGGTTCTTCTGCATCTAAATGTTGACACAGCCAACAGTCAGATGGGTTAGTTAACATGGCCAGAGTTTAGTAAACTGGCACAAGGGGGTGTTTGATCTGTGCCTGACCTGTCAAAAAAGAGAGGATTAGTAAGAACCCATAGTGGAAACGTCAGGAGGGGAAGTAGGCTGGATAGAAACAAACATTCTTTGGTCAGTCTTCTATTCAATAACTTAAAATGTGAAAAATTATTAAAGAGAAAGTTGAGCTTTTGTGTTTTTGTTTTTGTCTTAATATTAGGGAGTCTTTAAAAAAAGATGGGTAGGTGATAGAGCAGTTTCTTGATTCATGATCTTGGGAAAAGCTGTCTATGTCATGACGCCATCTGTTTCTGGGGCTGGGGTCTTGGACCTGGAAATCTTTATCTTCAGGTCACCAGGAAGGATCATCTCCCAGTTGTCTGGAAAACAATGATCTGGGCCTGTTTTGGTGTGACTTGCATGAATCCAGGATAATTTCTCTTTTACTTTGATGGCAGTGTAGGTGGTCAGCAGTTCCTCATAGCATCCTTCCTAGTGAGGTGATAGCATGGGTTTTCTTCTAAAACCCTTCAAAAATACCTGGTCTCCTGGCAGAAATGGGTGCCAAGCTTCATCAGTTGGTGGAGGCCATGCCTCTTTTACCTACTGATGATGTACTTCCCAGTATACTAGTTAGTTCTTGTATATAGTTAGTCATAGCATCAGATGGTTCACTTAATCCCTGAATGAAAGATTTAGAGATGCCAGTGGGCATTTGATGACCAAACATCATTTCAAAAGGGGTCAATCCATGTCTCCTATTTGGAATATTCTGGATCTTAAAAAGGGCCAAGGGCAATGTTTGTGGCCACTCAAATCCAGTTTCTTGACAAATCTTTTATGTCTAGATTTTTACATTCCACTTGCCCTGATGATGGAGAGTGACATGGAGTATTTTAATGAGTACCTCATAGTTCTTGTAAGTAGGTGGTTTATCTCTGCTATACAGTGAGTTCCCCAGTCTGACTCAATCCAGAAAGGAATGCCCACACCAGGAGTAATCTTAGGTACTAATTTCTTCACCACCTTGTGGGCATCAGCATATCTGGTCAGATCGCATTCCATCCATCCACTAAACACACAGACAACAACTAAATTCTAAGACTCACCCCAGGCTGGGGGCAAATCTATAAAATCCATTTGGAGGCTGCAAAGGGTGGTGTGGGCCTGGGAGGACTTCTTGGGGGTATGTTGACTACTTCCAGAAATGTGGTGAGACTTACACAGGGAGAGAGTTTGGTTAGAAATTTTGTGGACACCTGGGCAAAACTGATTGTCTTTTAGTTCCTTAAGTATCCTCTGTTTGCACTTATGTCCCATCTGGCAGAAGATAAGTACGAGCCCAAAAGTTGGAAGAAAAGTGGCTACAGAAAATATCTTTGGCCCAATGTATAATCCATCGGATTACTGTTTGGTCCCTTTTGTCTCCAAGGGTCCTTTTCAGACTGTGGGCCATTTGCCTCCTTTTCAGACTGTGGGCCATTTGCCTCATAATTAATCATATCAGTCAGAGATAAAAGTAGGGTTAAAAAGTGGGTGGAGAAGGGATAAAGGAGTCTGTTTGGGGTTGCATACTTGGCAGCCCTGTCAGTCCTATTGCTCGCTAAAGATAAAACATTAGTTTCTTCAGCATCGGGCTGGGCAGGGAACAATGTGATTTTAGAAGGGAGGTGAGCATCTTGTAATAGGTCAGCAGTTATATGCTCATTAGCCACAGGAGTGCCCATAAGCAGTTAAGAATTCATGGGATTTCCAAACTGTGCCAACAGCATGGCAGTGTCCAAAAGTATATTTGTGTAAATTTCCGTGTAAGTAGTAGCAGTGTTTCCTTCTGCCAATGTGCAAGCTCTAGTAAGAACCATGAATTCAGCCACTTGGGCTATTTTACAGTGGGCAAAGAATATGCATCCAGTGTTTCATGTTGGAAAATGATGGCATCATGAGTAATTATGTGTCCCTGGAAATTTTGTTTACAGGAGCCATCCCCAAATGGACATGGGCTTGCATTGTCTGGAGGGATGTCTGAGAGATGGTCTTGTGGCTTTGAAACCATATGTATAGCTGTAAGGCAATCACGGGGAACAGAGCAGGGCTCCCATCATCAGAGAGGGCTGGTCAAGTAGCTGGACGCCAAGTGTTACAACGATGGAAGATGATGGAAGGCTTAGTCAAAAGAACTTGTTCATAAGTGGTCTGTCACCGTCCAGAGAAGCACTGTGTCTTATGAATGTGAAGAGAGCAGACGCCGTGTGGGAAACACAGAGGTGAATGGAGGAGCCTGTCGATCGAGGTGGCTGCTGTGGCCTTGCCCATAAGCATGGGGGCATATGATGCCACAAGATCTAATTGGCATGAGAAATAGGCTCTAGGCCAGATCTAGGAGGTTGCCCTGGAATGCCATTATTTTCATGGCAGTATTATGAGAAGGTGGGTCAAAATTAAGTAAGCCATGAAAATTAAGTAAGCTGGGGGTGTGGACAGAGATCATTTTAAGGTTTCAAAGGAGGTTAGTGCCCTGGAAGTCCAGGAAATAGGCTCGGATATGATATCTAAGGGAAGAGCATATAAAAGTTTAACAAAAACTGCAAAACTTAAAAAAAAATGCAAAATTAGGAATCCCCTGGCCATCGCAGCCAGTGGCCCTAAACATTTACATAACTATTTCTTTGTTTTACTAGAGGGAAAATTGACTCAAGACATTTTGGATTTAGCTTTTGAGAGCCCTGAGATGATTCATTTTTATGTAAACAAAAAACAGTTGTCTGCAAACACTGAAGTTTAGATCTGGAGGCTTGATAGCCCCTGTGCAGTTGGCCATGGAAAGAAAATGGGAGTAGCTCTATTTTTTTCTTTTTTAATTTTTTAAATTTTATTATGTTATGTTAGTCACCATACAATACATCATTAGTTTTTGATGTGGTGATCCACGATCCATTGTTTTCGTGTAACACCCAGTGCTCCATGCAGTACATGCCCTCTTTAATACCCATCACCAGGCTAACCCATCCCCCCACCCCCCTCCCCTCCAGAACCCTGTCTGTTTCTTGGAGTCCATAGTCTCTCATGGTTCGTCTCTCCCTCCGATTCCCCCCCTTCATTTTTCCCTTCCTTCTCCTAATGTCCTCCATGCTATTCCTATGTTCCACAAATAAGTGAAACCATATGATAATTGGCTTTCTCTGCTTGACTTATTTCACTTAGCATCATCCCCTCCAGTCCCATCCATGTTGATGTAAAAGTTGGGTATTCATCCTTCCTGATGGCTGAGTAATATTCTATTGTATATATGGACCCCATCTTCTTTATCCATTCGTCTGCTGAAGGACATTTCGGCTCCTTCCACAGTTTGGCTATTGCGGACATTGCTACTACGAACATTGGGGTGCATATGGCCCTTCTTTCACTACATCTCTGTCTTTGGGGTAAATACCCAGAAGTGCAATTGCTGGGTCATAGGGTAGCTCTATTTTTAATTTTTTGAGGAACCTCCACACTGTTTTCCAAAGTGGCTGTACCAATTTGCATTCCCACCAACAGTGTAAGAAGGTTCCCCTTTCTCTACAACCTCTCCAACATTTGTTGTTTCTTGCCTTATCAGTTTTTGCCATTCTAACTGGTGTAAGGTGGTATCTCAATGTGCTTTTGATTTGAATCTCCCTGATGGCTAATGATGATGAACATTTATTCATGTGTCTGTTAGCCATTTGTATGTCTTGTTTTGAGAAGTGTCTGTTCATGTCTTCTGCCCATTTTTTGATAGATTATTTGTTTTTTGGGTGTTGAGTTTGAGAAGTTCTTTATAGATCTTGGATATCAGCCCTTTGTCTATAGTGTCATTTGCAAAAACCTCCCATTCCATGGGTTGCCTCTTAGTTTTGTTGACTGTTTCCTTTGCTGTGCAGAAGCTTTTTATCTTGATGAAATCTCAAAAGTTCATTTTTGCTTTTGTTTCCCTTGCCTTTGGAGAAGTGTCTTGAAAGAAGTTGCTGTGGCCGATGTCATAGAGATTACTGCCTATGTTCTCCTCTAGGATTTTGGTGGATTCCTGTCTCACATTGAGGTCTTTCATCCATTTTGAGTTTATCTTTGTGTATGGTGTTAGAGAATGGTCGAGTTTCATCTTCTGTATATAGCTGTCCAATTTTCCCAGCACCATTTATTGAAGAGACTTTTTTCCATTGTATATTTTTTTCCTGCTTTGTTGAAGATTATTTGACCATAGAGTTGAGGGTCCATATCTGGGCTCTCTATTCTGTTCCATTGGTCTATATGTCTGTTTTGTGCCAGTACCATGCTGTCTTGGTGATCACAGCTTTGTATTATAGCTTGAAATCAGGCAACGTGATGCCCCCAGCTTTGTTTTTCTTTTTCAACATTTCCTTGGTGATTCAGGGTCTTTTCTCATTCCATACAAATTTTAGGATTGTTTGTTCCAGCACTTTGAAAAATGTCACTGGAATTTTGATTGGGATAGCATTGAAGGTGTAGATTGCTCTGGGCAGCATAGACATTTTATTTTATTTTATTTTATTTTTAATGTTTTCAGAGGTCTTTATTCCATCATTCCAGAAGTGCTTCTTCCTGCTCTTAGTTGTTTTTTTTTTTTTAAGATTTTATTCATTTATTTGAGAGAGAGAGAATGAGAGACAGAGAGCATGAGAGGGAAGAGGGTCAGAGGGAGAAGCAGACCCCCCACCGAGCAGGGAGCCCGACGCGGGACTTGATCCCGGGACTCCAGGATCATGACCCGAGCCGAAGGCAGTCACCCAACCAACTGAGCCACACAGGTGCCCCAGCATAGACATTTTAACAATGTTTTTCTTCCAATCCATGAGCATGGAATGTTTTTCCATCTTTTTGCGTCTTCTTCAATTTCTTTCATGAGTGTTCTGTAGTTCCTAGAATATAGATCCTTTACCTCTTTGGTTAGGTTTATTTCAAAGTATCTTATGGTTTTTGGTGCTATTGCAAATGGAATTGATTCTCTAATTTTTCTTTCTACAGTTACATTTTTAGTGTATAAGAAATCTGATTTCTGTGCATTGATTTTGTATCCTGCCACATTACTGAATTGCTGTATGAGTTCTAGTAATTTGGGGGTGGAGTCTTTTGGGTTTTCCACATAAAGTATCATGTCATCTTCAAAGAGAGAGAGTTTGATTTCTTCTTTGCCAATTTGAATACCTTTTATTTCTTTTTGTTGTCTGATTGCTGTTGCTAGGACTTCTAGTACTATGTTGAATAATAGTGGCAAGAGTGAGCATCCTTGTCGTGTTCCTGATCTTAAAGGAAAGGCACTCAGCTTTTCCCCATTGAGAATGATATTCGCTGTGGGTTTTTCATAGATGGATTTTATGAAATTGAGGAATATACCCTCTATCCCTATACTCTGAAGAGTTTTAATCAGGAAAGGACGCTGTATTTTGTCAAATGCTTTTTCTGCATCAACTGAGAGGACCATGTGGTTCTTCTCTCTCATCTTATTAATGTGTTCTGTCATATTGATTGATTTGTGAATGTTGAACCACTCTTGCATCCCAGGGATAAATCCCACTTAGTTGTGGTGGATGATCCTTTTAATGTACTGTTGGATCCTATTAACTAAGATTTTGTTGAGGATTTTGAAATCCTCAACATTATTGTTTCAAGTCCCGCGTCGGGCTCCCTGCTCGGTGGGGGGTCTGCTTCTCCCTCTGACCCTTATTTGAAACAATAAATATTTATCAGGGATATCAGTCTGAAATTTCCCTTTTTGAAGGGGTCTTTGCCTGGTTTGGGGATCAAGGTAATGCTGGCCTCATAGAATGAGTCTGGAAGCTTTCCTTCTGTTTCTATTTTTTGAAACAGCTTTAGGAGAATAAGTAGTATTTCTTCTTTGAATGTTTGGTAGAATCCATCAGGCCCTGGGCTTTTGTTTTGGGGAGGGTTTTGATCACTGCTTCAATCTCGTTACTGGTTATTGGTCTATTCAGGTTGTCAATTTCTTCCTGTTTCAGTCTTGGTAGTCCATAAGTTTCCAGGAAGGCATCCATTTCTTCCAGATTGCTTAATTTATTGGCATGTAGTTGTTGATAATAAGTCCTAATAATTGTTTCTATTTCCTTGGTGTTAGTCATGATCTCTCCCTTTTGTTCATAATTTTATTAATTTGGGTCCTTTCCCTTTTCTTTTGGATAAGTCTGGGCAGTGGTTTATCGATCTTATTAATTCTTTCAAAGAACCAGCTTCTAGTTTCGTTGATCTGATCTACTGTGTTTCTGGTTTCTAATTCATTGATCTCTGCTCTAATCTTAATTATTTCTCTTCTAATGCGTGGCTTAGGCATCGTTTGTCGCTTTTTCTCCAGTTCTTTAAGGTGTAAAGTTGGTGAATTCAGGATTTTTCTATGTTTTTGACTGAGGCTTGGTTGGCTATGTATTTCCCCCTTAAGACTGCCTTTACAGTATCCCATAGGTTTTGGATTGATGTGTTTTCATTCTCATTCATTTCCATGAATTGTTTAAGTTCTTTTTTGATTTCCTGGTTGACCCAAACATTCTTGAGCAGAATGGTCTTCAGCATCCAAGTGTTTGAATTTCTTCCAAATTTTTTCTTGATTGAGTTCCAGTTTTAAAGCATTATGGTCTGAGAATATGCAGGAAATAATCTCAGTCTTCTGGTATCAGTTGAGACCTGATTTGTGACCCAGTATGTGGTCTGTTCTGGGGAAAGTTCCATGTGTGCTCGAGAAGAATGAGTATTCTGTTGTTTTAGGGGGGAATGTTCTGTATATATCTATGAGGTCCATCTGGTCCAGTGTGTCATTCAAAGTTCTTGTTTCTTTGCTGATTCTCTGCTTAGATGATCTGTCTAATGCTGAGAATGGAGTGTTGAGGTCTTCTACTGTTAACATATTATTATCAATATGTCTCTTTATTTTGGTTAACAGTTGGCTTATGTAGATGGCTGCTCCCATGTTGGGGGCATAGATATTTACAATTGTTAGATCTTCTTGTTGGATAGACCCTTTAAGAATGATATAGTGTCCTTCTGTGTCTCTAACTACAGTCTCTAGCTTAAAATCTAATTTGTCTTATATGAGAATTGCTACCCCAGCTTTCTTTTGAGGTCTGTTGGCATGAAAGATGGTTCTCCATCCCTTCACTTTCAATCTGGATGTATCTTTAGGTTCAAAATGAGTCTCTTGTAGACAGCATATGGATGGATCCTGTCTTTTTAGCCAGTCTGCAACCCTCTGCTGTTTTATGGGAGCATTTAGGCCATTCACATTGAGAGTGATTATTGAAAGATATGATTTTATTGTCATCATGTTCCCTGTGAAGTCCTTGTTTCTATAGATTGTCTCTGTAAATTTCTGTTCTTTATCACTCTTGGGGTAGTTCTCCTTTTGTAGAACCCCCCTTAATATTTCTTGCAGGGCTGGCTTAGTGGTCACATATTCTTTCAGTTTCTGCCGGTCCCAGAGCTCCATCCATTCTAAATGACAGCTTTGCCAGATACAGTATTTTTGGCTGCATGTTCTTCTCATTTAGTACCCTGAGTATGTCTTGCCAGGCCTTTCTGGCTTGCCAGGTCTCTGTGGATAGGTCTGACGTTATTCTGATGTTCCTCCCTCTGGACGTAAGGAATCTCTTCCCCCTAACTGCCCTTAAGATGGTTTCCTTGGTTCTAAGATTTGCAAGTTTTACTTTTACACGCCAGGGTGTTGGGCTGTTCTCCTTGATCTTGGGAGGGGTCCTCTCTGCCTCTAGGACACAAATATTTGTTTCATTCCCCAAATTAAGGAAGTTCTCGGCTATGATTTGCTCAAATATATCTTCTAGTCCTCTCTCTCTCCACCCACTCAGGGATCCCAATAATTCTGACATTGGCACGTTTCATGGCATCACTTATTTCTCTAATTCTGTTTTCATGGATTTTAAGTTGTTTGTTCCAGGCCTCCCCCTGTTCCCTCTTTTCTATCAGTTTGTCTTTTAGATCACTAATTTGTTCTTTTGCCTCATTTACCCTAGCTGTTAGAGTATCTAGATTAGATTGGATCTCATTGATAGCATTTTTAAGGTCTGCCAGATCAGCTCTCATTTCTGCCCTTGGAGACTCTATGTGGCCATAAATCAATTTCTCCATTCTAGCTATTATCTTCATAACTGTTACCCTGAAGTCTGTTTCCAACATCTTGCTTATATCTACATCCATTTGTAAATCTGGCAGAAGTCACAGTCCCTGAGTCTTTCCTATTTTGGGGGTTCTTCCTCTTAGTCGTTCTGTTGAAGGGTGGATGAGGGAATGTACAGAGTCCAAATTATTGACCACAACCCAAGCAAGATGCACCTGTTTTATAGGGACCTTAGGGTTATCTGCCTCTTGTTCTTCCAGCCTGTCTTCTGGGGGAGGGCCCTGCCATGCTGTTACTCAGGCAACCCTGTTTGGGCACAATTGCCCCACCCCCTGTGGGGGGAATGGGCTCAGTGAAAACTGGTTTTTTGGAGCTTTTGTTCTCTGGGGCTTTCCCTGGCAGCTTTCCACCTCTCTTCCGAGAGTCAGAGCAGAAGTGACCATTTCCAAGCCTCTGCCTCAGAGCAGAGAGATTGCAGTCTGTTCTTCAGTGAGTTCTCCAGGCCACACTGTCTCCGTTTCTGTCTGTGCTGCTAAAACCACAGTGTCCTGGGTTGTGCACCCCACAGCAGCACTCTTAGTCCTTGCTTCCAGGTCTGGGCACGTCTCTGCCCTTTGTGCTTCTAAAACCACCAGCTGCCCCCCATTCACATGTGTGGCCCTGCAGCTCCAGGTTTCAGTACAGGGGGCTGCCCTAAACTCCTTTCCCTGCTGCTATCGGTCTGTGAGTCTGTGCAAGTCTGTGCCTGGTCCCCAGTGCAGGAGGATTTTGTGCTCCTGTGTTATTTCACCTTCCCAGCTCAAGCGCTTATGGCAGCTCCCTCCCCCTTCCATTTATCTTCCGATATCTATCCACAGAATCATGGCTCCCTGCTTCATACCTTGAGACCAGCCGCTGGCAATATTCTGTTTGTAGAGATCTAGATATATCTTCTTACATCTCAGGCTGATTTCATGGATGTTCAGAGTGGTCTGGTAGATATCCAGCTCAATTCCGGGGGCCAGTTGAAATAGGGTCCTCTACTCCTCTGCCATCTTTGCCCTCCCTGTTTTTTTCTTTTTGAGGAACCTCCACACTGTTTTCCAAAGTGGCTGTACCAGCTTACATTCCTACCAACAGTGTAAGAGGGTTCCCCTTTCTCCATATCCTCGCCAACATTTGTTGTTTCCTGCCTTGTTAAATTTTGCCTTTCTAATCATGGAACACTACATCAAAAACTAATGATGTACTGTATGGCGACTAACATAACATAATAAAAAAATTTTTTTTGCCTTTCTGACTGGTTGTAAGGTGTGGTTTTGATTTGTATTTCCCTGATGCCAAGTGATGTTGAGCATTTTTTCATGTGTCTGTTGGCCATTTGTATGTCTTCTTTGGAGAAATTTCTATTCATGTCTTTTGCCCATTTCTTGACTGAATTGTTTGTTTTTTGGGTGTTGAGTTTGAGAAGTTATTTATTGGATACTAGTCCTTTATCTGTACTGTCATTTGTAAATATCTTCTCCCATTCCATGGGTTGCCTCTTAGTTTTGTTGACTGTTTCCTTTGCTGTGCAGAAGCTTTTTAACTTGATGAAGTCCCAAAAGTTCATTTTTGCTTTTGTTTCCCTTGCCTTTGGAGACATGTCTTGAAAGAAGTTGCTATGACTGATGTCGAAGTGGTTACTGCCTATGTTCTCCTTTAGGATTTTGATGGATTCCTGTCTCACATTGAGGTCTTTCATCCATTTTGAGTTTATCTTTGTGTATGGTGTAAGAGAATGGTTGAGTTTCATTCTTCAGTATGTAGACTATGTACTCTGGGAAAAAAAAAAACTGAGTGTTTCAGAGGGGATGGGGTGGGGGGATGGGGTAGCCGGGTGATGGATATTAAAGAGGGCATATGTTGTGATGAGCACTGGGTGTTATATGCAACTGTTGAATCATGGAACACTACATCAAAACTAATCATGTACTATATGGTGGCTAACTGAACATAATAAAAAAAAAGAGAGAGAGAGAACACGGGAGTCTAGATGGGCTCCGTGCTTAGTCTGATTACAGAGTAACAGGTCCTCAATGTGTTGTATCAGTGTGGAACCTTGGGCAAAGTTTATAAATCTAGATTGGCTTTAAGCACTTGGAAAAATATTGAGGGAAATTCATAATATCCTTGGGGGTATGTGAGTTCATATAATGAATGAGATAATGAACATTTAAATGTGAATGCAAAAAGAAACTTGGACTCAGGGTACAATGGGTTTGAAAAGAAAGTTGAGCAGAGGTCAATTACTATAAGCCAGGCTTTGTCAGCAGGAATGATGTAAGAATGTCAACGGGATTTGGGACCAGAGGGAGCCAAGGAATTATAAAACTGTTTATGGCCCTCGGGTCCTGTACAAATTTGGTCTCCCTCTGACTCAAATCTGCCTTCTTTCTTCACTGGCAAGATCGGGGTGTTGCAGGGTGAGGTTGTAAAGACAAGAACACCCTATTTCAAGAGAAAGTCTATTATAGGGTTAATTCTTTGCTGTGCATCTCTGGAGAGAAGGTAGTGAGCTACTGATGAAAATGGTTTATTTCTTTTCTAAGAAATGAACGTAAGCTCTGCACTCTGTAACAATCCAACTTCTTTTGCGTGTGTGGCCCAAAGACTTGATTGGGACATCTATTACAGACTCACCTTCAGAGGAATTTTGATCAGAATGAGTTTCCAATTAAAAAAAAAAAGCAGGAAACTTGGGGTCTGGTCTAATAGTAGAGAACCAAAAAAGCTTTCTCATTGTGATTTATAGTGACATTTAATTTACTCAACAAATCTCCACCAAGAAGGTTTGCTGGTGAACAACTGGAAATTATAAAGCCAAGGTGAGTGTTAAGAGGCTGGGCTGGGATATGGGCAACAAGACAGGCTGCCCTCAGCCTGCAACAGCCTGCTTAGAATCAGAAGCGACAGCTAGAGATAAATGCTCTGAGTGGATGTGAGAGAGATTTGCACCAGTGTCAGTGAAGAACTCCAGTTCCTGCTCCTCCATTTTAAGTTTTACGGTAGATCTGGGTGTGGCTGAGGAGCAGTTGACCCTGTTATTTAAGGGGGAACTGTCCCTCGGGGGAAAAAAGGAATTTTCGAAGGGTTGTAGGATTTAGGAGAATTGCTTTCTAAACCTTCCTTTTTCTTAAGTGCAGAACAGTTTCTCTTCCAATGTCCTGTGTTTCTTTGGAGACAATAGAGAGACCTCCGAGTGGTCTCTGAGTTATTCTCAGAGTCATGCTTTGCCTTTCTGAAGATTCAAGTCACAGAGCAGGAGTTGAAACTCATATGTGGAATATAAGAAATACTGCAGAGGATCATAAGGGGAGGGAGAACTGAACGGGAAGAAATCAGAGAGGGAGCCAAACCATGAGAGATTCTTGACCCTGGGAAACAAACCGAGGGTTACTGGAGGGGAGGTGGGTGGGGGGATGGGGTAACTGGGTGATAGGCATTAAGGAGGGCACATGATATGATGAGCACTGGGTATCATACGCAACTAATGAATCATTGAACACTACATCTGAAACTAATGATAGACTATATGTTGGTTAATTTAATTTAAATTTAAAAAAACACAAAAAATTAAAAACAAAACAAAACAAAAAACAAAGCAAGAGTTGTTGCTTTTAGTTCCTTTCCCCTCTGCTGTCCAGCAAGCTATTTTGAAAGAACGGGGCAGCTGCCTCCTTATGCTGACTGGTTGCCCTGTCCCACTGATCATATTATTGTGGATTTGTTTTTTATACTGGGGAGGCAATTTCCCACTAAAGCAGAAATTAGAAGATTTCTATGTTCTAGGGCTTCCGCATTTAATGTAGTGTGCTTTTGAAAAATTTGTATAAGATATTCAACAAAGGCTTTTGGGCATTCCCTTTCTTTCAGCGTGTACATTTCAACTGCAGACTAGTTTACTTTGGGAGGAGAGGCTTCCTTTATCCTTCCAATTAGCCCTTGAATATCAGCTTCTAGTTGAGCCGTCTCCTGATCAGTCCTAGGAGGGCCCGGAGAGAGGCTCTGGCTATCTGTTGTCACTGTGGGGGGTGTTTTCTCCAAGGGGCCCTCTGGCCTACCTGATAACCATTGTATAATCATGGGCTGAAAGAATGCCCCTTAGTAGCCAAGCAAGGTCTCTGTGAGTGGGGTTGTGAATAACTGCTCATCTTTCTAATTCCTCTCTAAACTTGGTAGAATCCTTGGGATGCGAGTTCTTTGTGGTGGGAGTTCAGGATACACCTGTAAAGACATTGCCCAGGAATGCCTGAAACTCTCAGAGCTTGATTTCAAGGCCCTGGAAAATAAGAGGAATTAAAAGGCATGGCACACAAGCTTTATCACCCTTCCTGGGTACTTTTACTAGATTTGCTTCCTGACATTCAGCATTTACACAAGCAACCTGGATTCCAAGAGCCTGGCGATCAGGCAGAAGTGCTCTCTGTAAATCATGTAAAGAAAGGGAAGTTGAAGTAGGTAGGTGGTAAAAAAAAAAATAAATAAAGTAGGTAGGTGGTTCTTCAAGGGTTCTTTTGGGGAAGTTAGCGTTTTAGGATTTAAGGAAATTAGCTGAGGAGCCGGGGTTGGGTTTTGAAGGAGGAGGCCTAGACCAGGGGCCCAGGGATACAGGTCTTCTGAAGGGTCAGGGACAGGGAGTTGGGCATAAACAGGAGTGAGTGTAAGAAGTGGGATTTATGTCAGATTTGGTTTTTGATTCTTGTTCTGACTTCTATTCTTTCATTTTATGAAGGGATTCTCTAAGGCTAGCCATTATACTTGTTTATGTCTTCCTTTCAATTTCATCTTCCCATAAATATCAATAAAGCAGCTGTTTGGAATGAGAGCTCTCTAAAATTTTTTTCAGATATAGAAGTTTTTTTAATTCAAAAGATCCATCATCTGGTCACTGATGAATGGGATCCCCATTAGTATACTTATTCCACTAGTGAGTGAATCCAAGAAGCCTCTTATGGAAAGACCTGGAAGCAACTTCCCAGGCTTAGAATAAAACTTTACCATGGACACAAGAGGTGTCCCCGGAGGGACGCCTGGGGGGCTCAGTTGGTTAAGCGTCTGCTTTCGGCTCAGATCATGATCCCAGAGTCCTGGGATCTCTGCCTGCCACTCCCCCTGCTTGTGTGCTCTCAGTCTCTCTCTCCCTGACAGATAAATAAATAAAATCTTAAAAAAAAAAAAAAAGGTGTCCCTGGGGAGGGCATAAATGATGCAGCCTCATGATCCAAAGTTTACTCCCAAGAATAGTGTAAGAAAGCAAAGACCTTTGTTGTATAGGCAGTGAGAATGATTTGGTGTTTGTGGTGTTTCCTATCTCGCACAAATGTGAGATGCTTCCAGCCACAGATCTGCTAATCTGTCACCAGGCAGGCGCTACCGGAATAGGACTTTTCAGCACTAACAAGCAAGGAAGGTTAGGACAACAAAGGCCCCTTCTGGGGTGGGACCTCTTCTGGCCAATTCTCCTGACAGCCGGCATGACCAGACAAAGACTGTTACTGATCTACTTGACTGGCCAACAGGGTACACCCACCCTGGTCAGTGAACCCTCCAGATGGTAGAGACCAGAGCGAATATTCTCACTGGTCACAAAGCCACACTCTTAGGACATAGAACAAGACAACAGGAAAAACCACATCCTGTTTTGACACAGGGGACCCACAGCCAAGTTTGTCTAAATAGACGCTGATCTGATAGGAACTGTGAACTCAGCAGAAGTGCTCCGACAGCAGGCTTACAGGGCCTAGGCCGGAGTGCCGCCTTACGGTAATTCCTTTTTACGACAAACAACACAAAAGACACAGACAAAGGGGAGCAAAGGCTGTCTCTGGGAAGAAATGAAGTTGTCCCAGGGCCACACTCCCTCCAGGGGCTCTAGGGGAGAATCCCTTCCTGGATTCTCTCCTGGCTTTGTTGGCATGCCGTGGTGTTCCTTGGCTTACAGCTGTATCTCTCCAAACTCTGCCTCCATTGCCCCCCTGCCTCCTCCTTTTCTGTTTGTCTCCTCTGTGTGTCTCTGGGAATTTGTCATTGGATGTAGGATCCACCTGGATAATCCAGGATGATCTCATCCCAAGGTCTTTAATTTCATCGCATCTGCAAAGACCCCCTTTCCTTTCCTTTTTTTTTTTTTACGATTTTATTTATTTATTTGAGAGAGAGAGAGGGAACAAACAGGGTGGAGGGGCAGAGGGAGAAGCCGACTCCCCGCCGAGCAGGGAGCCCGACGCGGGGCTCGATCCCGGGACCCTGGGACCATGACCTGAGCCGAAGGCGGACGCTTCACTGACTGAGCCCCCCAGGTGCCCCCAAAGACTCCTTTTCCAAATAAGGTAATGTTCATGGGTTCTGGGGATTAGGGCACAGACACAACTTTTTGAACAAATTAACATTTTATTTTTATTAAATAACTGTCTGACATACTTCTGAGTACTCTTTTCCTATGGTTTTTGCTGTGTACTCTGATTGCTTTTCCACATGACAATAATTTTATAATTTAATTTTCTGAAGAGATAATAGAAATTCAATGTTTATTTCATCACGGTTGATTTAAATGTGCATATTACGATTGATAGTTGGGATGCAAGTGATGTGGGGAACCGAGGCAGAAGGAAATGTAGATAAAATTAAATGTCCTTACAACCTGCAGCCCATTGACGAATACTTGAGGCCAGCAGAGTATAACCTTCCTCCAGGAAGCTCCCAGCTGTCTTCATGTTAATGCCCTGCTAGAGGGAAAAACTACCTTAGCTTGACAGTAGCCAGGCCTCCAGGATCCTTGCGAGTCTTCTGTGGCATCTGAAAATCCTTCTGGAACTTCCCTTATCTTTACCCCCCAACGTATACAATCAGTTGCCCCCCACAATCCTGGGACAGCAGCAGCTCCTCCTGCCCATGGCTCCTGTCCCCATGCTTTAATAAAACCACCATTTTGCACTGAAGACATCTCCAGAATTCTTTCTTGGCCGTCAGCTTTGGACCCCACCAAACGTCACTCAGATTAAAAAACTACACCATTTGGTCCCCAACATGAGGTCCTCAAGTCTTCATCTGGACTCAGCTTAAGTGCAAACTTGCTGAGGACTTTCCTCTCCCTTTACTCTCATTCCAGGGGCCCTTCAAGGGTTGTGGTCTCATTGGAACACTTTCATGCCGATTGCTCAGGCTGCAATCCTCTACCACAAGGCTACTCTACAGGGAGGAGAAAGGCTGCCTTTTGGCTGGAAGTTAGTACCCTGAGCGGAATGGTAATAAGACCCCAAAACTTGATGACCTCTCTTTACTCCTGTCCTTATACAAAGTTGTCTATCTTGGGCATGGGACAGCCACCTAAGTGACTAGCACGTCTGCCAATCTTAAGACCCCCCTGTGAGGTTTCCTCCTCGTTGGTCTAATATGATCCACCTCCACATCTCTGGTCTAGCTGCTTCTGGCCTCGAGACCTCCGCTGGGAGCCAGCCGAAACCAGTACCCAACGGAATTAAAACCCAACTGGGGACCGTTTCCTAGGGAAGTTGGTTGTAAAGACTACATACGTTAGAATGTTGCTTAGATCATGATGGATTTCTATCTTTACTGTTTTCTGTCAGAAATGTCTACTAACTAAAGTTACAAATTTGGGTAATTTCCTTGTGTAAAACTTCTCTAGTGTGTTCCATGGGTTAAAAACGGCAGGTTCTACATGGCTTTCGAGGCAAGCCAAGGCGCACGTGCCATTCATGGCAAGGCATAATTGGTCCATACGCCCATTGCAGTCTAGAGGGAAAGTAGAGTGTGGGGGGATTAGGGGGAGGGCAGGCCTCCCTCCTACAGGGCCTTTACGGCAAGCAGTGATCATAGCGATTTCCTTCGAGGGACACCTTGGATCACTTTGACACCAGGAACCTCTGATATATCCTGCACATGTGATGCCACCAGGAGTTGGGGGGTGGGTTTCTTGGTAATGGACCTTCTCTCTTCAGTCCCCAAGGACTTTCCCATGGGATGCCATTTAACCCACTGGAAACCATTCCGATTGTAAAATTTAAGTAAGGTACTGCATGGCCTCAGTAGGATCTATCAGTTAGATCTCTTCTTCAAGAAACAGGCAAATAGCCTGAGGAACCCTAGGTCCATCCAGGCTTTCAGGGATCATAGGGCCTCTTGCAGAACACGTTTGGTAGTAACCAGACCAGTAAACCCCCTCTTGATATATTAGATGATAATTATCTAAATAGGCCTCCTCCCAATAAACCCAAGTTACTGGAGGAAACACAGGCCATCCTTAGCAATGGGGACACTGACTCTCTCTCTCTCTCTCTCAACTGTTCCTCCTAATAGACTCAGGTTACTCTAGCGGAGCGTGGGAGGCAGGTCCCTAATTCATTTCCTGTGTTAATGGCTACAATTGGAACCAACTGTCTCTGGTTAGTCTACCTCAGGATGGGGACTTGAAGAAATATTCCCAAGCAGCTGCTGAAACTCCCTTTGTTTCTGGGAAATTCCCTGTCTTCTCCGGCCCGACATGGACTGCCTTGTTGGTGGGAAAAAAACAAGGCGTTTGCTCATCTGTCCAAGTGGATGAGCTCTAGAACCCGGAACCCTCTTTAGTCTGCCTTCTGGCAGCACCTCACCTCTTCTGCCTCTCCCTCTTCCTGTTTCTGCGCCACTTTGGGGGCGGCCTCCATAACTGGCTTTTAGACCATCCTCCATTGGCTCCTCCTCCCACCCTCACTATTAAGGAGAGAAGAAGAGCACCCCCTGGACCTCACACCACCCACTCTGGATTTCCCCACAGTGTCTCAGGTAAAAATTGACAATGGGGAACAAATTGACTTTTAAAAATGGATCCAGGTGGAATATAAAATTATGTATTTAAACTAACTTAAGTTTGTTGGTCTAATTAATATAGACCTGTCTTTAAAGTTATCAGCATTAAATGTGAAACTTTTATTCTACCAAGATCTTCTAACAAAGCTCATGTTATCTCTGTTGCAATTTTAGTAAAAAGATGACTAAAATGGCAGTTAATTGTCTCCAAGTTTTCATGGGTAATTAAGATAGCTTTCAAAGTCTTTGGTAACCTGAAACTTGAAAGTTTTGCTTGGATGATAAATGGGATTGAATTCATTGGACATCTAGGTCTTTTACAAATGGGATAAAGTGCTAAATCATTGATTACTGAACGTAGGTTTGCACTTTTGACTTCTTACTGCAAAGAAACTAAGGATATTTAAGTTTGTTGGTAAACCTGCTTTGTGCTTAATAGATTCATACATTTGTCATCTAAAGAATTCTGGTGAAACAGTTCACAGTGGTTACTACTTAGTCTTCACTGGAGATTAAGCTTTCTAAGAGTGCGAAATTCTACTCTCTGTTCAAAAGACAAAGTTTTCTTTAATTTTTGGTCTGCTCTTGATAAAATGTAAACAAAGGTTTTTTTCTCTTTTGTCTGCCCAGAAAACAAGTTTCTATGTTTTGTCTTTATCAGGTCTTTGGTTAAAACGTCTCAATATTAAAGAGCTAAGTTTTGCTAACAACTATATAACCCTATGTATTTGCCTTTGGAATCGCTTATTGTCATCTTGGTTAAATAAAAATTCTAAGTTTTGTAATGATCTGTAATCTTATTCAGGCATGTGATTTAAAACTTCCCAAGATTTAAATTGTAAATGAAGGCTCTTTATCTCATTAGGCCTTTTTATTTGGTATGTTAAGCTACTCTGGAAGCACTGTTAAACAGATAATAAGCCTTAGATTGTATTGCTTGGGTAAATGCTGTAACTACTCTAGAGATGATATGCAGTTCCTAAAGTTTTAATATGTTCTGGCCTGAGGCAATTATTTAGTGTTCTGATTATTGAAGTGTTATGTGTTCTGATTATTGAAGTATTATATGTCACAGAAATAACCAGATTTCCTTGCCAGCTATGTTGTAATCAGTCTCTCATCAGATCTTTAACCATGTCCATTTTTTAGTTTTTTTACAGTTATTGTTCTTATTCTCTTGTTAAACATGTTTGATCTCCGAGGGGATTCATAAAAAGAACTTTTAGGACAAACACAGGTATTCAATATCTTTAAGATGATAAAATTGAAATGGGTAAGAATTTCCAGGACTACCTAAACTGAGGAAGGTTATAGTTTATGACTCTTGTTTGAAATATTGCTGGTTCTCTAATATTTGCTCTTCCGGCCTAAGGAAACGTTCCCTTAAGAGAGCAATGATATCCAGAAATAATAAACTATTCCTCTGTGAACAGATTGAAGCATTTTTTTAAAAAAAGATTTTATTAATTTATTTGACAGCGAGAGAGTGCAAGCACAAGCAGGGGGAGTGGCAGAGGGAGAGGGAGAAGCAGGCTCCCCACTGAGCAGGGAGAGTGACATGGGGCTCTTTGATCCAAGGACCCTGGGATCATGACCTGACCCAAAGGCAGATGCCCAACTGACTGAGCCACCCAGGTGCCCCCAGACTGAAGCATTTAACTTTTCTCTCTACCTGAACCCCCTGAAATTCAAAAGGTCTCAGTAAGTATTCTTTCTTCCATGGCAATTACAGTCATTTGTGTAAGTTCAATAAGAATGTGTTCTCCTTATAACAGGACACCACTGGAAACATTGGTTATTTTACCAAGGCTTTGATTGGAATGTCCTATTTGAGAGACATGCATAGACTCAGATATGATCGTACAGCTTTAAGAAACTAAGGTTGACTTTATGAGGCATGGCGCAAATAGAGCCCCTTGGAAATGTTGGCCTGATTCCTGCTTACAGAGTTCCCAGCAGCCTCACCAGGTGAGTAAAGAATGTCACTTCCTGGCAGGTGCAGGAACCTCTGGACACTTTGGGGATCTCAAGAAGAGGAATTTGTCCAAATCTACAGGTATTTCAGGCATGTCTGATGGCAAGTACTTGGCTTGGCTTCTGGCCTGGAGAGGCTACTAAAAGTTCAACCTAGAGATTCCTTGTAAAAACGTTCCAGCAAAGCAAATCCTAAAAGATCTATATGATCTCTTCCTATTCTTGCTGAGCTTGTGTAAATCATTAGGCCAAGTTTGTTAAAATTGGACTTGTTATACAAATAAATTAATCCTGATTTGGCTATCTCTGATTAAAAATGGGGGTTGTTATAGAGAGAAAATGTTTCAGTAACACATCTTTGTAGATACTAGATTTTAAGCATTGAGACTCAAGAAAACTAGATTACTCTTTTACCAGTAGGGCTTCTTAGAAGGGGGAATTGGCCCAAAACAACAATAGGGTTAAGTCCTTTTGAGTTACTATATGGAAACTTTTTTCACTGTAGACCTATCAATAGATGGAGACTATAATGCTCTGTTAAATTATTCACTTGAGGCCGGGTTAATTCATAAATCTCTAAATGAATATGCAAACCATATCCTCCCTAAACCTGATCTGACTGTCACTAGCAATCCACCCCCTATAAACCATTTTATTGAAAGGATTGGAAGTCTAACACAGCAGGGGATTTAACTCCAAAATGGAAGGGCCCCTACCAGGTCATATTATATCCACCCACTGCAGTAAAATTAGAGGGGCACTCTTTATGGGCTCATGTATCTAGAATAAAACCTGGATCTCCTTCACAGGAAACCAATGAGCAAACTAACATGCCTTCTTATTCCTGTGAACCTGTGGAAGACCTCAAATTTCTCTTCCAACAACAATAAAGCACTGGTTTAAACACTAATTATCAAAGGTCTTTTTATTTAGGCTTCTCTTTCTCTTTAAAACAGTAACCTCCTTTTGTTGTCTTTTCCAGTGTCTCCCTTCCTGGTGCCAAGACTCCTTCACTGTCGTAACTTCCAGCTGACAGATGATCCTTTCTACTTAAGGAGGTTCATATATGTTGTTGACCTTGGATTGGCTGCCGCTGCCATTGGTAACACCTATAGATAAACTCCCCAACTGACCAATGTTGACCCATAAGTAAGGACATCGCTATACCCCTCTTCAGCAGGAAGAAGTTACCGAAGATAAGACCTTCCACCCTCAACAACCTTAAAGATTTAAGGGTAAAAATTGTTCAGGGGGTATGATGTGGGAAACAAAGGCAGAAGGAAATGTAGATAAAATTAATTGTCCTTATAACCTGCAGCCCATTGACAAATACTTGAGGCCGGCAAAGTATAACCTTCCTCCAGGAAGCTCCCAGCTGTCTTCATGTTAATGTCTTGCTAGAGGGAAAAACTACCTTAGCTTGACAATAGCCAGGCCTCTAGGATACTTATGAGTCTTCTTTAGCATCTGAAAATCCTTTTGGAACTTCCCTTATCTTTACTCCCCTCACCCCACCCCAAAGTATATAATCACTTGCCCCTCACATGCTGGGGCAGCAGCTTTTTCTGCCCATGGGTCCTGCCCCATGCTTTAATAAAACCACCATTTTGCACCAAAGATGTCTCAAGAATTCTTTCTTGGCTGTTGGCTTCAGACCCCACCAAACATCACCCATATTCAAAAACTACATCCCAAGAATATGTAATTCCAGGGGCGCCTGGGTGGCTCAGATGGTTAAGCATCTGCCTTCGGCTCAGGTCATGATCCCAGGGCCCTGGGATCGAGCCCCACATCAGGCTCCTGGCTCAGTGTGGAGCCCACTTCTCTCTCTCCCTCTGCCTCTCTCTGCTCATGCTCTCTCTCTCTCTGTGTATCTCTGTGTCTGAAATGAATAAATAAAATCTTAAAAAAAAAAAAGAATATGTAATTCCATACACTCACTGTTGCTAGTACTGCCTTAGGTCTGTGCCCTTGGAACACAGTTCTCTTTCATGTGATTTCTTATGGAAAATAGGAAAAGAAAAAGTAAGGTGCCATATTAGTTGGTTAGGGCTAGTGTAGCAAAGCGCTGTGACCCAGCTAGCTTGAAACAGCAGAAATGTATTCTCTCACAGTTATGATGGCTCAAAATTCAAAATCAAGGTGTTGGCAAGGTCATGCTTTGTCTGATACCCTGGGTAGAATTCTTTCTTCACCTCTTCCTAGCTTCTGGTATTGCCATCAGCCATGGCATTCCTTGGCTTGCGGCTGCCCTATTCTAATTTCAGCCTCCTCCAGGTGTGTCTGTGTCCTTGCTTCCTTCTTTTTAAAGGACCATCAGTCATTGGGTTAGGGGGCTGCCCGACTTCAATATGAGAAAGTATGTAAGTGTGACTTTATCTTAACTGACATCTTAATTATATCTGCAAAGACCCCATTTCTAAATAAGGTCACATTCACAGGTACAGGGGGTTAGGACTTCAACCTATCTTTTTGTGGGACACAATTCAGGTGCATTTATAAATGTATATGATGCACGGTGCAGCATATACCAAGACAGAACCTTCCCTTTGGCCTATGCATCAGTGAGAACCAAATCCTCCACTTAGAATTTTACCCATCTGATGACTGTGCTAATTTCCCACCAACTAGTTTCTGTCTCTGGACATCTCAAACCTGGTTCGTTGTGGTTGTCATGATTTTCTGCAGGGATGGGCATGTATAATAAAATTCAGAAACCCAAATGAAAACCTCCTAGAGGAGAACAAAAGAAGAAGGCTGTGGTGGAGCAATGAATTTCGAGTGGACTGGTATTGCCTCTCAATGGAGAATAGAGCAGATCCTTTATGCTTGAAGATGCAAAGGGACATGATCTTCATAAGCTTGTTACCTATTTCAGGGTTTTACAATGCTTTCAGTCTAGGAGTTCTTCAAATTCCACATCTCTCTTGCTTTACTTTAATCCTATCCTTTTGTGTTTAGGGGTCTTAGAAGAGCCAACAACTGCCCAGCATGCTTGACCTTAAACCCTCATATGAGCCAAGGTGGGACAGGCCCAGACAGCCTGGTCTCTGAGCCCAGGCATCTGGCTGTGGGAGCCCCAGCTGCAGAATGATTTCATTTACATTGCTATTCAGAGACAAATGGCCCAGCTCAATGGAAAGTCTTTCATTCCTAACAAGCAAGCCAGTATGTAGCATTTTTCTTTTCCTTACTCTGTGGGGTAAAATGAACCTTGCAGATGTTCTTGTAATACTAGAAGAATAAGATTCACAGATGAGCAGCCGAGAGTGGCTTGGCTCCCTACCGGGTTTGCCAGTTGCCATGTGGCCTGTGGTCAAGTCAGAGAAGCAGCTGGGAATCGCATTTGGGAGCTGACTTCACAGCTGTGGTCAGAAAGCCAGGAGGCCTGTTTGTACAGAACCTTCCCTCACGAACTGTAGTGAGTGCTTCCCTCCAAAAACAAGGCCTGGAACAGAGGGGCTTAGATAAGAGCATCTCTTGTCCTAATAAAGTCATGGGGGGCCCTCTTGCTGTGTGGTGATTGAGCAGTGGTAGTCAGTGGTGGTGCTCACTGGGCAAACAATATGTGGAAGTCACTGAGACCTGAAGAAGGCAGGGCCCGACCCGCAGGACACAAATAGGGGGGCCCAGGCAGATAAAAAAAAATTATACAATATGTCATCCATGATGACCCTAGGAATAGCCATCACCTTAATAAATAGAAACAGATGCTGGGGATGTACATTTCGTGGCAGACCCATTTTACCATGTGGGTCATAAGTTAAAATGCCAAGGGGCACCTGGGTGGCTCAGTCGGTTGAGCGTCTGACTTCAGTTCAGGTCATGATCCCAGGGTCCTGAGATCGAGCCCCATGTTGGGCTTTCTGCTGAGCGGGAGCCTGCTTCTCCCTCTCCCTGCTGCTCCCCCTGCTTGCATGCTCTGTCAAATAAACAAAACAAAACAAACCTTTAAAAAAGTTCAAATGCCAAGAGTATACACTTTAGGACTGTAATTCCCACATTCAAATTCCCACATTACTTTTAAGAAAGAATCCTGTTTGCAAATAACCATTCTATCTCTACACAGGAAAACCCTTCTCTCCTTGATGAGATAACAAAAGGCAAGCTGAGGGCACAAGGCACACTGGCACTCGACAAACCACACCCCCAAAGGTGGGATATGTGTGACATTCTTTGGGCACTCATGACTGCCCAAGAACAAAAAAAGGGAAATACAAATGGTCAACTGATAAAGATTGCAGTCATGCACGACATAAAACTCCATCTGTTTATAACTGTCTTAATGATTTACAAGAAAAATACAATCTTAATAAGAGCCAGACCTCCAGGAACCTATAGACTCAATTTCCTGGAGACCTAATGTCACCCTACCCTCCAAAGGATAAAAAAAATAGCCTATATAATCAGTCACTCCTCACACTTACAATGCAACTTTTTCTGCCTACAGGTCCTGTCCCGTGCTTTAATAAAACCACTTTTTTGCACTGAAAATGTCTCAAGAATCTTTCTTGACCATTCACTCTCAGACCCAAACTTCAAATCACATCATTTTGGCGCCCAGCGTGGGGCTCAAGTCTTCTCATCTAGACTCTGAGCCTTGGTGCAAACTTGATGAGTACTTCCTCTTCTTTTCCTTTACTTTCATTTCAGGGGCTTCTCAAGGAGTGTCGTCTTATTGGAACACTTTCATGTCGATTGCTCAGGCTGCAATCCTCTAACCATGGCTACATCATGGGGAGGACCAAAAGCCTGCCTTTTGACTGGAAGTTAGCACCCTGGCCAGGATAGTAATAAGACTTGGAAACTTGATGTCCTCTCTTTATTCCTGTCCTTATACAAAGTTCTCTGTCTTGGGCACGGATCAGCCACCTAAGCGACTAGCATGGCTTCCAATCTTAAGACTCCCATGTGAGGTTTCCTCCTTATTGGTCAAATGTGATCCCCTCCACATCTCTGGTCTAGCCTCTTCTGGCCCTGAAACTTCTGCCCAGAGCTGGCAAAAGCCAGTATCCAATTGAATTAAAACCCAACCAAGGACTGTTTCCTAGGGAAGTTGGCTATAAGGACTACATGTGTTGGAATGTGGCTTAGATCATGGTGGATTTCTATCTTTACTGTTTTTTGTCAATATCCCCTATTAACTACTTAAATTATAGGACTGGATAATTTCCCCCTGTAAAACTTTTTTTAATGTTTTCCGTGGGCTAAAAATGACAGGTTCTTCACAACATGGCAGGGCATTTAGGTCTATTCACTGGCACCCATTTGTAGCCTAGGATACAATGGGGAAGTGGAGGGATGCCAGCATCCCTCCTATAAGGCAAGGTGGTGTTCATAGCGACTTCTTAGAGGGACACCTCTGGTCACTTTGACACCATGAACCTCTGATATATCCTGCATGGAATACCACCTGGGAGCCAGGATGGGGGGATTTATTTTGGTAATGGCCTTTCTCTACTTTTCTAAGAACATGGGATCTCCTTCAGTCCCAAGTCTTCTTCTTTGGCATGCCTTTTAACCCACTGGAATCAATTCAGATTGCAAGATTTAAGAAAGAAAAAACTGATCTTTGTCGACGTCAGAGAGTCGGGGACCTGGGGCGGTGAAGGAACTGAGAAAAAGAGACGAGGCACAGGGAACTCCGAGCAAACAGCCCGAGGTCCCGAGGTTTATTTTCCATACTCTTACATACCTTCTACAGCGATATAGATCTATAATGGTTTACAGCAGGGGCGTAGTAAGGCACGTTCCTCCACGTACACAGGATTAGTCAAGCACATATATTGCATGAGAATCAGGTAGAAGCTATACTTGATATGATAAGAACCTTTAACACAGGTTAAGAGGACAAAGAAGGGAGTGCCCAGTGTGCTCTTTACAGCTGGCTTCCTATCCACAAAACATCTTCTGCTGCGTACTTTAGCACAGACCACACACAACCCAAGGGCATTTCACTCTGATCCCTTTGGGTTATTTTTAACCCTGCAATCTCGAGTTTTCTCAGAGATCTCGGAGTCTGAATGAACAGGCACCAGCGGTTGTTGTGGCGTTCTGCTTCCCACAGATCTTCTCCTGTAACATTGCATGGCCTCTGTACTCCTTAGGATACAAGGAAAAATGGCCCACTAATGGGACATTAAGCTTCAATACAATCTATCAGTTAGATCTCTTTGGCAAAAAAACAGGGCAAATGGGCTGAGGTATCCTATGTCCAGGACTTCATGGCCCTAAGTCAGGACCCTGAACTAAGAGCCTCTTGCAGAATGTGTCTAGTCACCAACCAGGTTAATAAGCCCCTCTGGACATATTGATGGTGATTGTCTAAATACGACCATTCCTCCTAATAAAACTGGGCTACCGAAGGAATCACTGGCCAGTCCAAACAAAGAGGACACTGGTTCTGTTTCCATCCTTCCTCCGTAGAAACCCCAAGACCCCCTGCTCCCAGCCCAGCTGGACATATCAGGAGCAGACTCCCTGTCTTGCAGGGGTTCCACCTAAGTCTAGATTGCACCCTCGGAGGGAGGTTGCTAATGGAGAAATGGGCACAGTTAGAATCCATGTCCTATTCTCCGTGGCAGACCTGGCTCAGATAAAATAACTAGAACAATAGTCTGAAAACCCTTCTCAATGTATTGAGGGCTTCCCACAATTTTCTATTATGTTTGATTTGACCTGGCAAGATATATACAGTATGTTGACTCATTATCGCACCCCTGAGGAGAAGAACCATATCTGGGCAGGTGCTCAAGAATTTGCCAATGAGCAAGCTGCCAGAGATAGAGATCATTACCTAGGAAGGGGTACTGTTCCCAATACTGAACCTCACGGGAATTACAAAGAATATCGACAGGGAAGGGAAAGACGAGACCATATGATCACTTGTTCAATAGAAGGAATGAAAAAAGGTTTCTCTAAGCCTGTAAACTTTGATAAAATTCAGGAAGCCGCTCAAGGAACTGAGGAGAATCCAGCTCTGTTTCAGGGATATTTGATAGAAGCCATCTGTAAATATGCATATTTGGACCCAGTCTCACTTGAGGGAACAACCATACTAAACAGTCGGCACCTGACATCGGCTGAAAATGGACTAAAATAGCTTTAGGCCCTCAAAACCCAACCCAGTGCCTACCAGAGGTAGCTACTGGAGTCTTTAATAATAGAGGTATGGCCTTAAAGCAGGAAAAGGACCAGAGAGCTAAATTACAGGCTCTAATATTGGCCGCCCCTATTGCCAGTTCTCCACAACACCGGAGTAATCAGGGGCCAAGGAAAAGCCAGTATCAGACAAAGGACCAGGAAAGACCCCACAGTAAGGGTGTGGCCAAATTGGGCAGTGGAGCAAAGAAGGTCCAAACAAATGCTCTCCACCAGGGCCATGTCCTGTCTGTAAGAAGAAAGGACACTGGAAGGGAGACTGATCTCATCTCCAGAGAGAGAGAAGACAGGACCTCCCTTCCCTGCCTGTGAGCAGGAACCGGTCGATCTGGAACGAAGGGACCCTCGGCTCCTCTGACATCAGCACCGAGTCCCAGATTACCCAGACGTGGGAGGTAAGCTTATCAATTTCCTTAGTGAAACAAGAGCCACTTGCTCTATTCTTATTCAGCACTCAGGCCCTACTAGTCTTTCTGACCATAAAATTGTTGGCATAGAAGAGGAAACCAAAACGTGTCACCAGACAATACGTCTCACCTGTAAGTACAGAAGCCAATTGGTTCCTTATGTTTTTCTAGGCCTTCCACCTTGTCCCACTCCATTACTTAGATGAGATTTAATGTATAAACTAGGAAGCAGTTTTGCTCTTCCTAAGGAGGAGGACAAGCTGTTCTCTTTAATGCCTGGGGAACTAAAACCTTACCCTGGTACCCTTTGTAATATCTGGAAGGAAGTAAATCCACACGTCGGGACTGTGATGTCCTGGGATGGGTTCCTAAAGCCCAGCCAGTGAAAATGGCTCTACAGGACCCAACCACTAGACCTCAAAAAGCAATAGCCCTTAAAACCCGAGGCAAAAGCTGGGTAACAACCACTTATTGATAAATTTCTTAAACATGGTATTTTAAAGGCTTGTCAATCTCCTTATAACACTCCAGTTTTACCAGTAAAAAAAGGCCAAATGGACAAGATTGGATGGTCCAAGATTTAGGGGCTATAAAGGAGACACGGGTGCCTATTCATCTCACAGTGCAAAATCCATATGCTATTCTCACCTAGGTCCCTGGTGACGCCAACTGGTTTAGAGTACTTAATTAAAATCATGTGTTCTTTTGCATTCCTGTAAAGTGAGGAAACGCAGTCCCTATTTGCTTTTGGATGGGCCTCACCTTCAAGCCCACAGGCAGCTTAATGAACCTGGACAGTCTTGCTGCCGGGCTTTAGAGACAGTCCTCACCCATCTGAGGCTGCATTTAGTAAACACCTCTATGATATCTCCTGGCCTCGAGGAACTATAATTCAATATGTGGATGATATTTTAATCTGTGGTCCCACAAAAGAAACGTTTGGTAGTAATTCTATAACTTTACTTAATTTCTTGGCAGACAGAGGGCATCACATCTCTCCTAAAAAATGTACAAATATCTAGGGGCGCCTGGGGGGCTCAGTTGTTAAAAGTCTGCCTTCAGCTCAGGTCATGATCCCAGGGTCTTGAGATCGAGCCCCGCATTGGGCTCCCTCCTCTGCGGGAAGTTTGCTTCTCCCTCTCCCACTCCCCCTGCTTGGGTTCCCTCTCTTGCTGTCTCTCTCTCTCTCTCTCTCTCTGTCAAATAAATAAATAAACTCTTAAAAAAAAAGTACAAATATCTAAACAAAGGTACAATATTTGGGATATGAATTAGCACCAGGACACCGTACCCTGCCTACTGACAGAAAGAGGGCTATATTAATTTGTTCTTGGACCCCCAGCTACAAGAAAACAACTCTGTACTTTCCTAGGTACAGCAAGTTTTTGCCACCTGTGGATTCCTAGATTTGGGCTTTTAGATCAACCATTATAAGATTCAATTAAAGGCTCTGAGGAAGAAACTTTACTCTGGAGTAAAGCCCAACAGATGGCCTTTCAAACATTAAAAGCCAATCTTTTGTCAGCCCCAGCTTTGGCTTTGCCAAATTTAGAAAAAACTTTCACTTTATATGTAGCAGAAAAACAGGGACACACTTTGGGAATTCTGACACAAAAATGAGGAAATGAAGCAGCCTGGTGGGCGATTTTTCAAAGTCACTTGCGAATGTAACATAGGGGTGGCCGGCTTATCTTTGAGCAGTGACTGCCACAGCCGTCCTGGCAGGAGGAACTTCACAACTTACTATGGGGCAGTCCTTGCTCATGATGACTGATGACTCCACCTCGGGTCCAAAGTGTTCTAGAGACCAAAGGTCACCAATGGATGATGGGAGGCTGACTTACTAAATACCAGGCTATGCATTTAGATACACCTGAAATAATGCTTAAAACCTTCCATCTTTAAACCCAGCTACCCTTATGCCTGGGCCTGACCATCATACTTCTATGCTAGAACATGAATGCTCAGAGATTATCGATCTTGTTTATTCTAGCAGACCAGATTTAAAAAATCCCCAAATGACAATGATGAGATAACAAAAGGCAAGCTGAGGGTAGAAGGCACACTAACAGTCCACACCCCGCCTCCCCAAAAGGCGGCATATATGTGACATTCTTCAGGCACTCATGACTGCCCAGGAACGAAGAAAGGACAAACAAATGGTCAACTGGTAAAGACCGTAGTTTTTATGCATGACATAAAACTCCATCAGGTTTTAACTGTCTTAATGATTTACAAGAAAAGCACAATCTTAATAATAGTCAGACCTCCAGGAACCTATAGACTCAACTTCTTAGAAGCCTAACATCACCCTCCCCTCCATAGGATAAACAAAACCTTATATAATCAGTCACTCCTCACGTTTATGATGCAGCTTTTTCTGCCCACGAGTCCTGTCCCTGTGCTTAATAAAACCACCTTTTAGCACTGAAATTGTCTCAAGAATTCTTTCTTGACTGTTTGCTCTTGGACCCAAACTTCAAATCACAGCATCCTCACAAGTGATATTGATGTCAATAGATGGTACTCCCTTTCAGAGATCTAGCCTGTTCCTTTTCCTTCCTCATTCCATGCTGATTTTTACCCTTGTTAAACTGTGAGGGAGAAAAATAAAACTTCTACCCTCTTAGATTCTGTACCTGGGATCCTGGAAATTAAACTGATAAAAGACAGAGTAACAGGAGAAAAGGCATACAAATTTTATTTGATATTAATAATTTTATGTGTACGTGGAGTCCTTGATATAAAAGAAATGAAAACCCAAAGAAGTGGCTAGGCTTGAGAGCATATATACCATGTTTACCAAAGAGGGGTGAATTGTGGAGATGTGATAGACAAAGGTAAAGGAGTTTGAGCTCCTAGAGGTGGGAAACTGTGGGAAGGTAAATATAGTGGGGAATCTAATGGAAGACAAAGGTTGTTAAGTACAGTTTGTTAGACAGATCGCTGTCATTGTGTCTTGGACTGGTAAGAGTTTAGAGTCATCTCTGGTGAATACAGTGGTTCAGTCATCCTGTCATTCTAGGCATGAGAGAGGAGAGGGGGACCCCTCCACAAAGGTTTTATTCAGGATTATCACAGTGGGGGAAAAGAGAGCCCAGTATAGAACTGGGCTCAGTTCCAAACGCAGCATGGGCAAGTGGGGCTGTATAGCCGAGGATCAGGGTGAGGGTCGTATTCTGATCGCCTATATTGCTTTCACGGGACTTAGCCATGTACCAGCACCCCACGGGCAAACATCATAAGAAAGCAAATGCCTGGGCTGTGTAACAGACATTTTATATAATTTCCTCAGCTACAGATGCATTTGATTGTCATCATGCCCAGAACTCTTAATTATAGAGATAAAGATCCACTACAATTAAAAGAATTCAATAAAGGAATGCATAGAAAGTGACTGATGCACAGCCTCAATTTTCTTAAAAATGTGTCTGCATGTGCACGTGCGTATATAATTATTTGCAGTTGTACATTTGTTGATGATTAATAACTGTCTCCCTGCCAAAGTTCTCCTTGAGTGCACTCCTTGAGTGCAGGCATAATGTCAGCTGAAGCCTGGAAGACAGGAATGACTTTCTGACCAAATGAACAAACGAAGAATTTCCAGCAACCGGCTGTAATATGTTTCCATCTCCTTACCATGCCTTAGGTATAAATGGCTCTCTCAAAAAATGTTGACCTCTCTTTCAATCTTGATGATGCAATGCTTTGGAAATGCTTTAGATCTCATTATTTATTTCATATGTGATCAACACCCCAGCTGCTGGGCTCAGAAATCCATCATCAGGTTCCTATGGAGACCAGTCTTTCCACAGGCTGCTCCCCAGCCACCAACTGAGCACGGCAGGGATGCTGGGCTGGCCTGCTTCTCGGAGGGGTGACTCTGGTTCAAGGAGTCCCCATCAGCCTCACCAGATTTCCCTAGAATCGTACAGTAGTCTCAAACTCTCCCAAGGCACCTGGGTGGCTTAGTCGGTTAAGCGTCTGCCTTCGGCTCAGGTCGTGATCTCAGGGTCCTGGGATCAAGCCCAGTAGGCAGCTCCCTGCTCTGTGGGGAGTCAGCTTCTCCCTCTCCTTCTGCCCCTCCCCCCCACTCATACTCTCTCTCTCTCTCTTAAATAATTTTAATTGAGAGAACAGGAGCTGGGAGGAGAGAGAGAAGCAGGCTTCCCATGGAGCAGGGAGCCCGACGTGGGGCTCGATCCCAGAACCCTGGGATCATGACCTGAGCCAAAAGCAGACGCTTAACCAACTGAGCCACCCAGGTGCCCCATAAATAAATAAACTCTTAAAAAAAAAAAAAACAACCTCTTCCACTCAACCTTCCTTCCTTCCTTCCCTCAGAGAAATCCTGTTTGACTCCTGGGCTGAAGCACATGCAAGTGGCACACTAAAAGGGAAAAACCAGTGGCAGAAAGTAGAAATACCTGCCAGATCTGGCCCAGCAGCAGGGCCTGGCGGAGTCCCCGAAGCCTCCTCTGGCCTCCGTGGGGCACAAAACACCTGCATGACCGAGGACATAGGTCAGCTATAACTTTCAGGCAGAAACTTTCTCCCAAGAACTTAGTTGTCGCCCTGGGGAAAAAAATGGGGAAAGGCAGCCTCCTGAAATTGAAAATTTTCATATATGAAATGATTGAGTTGTTAATAAATTAACCAAATATGTCTTTTACTGGCAATATCACTTCTGGTTCCAAGGTGAACGGCAGCTCAAGACCCAAATTTGGTTAGGTTTAGAACAAATGTATAAAATGAAGTCTGCAGATTAGTTTTGTGACTTTGAAAAATTTTACACTGCAGATATGCTTACCGTATAAATGCTTTATTCATTGAACATTTCTCTTTTTTTAAAGATTTTATTTATTTATTTATTTATTTATTTATTTATTTATTTATTTGAGAGAGAGAGGGAACAAGCAGGGCAGAGGAGCAGAGGGAGAAGCAGACTCTCCTCTGAGCAGGGAGCCCGATGCAGGGCTCGATCCCAGGACCCTGAGATCATGACCTGAGCCGAAGGCAGACGCTCAACTAACTGAGCCACCCAGGTGCCCCTCATTGAACATTTCTTAATACTTAGTGTACGGTGGGGCGCCTGGGTGGCTCAGTGGTTAAGCGGCTGCCTTCGGCTCAGGTCGTGATCCTGGGGTCCTGGGATCGAGCCCCGCATCGGGCTCCCTGCTCAGTGGGAGGCCTGCTTCTCCCTCTCCCACTCCTCCTGCTTGTGTTCCCTCTCTCGCTGTATCTCTCTCGGTCAAATAAATAAATAAAATCTTAAAAAAAAAATAAAAAAAATAAACCCAGATCTTGGCTCTTTAAAAAAAAAAAATACTTAATGTATGGTGAGCATCTTTCAATGTCAATTAAATGCTTCTCATTTTCAGTGGACGGATAGATAGTATGCTGTCGAATGGCTGCACCGTCATTTACCCAACCACTCCCTTTCCTTGCTGGCTGTCAGCCAGGAGCCTTTCTCAGCTCCAGGTCGGCCTGCATTCCTGGGCACGTTGCCCCCTCCACCTTCAAGCTGGCAACAGTGTGTCCAGTGCTTTTCATACTTGGAATTTCTCTGGTTTCCCCTTCTTCTATGTCTCCTTTGCCTCCCACCAGGTGAAAGGGTCTCCCTATCCTATGCCTACAATCCAAATCACATCTACAAATTCCCTTTTCCATGGAATGGAGCATTTTCTTCGGTTCCAAAGATTATGGCGTGGACATCTTTGGAGGGCTTCTGTCTGCCACAGTGCTTTGTACCATCTATGCACATAATTAGGTGCTGAATAAATATTAGTTACTTAATTTTATGGCCATTCAGTCTCATGTTATTCTATTTCAGTAGATAACATTACAATAAATCTCTTTGTTTTGTTCATCCTGGGTCACATATCTCACATATTCCAAATTTCCTCGATTTTGGGGTCACTTTTTGAGGAGAGATAAAAAGCCACATCTGCAATCCCACTTACTTCTTCCTGTGTACAAAAATGTAGAATCAATCCCTGTGCATAAGAATATAAAATTGAGAGCAAAGAGAAATAATGCACGTGCACAAATCTTGAATCAGTTAGGATTAGATGCAGCTCCACATGACAGAAAAGTTAACCTTTATTTATTTATTTATTTGTATTTATTTTTTTAAAGATTTTATTTATTTATTTGAGAGAGAGAATGAGAGAGAGAGAGAGCACAAGAGGGGGGAGTGGGAGAGGGAGAAGCAGACTCCCCACCGAGCAGGGAGCCCGATGCAGGACTCCATCCCGGGACTCCAGAATCATGCCCTGAGCTGAAGGCAGTCACTTAACCAACTGAACCACCCAGGTGCCTGAAAATTTAACCTTTAAAGAGTTAAAGGGCTTAAACATATTGAAGTTTATTTCTCTCACATAAATGAAGTCCAGAATTGTGTACTCAAGAGCTGGTACATTAGTTTCACAATAGTCATGGACCCTGCCTCTTTTTATTTAACTGCTTCACATTGTCCACCTCATGATACAAAATACTTGCTTGAGTTCCAGCTATTACATGCACATTCCCATCAACAGAAAGGAGGAAAAATGAAGACTTCACACATAAGACCCCATATATTCCATCAGCCAAAAGTTAGTCACAAAGGCTCCTCTAACTGCAAGAGAACCTGGGAAATGTCATCTCTATTCCAAGTAGCCATTATGCCCTATATGTGATCCTATTACTAAGGAATAGAGAAGAACAGATATTTGGGGGAAGGTAACAGTCTGCCATCGATCTAAATCTAAAATTATCTTCAGTTTTCCTCCCGAATCCTCCCACCTGCTGGCTGACAAAAGAGATCTCTGGTAAACTCCATATATACCCAGGAAGGTGCAAAGACACTACAGAGGGACATTATATTGTCTAAATGTTCATTATTTAAGCCCCCATACAAGGAGATAAAGGTATGGGCGAACTGATTACATGTAAAATTCACCATTTGTCCCTCACTCCGTGCTAGTGTCTGTCACTACCCATCTTCTCAGAACTCTTCTTCAGTCTGGAAGAGACTAAGGCTAATGCGCATTCTGAATCTTTTTCTCTAAAGATTTGTGTTTTTTAAGGCACAAAGAGATAAGGGTTTCATTAGTCACTTGCACATTAGCCTGAGAGGGTAAGCATGTTGGACTGGGAAGAAAGACTCAATGGTGGAAGAATCTAGGAGAGGGGGTCATCCAGCCCCACTGTGGTGATTGGGCTGTCTTTGTGGTTCCAGGGGACAAACAGGTATTTCCTCTGGCCAGAGGGTGTGCTAGGAGCAGTGAAGGATGCAGACAGAGGGAGGCATGGGATCCGTCTGGTGAGGGAAACCTAGGGATGGAGAAATTCCCATGCTCTGTGGTCAGTGCAGCGCTGGTGCTAGACGCAAGCTTGTTGGGGGGGGAGGGGGACTCACATCCCAGTGCTCAGGACAGTGCCGGGTGGGTATACAGGAGGAACTCAACAAGTACTTCGCACTGAATGGTTGAAAGAATGGACGCTGCACAAAGGGGGAACGGCAGGCGGCAGGTGGGCCAGCCTATCTGAGTATAAGATGAGAGGTAGAGGAAGTGAGCCCTGAGGCTACAACTTGCTGGCAGATCCACACTGATGGCATTTTTTGTTGAAGAGAGGGAACCTGAAGGCACTGAAGGAAGGAAGAACCTGATTGAGTGGAGATTTGAGAACTGGAGCTCTCTCTGGCACTGAGGACGGTTACAGCCCTCTCTGCAGGGTCAGACGGGGGGCAGGGAGCCGTGTCAAGAAGCTGTGGTCACTATGGATAGATCAAACAAGAACACATTCTTTCATTCAGCAACTATTTGTTGAACATTTACTATGTACCAGGTATTCATGGATACAATTTCATCATAGCCCTTTATTCTTTTGAGTTAAAAATTACCCTCTTTAAAGTTTTTTTTTTAAAGATTTTATTTATTTATTTGAGAGAGAGAGAATGAGAGATAGCATGAGAGGGAAGAAGGTCAGAGGGAGATGCAGACTCCCCGCTGAGCGGGGATCCCGACGCGGGACTCGATCCTGGGACTCCAGGATCATGACCTGAGCCGAAGGCATTCGCTTAACCGACTGAGCCACCCAGGCGCCCAAAAATTACCCTCTTTAAAAATGTAACCATCAGGGCGCCTGGGTGGCTCAGTAGGTTAGGCGTCTACCTTTGGCTCAGGTCATGATCCCAGGGTCCTGGGACTGAGTCCCACGTTGGGCTCCCCGCTCGGTAGGGAGCCTGTTTCTCCCTCTCCCTCTGCCTCTCCCTCTGCTCATGCTCTCTCTCTGTCAAATAAATAAATAAAATCTTTTCAAAAAATGTAACCATCATGAAAATGTTAATCCCTCAGTACCCGACTTCTCAGGGAACACAGTGGTCCTTTCTTCTCAGATGGAGGAAGGAGTTTCATGGGAACAGCAGCCTCTGTGGGGCAGGGGGAAGAAGAAGGGGCCAGTGGCCAGGGTAAATGTGCAGAAGTATATGTCTACTTCTTCACACTGCTCAAGACTAGCCCCACAGAGCCAGACAGTGATGTCACTGAAATGAGAGAGTGTTTGCCTAAGAGACCTCTGTGGGCAAGTTGGTAGAAACAGTCACATTCTCCATGCTGGTCATATCTTTAGAAGGGTATTATTTAATGACACTGAGGAAGGCGGCCACTCTCCATCATGTAATAATACCCCTCAAAGGCCCAGGGGAGATGGAGGACCAGAGCCCAGGGGCTGTGGTAGGTGTGGCGGACTTGGCACATGCTGGAGGCAGGAATGCAAGGGCCTTGAGACCTGGTCCAGACTGTTTTTATGAGCCAGAGATCTCTAAACTGTGGTCCCCCCACCCAAATTCATATGTGGAAGCCCTAATCCCTAGTATCTTAGAGTGTGACAATTTGGAGAAAGGGGCTTGAAAGAGGTAATTAAGTTAAAATGAGGCCTTCAGTGTGAGCCCCCATCTAACCTGCCTGGTGTTTTCATAACAAGAAGGCATTTGGATGCACACAGACAATGAGGTAAGGACACACAAGAAGGCAGCCATTAGCAAGCCAAGGAGAAAGACTTCAGGAGAAACCAAACCTGCTGACATCTTGATCTGTCTGAGACTTCTACCCTCCAGAGCTGTGAGAAAATAAATTTCTGTTGTTCAAGACACCCGGTCAGTGTCACTAATTATGGGGACAGCTTGAGCCTACAATGCAGCTATTAAGAGGAGGAGACTGCTTGGCATTCCCAGCTTCCCCTCTGCTCTCCTGCACTCAGTTCAAATCTTCACCCTAACTTTTCATGTGGTTGTAATTCTTTGTTCTCCTTTGTTCTCCTCTTTCTCTTGACCATGAGCCCCCGGAGAGGAGGGACTGTGTTTTGGTGAACTTGTATTTTCAATGCCTAGCACTTTGATTCCACTGTGAAGGCTTCAGGGAGGTATCATTGGGCACTTTGGTAGCCATTTTGCTGAAGATATGATCATCCATTCATTTGTTCAGTCATTCAAGGTATATTTCCTGAACACTTGCCTCATGATGATAATGATTCATTTATTGAAAGAATAACACACAGTCACTATTACAACCTAAAACACAACCTAAATTATTCTAGGGAAACAAAATACCTGTGGAGTTCCTGACCTAAATAAACTTAGGAGTTCAGAACAGTAAATACATATATTGCAATGCAGTATGATAATGCATAGTAATGGACAGAACACACTGCTGTGACCAGTAGATAAGGAGAGTGAATTGTGCCCATCTTCCACCCTGAAGAGGGTGAGCAAGAACTCCTATGTGTGCCTTGAAGGTCTTCTGTCAGATTAGCTGGTGGAAATAGGGCAGTTGACTGTGTCTCAGGCTGAATGGCAGATGGGGGTTTGGACATTGGTGATTCCAACAGCAGGCTTTGAAAGTCTACTTACTACTTACATCACCCAATCCTTTGAGCCGGACCAACTCCTAGAGAAAGGGGAAAGCTCAGAATTAGCTCACTGGTGACATTTCCATCTCCTCTTTGCTCCAGTACATGCAAGACCACAAACCAAACCTCTCTTGCCTGCCTATCATTTGTCTTCCTTGGGCTTTGGCCTGGGTCAACTATTGTAGTTTCATGAAAATGACTTTTCTCAGAGATCCCTGGAGTGTTTGAAAGTGTGCTTAGTAGCCGCCCAGTGATCCCTGGAAACAAAGTGTGCTTAAGCATTAGACTTTGGCAGGAAATCCAGCAGGAGAGTGGTTAAGCAGATTTCCACCTCGCTCCCCACTCTCTCCCACTCCTTTGCTCTACCCTCACACTTTACCCCAAATCTGCAACTTTCAGTGGATGGTGACAGAATCAGAATCCAAGAAAAGCATGTGGTCTCTATGTCAGAGAAGATAGACCAAGGTAAAGGGGTGGGGGGCAGAATTGGATCTGAAATGAAAAGAAGCCTCATAGGATACTCCCAGAGGGGCAGTCAATATGATGGGAAAAGAAATCTCGCTGAAACTTTCCCACGGAAGTTCCGCCTCACTCACACTGTTCTTCACTCTGTAAGAGTTTCTGGAAACTCACAGCTCGCTCTTGAGCAGACTGAGCCCTCTTACAGGACAAGCCTGGGCGATCTTCTTCTTTGTGTCAGGGATGGTCCAGGCTGGAGCTCAGGCAGCTGAGGAACCAAGGGAGGCAGCTCTCCCACCCAGAAAAACAGCTGAGGGCTTCATCGCAAGGCTGTTGACTGCAAACATCCACCAGCACTGGCATGCTTATGACAGGAAGCACAGTATTGACCTAACTCTGCTTGAGGAGCTGTGGACTCTAAGAACCTGAGGTACCTCCTGGCTTACTTCAGGGTTGGGATTGCCTCCTTACCCCTGAATAAAGCTGGCCAACGTGAGATGTATGCCTTAGGCTCCCTGCTATCCTCATTGCTTTAAAGACGAGAGAAACTTGCCCCGATCCTCAAAAAATGTCATCTAACAAAGGATTGCTGCTAAAAGAATTAGAAAGCACACTTATAGGTGCGTTTGGGTGGCTGAGTTGGTTAAGCCTCCGACCCTTGGTTTCAGCTCAGGTTGTGATCTTGGGGTTATGAGATCAAGCCCCGCATGGGGCTCTGTGCTGGGTGTGGAGCCTACTTAAGATTCTCCCTCTCCCTCTTCCTCTGCTTCTCTCTCTCTCTCTCTCATAAAAAAAAAGGGGGGGGAACTCAAGGTCTATATTGGTCAGTAGGGCTCTACTCCTATTCAATTAAAAATGTGGTTGGAGTCTGCTAATGCCATTAGTAGGTTATTGTTTGTGTTTATTAAGTTTTCCTTTTTCATTGTTACTTTTTTGGTCTGCATTATATCCCAATTCATAAAAATGCCATTAACTACCCAGACTGGCTCATTCGAATATAAAAGTCACGATACAAATTAGTAAGTAAAATTCTACAATTCAGAATAATGTCAAAAACAGAAAAGAGTGAACCAGGACTCCTGGGCAAGTATTGGGTGTAAATATATGTGTTCTGGGACAGGTAAAATCATGGATGTGATAAATACTCCCCCAAGGAACTGTAAGAGAGAGTGCAAAGAGGATGTATCACGATGAATAGCTAAAACTGCATTTCATTGATTCTGTTTTCATTCAGTTTCCCCTCTTTCCCCTTCCCAATGTGTTGTCTGTTGTGAAACCATAAAATTATGGCTTGGGACTCATCAAAGCCTTACATAATTTCCAATAAAAGTAAAGGAACTTTTCTGGTAAACTAATTAAATTTTGGGGGGAACAAGTATAAAATCATGCATTTCAGGGTAAAATTGATGAATGCTGCCCTTCACTTGGAGAAAAGATGTCCCCAAAATTCTAGTGACAATGACCAAGTTAAAGGATACATCCCACAGTAGCTTGTTACATAACCCTGCAGCCATTTGAAAAGAATGACCAGATTATGAGGGGTGGATGTTAGGGAGCAATGAACTCGATTATGTGAAGGCTGAGCAGCTGTCCCTCAGCTGCTGCATGTTTCAGCATCGAAGACAGATGTATGCAGATTTCCCACTGCACATTGGAAAATATGAGCTTTTCACGGGGATAACTGCCAGAGCACTGCATCTGTCTCGGGAGAGCTTCAATTTATTAGTAAAGCCCCCATGGGCTTAAAAGACGGATGTGACAGATGCAGACCAACCAGCACCCACAGGGGTATAAATCCATGTCAGTGAGGAATCTCCAGCCTCATGCTCCTTGCTGTGAATTGAAAATCCTTCCATAGCCAGGGAATGTGAGTCTGGTTATGTTGACCATCTCCACTTCCCTCTCATCCCTGAGCCCATAGGCAGCACACACATAACAACACTCTGGTTAATTTAGAATCTACTCCTTATATGTCCATCCTCATATGTGAATTCAGTGTTTCACCCAGGGGTCAACTTTGGCCTTGAATTCTCATCTGTGCCGATTGACTTTTGTCATTGTATTGGCTTTCCAGCGTCTGTACCCTGTCCATATGGCAAGAATTCCCCATCGTGTGTACTACCAGTGGGACCCCATGCTCTACTGTCCACTATAGGACTTGAAGTATAGAGATTTCCTTTTCTCCCTACCCTCTGCCAGCTACAGCCCGGGTGTGTGGTTTAGAATCAGGCGACCACCTACTGCCACCCAGGACTTGAATTTGGAATAAGTGATGAAGAACAAAGGGTCAGTTAAGATTTAGTCATGGTGGTTTCCAGGGGTGTCCAGGAATATGCACGATCTGACTCCAGGACGGTGACATTCTGGCCTGAAGTTTCCTGCTGCAAGGTAATGAGGTTCTTGTGCAGGACCCTCTATACTGCCCTTCCTGCTTGCTTTCCAAGTCTGGTCCTCTGGCTTCCAGACAAGACTGTGAGCACCTTACAACTTCTCAAGGCAAGCCTTTTCTGCCCATCACATCCTGTGACGATTCCTGGTTTTTACAGCCATATCTCTAATTGATACACATGCTTTTTGGTCTGTGTATGGTGGGGAAAAGTGATGGTGGTCATCAACAAGGAGGAGGAGGAGAGACCAGAGGAGAAGGCAGAGGAGGAAGGGGATAAGAAACACATCATGAAGGTACAGACGAAAGCAACAAGAAGACCAATGGGAAGGTCGTGAAGTAGATGGGAAAGTCAGATTCTCACGGCTGGCTTAGGAACATCGCCTGTTGTCCTTTTTTACTGTATCATCACATGTGCTAATACTATTCCTTAAAAGTTACAGAGCAACAGTGACTTCCCAGATGGTCTGTTCCATAATTCAGTCGAAAAGATCCCGAAGATAATCAGGTTTGGAATAGACCAGGGGTCTGTGACCTAAGGGCCACCATCTGTTTTTGTAAATAGCTTTATCGGGACACAGCCACGCTTATTCATTCTCACGTTGTCTATGGCTGCTTTCGAGCTGCAGTGGCACAGGTGAGTCATTGCAACAGAGATTGTACGGCCAGCAGAGCCTAAAATATTTACTGCACGGCCCTTTACAGAAGATGTTATTGACTCCCAGAATAGGACATCTGAATCTCTGGGGACTGGGGTACACAAATCTATTTTCCTCTTTTCACTGTTCACCTCCATGCCCTCCCTTCCCAACTATACTTTTCCCCTGTTGAGGGTTTAACACAGGGCCCTGCGCCATTTCAGAGGGCTGGGATCCATTTTCCCAGAGGAGAGGAACAAACCAGGGAGAGAAGGAGGAAATCATTCGCCTCTTCCTCCTCCCTCCCTGGAGGCCCTGCTCCGGGAGACTCAGAGACCCACTTCCTGAGGTAGTGTGGGGAAGTGCTGTGCTCAAGGCCACAGGGCTAGTTAGTAAAGGACAGCTGAGTCCCAAAGCCAGGTCTTCCCATAGTTCGCCTGGTACTCTCTCCACTGTCACTGCACTTCGTCAGGGAAGTCTTCTTGGAGGTGGTGGGGTTTGGGTCTGGCTT
The DNA here is from genome assembly GCF_037043125.1 of Eumetopias jubatus. Taxonomy (NCBI): domain Eukaryota; kingdom Metazoa; phylum Chordata; class Mammalia; order Carnivora; family Otariidae; genus Eumetopias; species Eumetopias jubatus. Next base: position 127,266,993 of record NW_028274811.1, read on the forward strand.
AGAATCCTCAGTGCAATCTAGGCAAGCAAAAACCATTAATTAATTAATCTCCCTCTAGTACCTAAACACTGAAAAGCAGCATTTCATTGGATTGGATACCTAATAGATCATTCATTAGTAAACATGAAGATTACTGGTCTAGAAGTCAACAGATGTAATTTTTAGCTCTGGCCCTGCCTCTAACTAGCTGCATAACCTTGGGCACGTCCCTTCTCCTTTATGGGCCATTATTTGCTCACACATAACAGGGCAGAGGAATTAGAGTAAATGGGCCACAGCTGACTCTGCTTTTCTTAAAATCCTGGGGTGCTCTTGTTGCTCACAAAACGTGTGACCTCTCCACCAATACACATCCCAACTAGATGCATAATAACTGGCTGATTTTGCACCAAAATCCATCCTAAAAGGGGCCAGCCAAAGATGCAGTCACGGAGCATGAGCATTTGACAGGATCTGTGGGAAGGCCTGCAGACAAATGGGGCAAATGGCTCTGAAGGATGAGAGCACCATGTCACACCAGCAGACAGGAACCAATGAGATGAGTAAACTCATTAGGGGACACAGCTGGGTGGACTCTTGGTTCAGAATCCAAGAATGCCTTTCCTTTATGGCCTACTTTTAGGCTTGGAATAAAGAAATGTATTTGGGATGCCAACCCCAGATCTACTCCCTCTGTGGTTCGGGTGGAGTGTCTGGAATCAGCATTACTCATGTGGAAACATTTTGCTCTTTAATACCTCCAGAAGATCCTGGAACAGGCTGTGGCAGACCATGAAAGCAGGCAAGACAGAGCTGCCCTACTATTTGCTGAATCAAATGATTAATTTTCAAGGTGGATTAAAAGTTATATATGAGTTATTCATAAATCTATAGAACTTTATTCCTTGGGGAGTTTGTATCTTTTTTTTAAATATCTTTTAAAATTACACAAGGCTCCCCAACTATTTACTGAACTCCAACACCCTGTAGCTTAATTCAGTGGAGGAAAAATTTCCCTGCACTTAAAAAGAGAAACTGATTGTTTTTACTGATCTGAAACCTCTTAATAGGTTTAATGACTCAAATGCTATTTTTAAATTGCCCAAGCACTAGCAGGAAGTATAATGAAGTTTATATTAACCTGATGTTTTCTTTCTAATAATTTCTGCCAACTCCACCCTTTTTTCTAACTCTGTGCTATAATCTGAGTGCCAAAACCACCACATGAGACAGATCATTAGCCTCATTTTACTAATGAGGAAACTGAGGCTTAAAATCATTAAGGTAACATAGTTAGAAAGTTGAGGAGTCAAGACTCAAAACTTGAGTTGGGTCTGAAACCAAAGCCAGTCAACACTTGTCCATTTGTCCATCCTTCCATCCATCATCCATCTATTTTTTTTTTTTTTTTGAGAGAGAGTGGGTGGTGAGGGGCAGAATGAGGGGGAAAGAGAGAATTGTAAGCAGGCTCCACACCCAGCATGGAGCCCATTGTGGGGCTCAATCTCATGACCCTGAGATCATGACCTGAGCCGAAATCAAGAGTCAGCTGCTTAACTGACTAAGTCACCCAGGCGCCACCCCCTGCCCCCGCCTCAGCTCTTTTATAATTGTTTAGGCAGGTTTTAACTAATCAGTCCAAACTTAATAGTTAATTTGGTTTGTATTTTCCATTTACCTATTCTACTAATGAAAGGTATTTATGGAGTGTTTGCTCTGTGAAAGTTGTAGAATTAGGCTTTCCACAATAATATACGTGGCATTGATATTTCCCTCACGATCTTTGATCTAGTTGAAAAGATAAGACAAATGTGTAGAAAGTATTAGTAATACAATTTATCAGAGGCATAAATAACACAAAGTATTTTATCTCACATAGCAAGACAGCTGAGTGGCTTGAAGATTAGGTAATCAACAGCTCATGGATGCCATCAAGGACCAAATTCTTTATCTCTTTCAGTTCTGCCATGCTCGGTGTTGCCACATTTCATATGTAAACATGGCAATATTAAGTGGAAGAAGAGACAGAAAAAGTACACTTCTTTTTTGTATGTCCCTTTTTATGAGTGAGGGTCCTTCCCCCAGGTACCCTAGCAGATTTCTTTCACACTGTGTTTTGTCAATGTCCATGCCCAGAAAAAACATAGCTGAAAAGATGACATCAATCATGATTTACTTCCTATGAGGGACTTGCTTCCTCAGAATGAAGAAAGCTTTTTTGGCCTCCATAGGCAGAAGTGAACTTCTGATTTTCTCAACGAGCAAAACGGGTTTGGGCAGACTAGTCTGGGGGAAGGTCATTGTTAGTGTCCTAAATGCAGTCACCAAGTCACTTTAATGAGAAAGATTGAAAATCATCTATGCATACCCTAATTCCAATCCATATGTTCTGGGTGCAATCTACAGAGGAAATAAGAAAGCTTTTGGGTAAGAAATTGCATCGTCAGCTGCCTGGGTGGCTCAGTTGGTTAAGTGTCTACCTTCAGCTCAGGTCATGATCCCAGGATCCTGGGATCGAGCCCCTCATCGAGCTCCCTGCCCTGTGGGGAGCCTGCTTCTCCCTCTGCTTCTGCCTCCCTCCCTCTCTCTGTCTCTCATGAATAATTAGAGAAAATCTTAAAAAAAAAAAAGAAATTGCATTGTCGTCTGTCTAAAGCAAAAAGGAAAAATGGAGATGATTTGAATAAAATTTACAAAAGGAGAATTCAGACAGACCCAGCTGGGTGATGTGTCTCAAGTGCCACCCCAGGAACTTGAGTATCTGTTTCTTGTGGCAGGAACATTCCTAGAGAAGAGATTGGTGCATCAGGTTATTAAAGCTATCCTGTTGTCTCTCAGCTCCATCCCAGCTCTCAAAGCAGCCCTGTGATGCTAGGAATCTGCAAATTACTTTTCTCCTTCATCAAGGAATAGGGGGCATTGGAAGGAGACGCTGAAAGGTAGGAAGATCCCAGAAAACACTTGTTCTTTCCTTCTGCTTGCTGTTTTTGTGTCATCTGACCGATAACCCTCTGCTAGCTGGAGTTGACAGGCATCTTCCTATATGCCCAGAATTAACTTCACCGCACCCTGACAAAGGTACCAGCTTACCTTGGGCAACCCGTCCTCCTCAGAAGTCCCAGTCCCAGCTCTGCCGGGGTCCCTACCTCCAGCTTCTAAGTTCTGACAACACCCACCTCTTCTCTTTATATTCCCAGCCTTAGGAGATGGTTGCTTCTTGCAGTTCCTATCTCTGTGTTTAACCCATTCCTTCTATCAAATTCTCTCTGTTGAAATACCTGGGATGGTTTCTGCTTTTCTGTTTGGATCCTGATCGAAACAAATGTTTGATGATATGAACCATTAATATTATCCGAAAAATTCCACTTCACACACGTGCGTGCATGCACACACACATGTACACATGCGCGTGTGTGCGCACACACACATACACTTTCCTGCTTATCATACATCTCTCTGATTAGAATTGGCTTCTCATGCAAATTTTCTACAGAGAGAATTTATCTCCGGCAAGCATGTAAAACACGTATAGTTCACTTGAAAGCCATATTTTTCATTATAAGTGAATACATTTGAATGCTGGTTTTTATACATCAGTCTCTGGTGACCTTATTTTGGTTATGGACACAGATCTATTTCGGGGACACTGGCAATGGGTATCCTGCACTTGCTGAATGAGGGTCAGACCCGAAACTGTCGTTCCAGTAAAGTGAGGACACCCTGACCAGTCGACCACCCTCCTCTCTTATTCTTCCCCATACTGGTGTCAAGCATGAACCTGTTTCTGTTCAAATGACAATAGCTAATATTAAGAGACAATGTCCCCCTTTTGAACACATTACATTCCTTTTTTTAAATTCTTCTCCAAATAAAACTTCTCTGAAAAGGATCTAAAAGTCTTCAACATTAAGATATAAGTGACCAGGGTGCCTGGGTGGCTCAGTTGGTTAAGCGACTGCCTTCGGCTCAGGTCATGATCCTGGAGTCCAGGGATCGAGTCCCACATCGGGCTCCCTGCTCAGCGGGGAGTCTGCTTCTCCCTCTGACCCTCGTCCCTCTCGTGCTCTCTATCTCTCATTCTCTCTTGCTCAAATAAATAAATAAAATCTTTAAAAAAAAAAAAGATATGTGACCAATACAGTTAAACCACCTCCTCTAAGAGAGTATTTTAATTTTATTTGCATTTTAATAAACCTTTAATTGGTTTAAATCTGAGGAATCAAGTATTGATTTTAGAATCCCAGAATTCATTGAGTTGAGCACTGGAGTATTTTTCAGTGAGAAGGGGTAGAGGGGAGGTGGGTCACACTCCAACTGCTCCTGAAAATCATGCAAACAGATGCCTTCTTTAGCTACCCTTCAAGTTGGCACTGATATAAAGACACGTTCAATCCCACACAGTCCTTGACTGTCCCTGGCCAGACCATAGCTGATCTCCTTTTGGCCAAGGCCACAGTGGAGCACCCTGGGGGAAGCCACAGGGCACCTACACATTTCATAACAGCCTCCTTTGTAGAGCTAAACAAATATTTGCTTCTAGCCTGCAGAGCTGATTCACAGGCCTGAGTTTTCACACGTATTCATGTGTACCTCTGCTGCTCACAGGGGTGGCTATGCCAACCTCCTGGCTGGACCCCCACGGCCAGCTGAGCAAGCAAGATGTAGTGGCAGTCCCAGCTCATCTTAGCAGCTGGATGCCCCCACCTCGGTGCAGAACGGGGACTCTGTCTTTCACCAGGGGCATGTTCTAGATATTTCCAGTACTCAGTTCACAGGCAAGAAATGATGGCCCATCTCCAATTCACATCTTTGAAAACTGGATAAAATGGATACAAGGGCCATGGCCGGAACATGTGTGAAAGGATAACCCAAGTAAGATTTAATAATAAGCCAAAGTTTAAAATTAACCTAATGGGAAATTACTGGAGACAAATAAAAGGGACCCGTGCCTATGGGCTGGGGCCCCTAATTGGGGCCAGACTTGTGACTTTGCATCCTTGAACTTGAGCAATTGGCTAAGTCTTTTCAGACTGCCCTCTCCTCATTGGCAAGATGATGGGGGCTGGGGTTTTTTCAAAGCTTCCCCACATATTCGCCTATTTGTTTGCTGGGGCCACCATAACAAAGTACCACAACTCAAGGGGCTTACACAAAGAAATTTATTGTCTGCTAATTCTAGAGGCTGGAAGGCTGAGGTCAAGTTTGTTCCTTTCGGGCTGTGTGGGGGGAATCTGCTCCATGTCCTTCTCCCAGCTTCTGGTAGCTTGCTGGCCATCTTTGGTGTTCCCTGACTTGTAAATGCACCGCCCCCATCCCTGCCTACATCTACACACCACATTCTCCCTGTGTGCGTGTCTGTCTCTGTGTCCAAATTTTTCCTCTATAAGAACACAGTCGTATCTGGTTAGGGCCCACCCCAATGACCTCATCTTAACTTGATCATCTACAAAGATTCTATCTCCAAATAAAGTCATCTTGCAGAAGTATGGAGATTAGGACTCCCACATCTTTTTGGGTGACATAATTCCACTCATAACCTTCTGACCTGATTTTTGCAGGCGAGCCTCCTGGCAGATGGCTCTGGAGCTGGCCTTCTCTCCACAGCCAGCCTGTCATTGGTCTTCTACTTCTCTTTTTTTTTTTAATTTTTTTTAAAGATTTTGTTTATTTATTAGACAGAATGACAGACAGAAAGCACAAGAGGGAAGAGGGTCAGAGGGAGAAGCAGACTCCCCACTGAGCAGGAAGCCCGATGTGGGACTTGATCCCGGGACTCCAGGATCATGACCTGAGCCGAAGGCAGTCGCTTAACCAACTGAGCCTCCCAGGCGCCCGGTCTTCTACTTTTCTATAAGAAGGCAGGAGGACAGAGAGATACCTGTCTTAATGATGGCTTTCCAATTGTATAACGCCAAGCAAGTCCCTTTACCTCTCTAAGCCCCCGTTTCCTCGTCTAAAAGATGGCAATAATGGGTTTACTGAGAGAAGTCAGTAACCTAAAGCAAAGAAATACTTGTCTGACACATGGTAAGTGTTCACCAAATTACAGATATTTTTATTTACTCCTGTTGAGTCAAGGGGAGGATGGATCAGCAACTCCCTAACCCTGGCTGCATATTAGAATCAACTCAGGGAACTTTTTGAAAACTATTGACACCCAGGCCCCACTAGAGATTCTCACTCAATTGCTCTGGGATAGGGCCCAGGCACTGATATATTTAGAACCTTCCTGGTTTGTTTCAATAGGTAGCCAGGATTGAGAACCACTAGAATAGCTGAAAGGATTGAAAACACCAGTGGAAACCCTCGATGCGGTTGAAAGTCAGAAGAGGTTGATTTGTAGCTACTTAGCCAGATGGTCCAGGTTGTGAGAGGTGCCAGGGACAGCTCTTAGAAAACTTTGAATGAGATGACCTAGATATCTGAGCCATTTCTTGCTTTGTGGTCTCCCTGCAAAAGTGTTTCCAGGCCTCTCCTGTGAGGGAGCATCCCCACGGAGACACTCCCATGGGCCTTTTCTTTCACAGCGATATTCCATCCACTTGCTTGCCCACAAGACCCGTCTCAGCTCCAGGTCTGGGAAAGAAATCCTCAATAAGAGTTAATGCCAGATTGATGCACTACCTTCCCTAGGGTTATCTGCCTAGGAGGGCTCATCACCGGTTTCCAAGAATTCAATGGTGAGGAAATTTTGGATGGATAGACTTACAGGATGGGGATGGCAGAGCCTCCGATCCGCCACTGGGTGGGAACTGCTCGCTTTTGAATAGGCATGACTGTATATATATACAGCCTATATATAGAGGCAGCTGTCCGGCAAAAGTGATACCACTTGCATCAGTGACTGGGTCTCAGGTCCCTATGCTGCCTCTTCCCCCTTTCCAGATGCTCTGTCACCTCATCATCAGGCCTGGCTTCTCCCAGGTTTGGCCTTCTTACAGTGCCATGCTTGTCCACTTAGCAGGAGACACTTGCCACTCATTGTCCCTTAAGTCCCAGGGTCTCTGCAATTCTCCTGGGGGAGGGGGGGCAGTGACTTTTTGTTCTGTGAGTGAATGAGTAATATTAAATGAAATGATATGTAAATAGAAGCAATTTTTCATGGCCTGGCTACATAAATGCCCTTAATTTATTATCATAGAGAAGTTAGGAATATCCATTTGCTCTTTGACCAAAGTAAAAGAAGTGTAGCAAATAAAAGAAATGATGATAATTCTCTTCATTCTGATCTGATGAAACAGCGTGTTTGGTTTGGCCCTTTCCATTTCTTCCATTTTAATCAAGAATATGTCAGAAGGATGAGTAGCCAGAGACAGACAAGTGTCTTTTAATAGAAAGCAGGATGTTGTGCCTTCATCTGGCAATCACTGACTTGGCTTTTGGAAACGCAGGGGAAAGGGAAATCTAACCTAGAATGGGGACATGCTTTTGCTAGACCCAGGGACTCTGCACCGGAATCCAGCTCAGTGTTCTGGAGTCACACAATTGCCTTCTGCGGCTGACGTCTGGAAGGAGAAATGAGTTCTTTTAAGTGGACCAGTGTGGAGAAGCATTAGCTGTACAGCGAGAGTGCATGAGCTCTCCGGATTGCCCTGAACCAGTCCGCCCAGCCATGTCAGACAGAACTGATGCAGTGAAGCCCAAATTTCCTGGCAAGCCTGAGGGCAGGTTTTTCCAAAAGCATCTCAGACCACGAAGGCACATGTCTAATCACGAAAGCAAACCTCTGGACACATGCTCTCTGTTTCCAGCTGGTTGTGTATGTTTCCCTCACACTTTAACACAAACGTGCCAAGGTGTGACATTTATGAACCCCACCAACTGGGAGCTGCGCGCACCAACCCGGCTGCCTGGTGGCGGGGGGAGTGATGACTGGGGGCTGTCCTGCCTGGGGAGGAGGACTGCTTCCCTCTGGCATGCCTGCAGCCTTATTTATTACACACCAAAGTATAAAAGCGCCCAGCCGGCGGCAGCTCGCCTTTCCAGCCCTGGCATTTGCCTGAGAAGCCCCGCCGTGCTCTCCAGGAGGCTCTGGGGCTCTGTTGAGAATCATGCTCGGGAGGCAGCTCGTCTCTTGGCACCTGCTGGCTTTGCTTTTCCTCCCATTTTGCCTCTGTCAAGATGAATACATGGAGGTGAGCGGAAGAGCTAATAAAGTAGTGGCGAGAATAGTGCAAAGCCACCAGCAGACTGGCCGTAGCGGCTCCAGGAGGGAGAAAGTGAGAGAGCGGAGCCATCCTAAAACTGGGACTGTGGATAATAACACTTCTACAGACCTAAAATCCCTGAGACCAGATGAGCTACCGCACCCCGAGGTAGATGACCTAGCCCAGATCACCCCATTCTGGGGCCAGGTACTCGGAATTCTCTTCTAAGGATTACTGTGAAAGCTTAACGAGTTTTGTTGTTCTTTTTCAGCTGCGATTCTTAGGATCAATGCTTTCGAGAAGTTTGCTATGCTGCTTGTGGGGGTCTTTCTGGGTTGCTCTGGGGTCCTGGGAGGGGGACGACTGCCGATCTCTGTTAGGAAATCAGCAGAGGATGTGGGGGACAGGGTGTCCCCCGGGTCAAGGAGAACAGAGCAGCCAGCTCCCTGCTGTGCTATGACTTGATTTCTTTCTTGCTCTCTTGGTGTGAAAAGTGCTGAGCACACAGATAAGACGGATTGCTGGAGACAATCATTTGCAGATCCTAAGAGAGTTGGATTTTCTTAATCCTTCCCAGCAGGGAGAAGCTGCCCTTTGAGTTTTTCACTTTGATGTGTTAGTTGACTGTGACATTTCATGCCGACCTTGTTTATTTGATTTATAGTCGTCTAGGTTGCTCAGCCTCTATGTTCAGCCTGTGAACCATAGAGTTAGAACAAATAAGACTGCATGTGTATTAAAAGCAAAACTTCATTGTGTGATTTAAAGCCTGATAATCACAGAGGACTTGATTTATTTCCCTGGGTGTGAACTCAGCACCCAAGGAACATCTTTAACTCTTTTTGGGGATTTTTGGAGTGAGGTCAGGTTTCAGTGTAGTGAATTGCAAATTGGTGAAATTCAATTTCATTTAAAACATTAAGAACAGACAAAACGGATTTTGACTTACCTTCTCAGCATCTGGCAGGCTGAAATCAGAGGAAGGGGGCAAAAAGAGTTACTTTGAATTACAAGAGCTTTGAAGGAAGAGGTTTTACAACAAGAATTCACTGTGTCTTTGCATTCAATAGGCCCTGGAAAGGTTCATGCAGGTGAAATCCAAGCCCGGCCTCTCACAGACTGAAAAGTTTGGGTTGAAACTGGTGATATGATCAAACTGAAACCCCACACATGATCAGCTAGAGATCTGGGGCTGAGCTGGAATTTCTAACTCAGCTGCACAGTGCAGTCGCCCAGACTGTTCTGTCAGACCGTGTCAAGAAAAAATTGTCTCTTGGGGCGCCTGGGTGCCTCAGTGGGTTCAGCATCTGCCTTGGACGCAGGTCATGATCTCAGTGGGGAGCCTGCTTCTCCCTCTCCCTCTACCCCTCCCCCTGCTTGTGCTCTCCCCGCCCCCACCGTCAAATAAATAAATAAAATCTTTTTTAAAAAAATAAAAAATTGTTTCTTTAAGGAGCCACAAAAGAAACGATAACCTCCAAATACTTATTTTTCAAAGCCCACTTTTAGATATTGTCCTTTCATCTGACAATCTTTTTATTTTTTTCTTAAGATTTATTTATTTATTTTAGAAAGAGATAAAGAGAGTGCGCAGGGTGGGGGCAGGGGCAGAAGGAGAGGGAGTCTTAAGTAGACTCTGGGGCTAAGCATGGAGAGGAACGTGGGGCTCAAACTCACAACCCCAAGATCAAGAGTCACACGCTCTACTGACTGAGCCAGCCAGGAGCCCCTCATCTGATAATCTTTTGGCTGGAGGGTGACTCATGGTCCTCTGTATTTCCTTGTGGTGAAGATATTTTCATTTTCATCCAGGCTTTGACCTGGACTTTCCATTTCAGTGGGTGGGATCTTTGCTGGACCCTCCCTGGCCTTCGCAGTATGTGCTCCCAGATGCAGCAGAAGGCAGATGTAGGCTGTCGTTTGTTGTTATTTCTTGGCAACCAACACCCAGCAGGCCACTGGAATCCAAATTACACTTCTACTTCGCCCTATCTTTGAGTAGGCAGCCAGCATGCTGGAGTCAGATGAGGGGGGCGGGAAGTCACTTCCTGGCTTTCTTTTGTTGAATTAGCAGTGGGGAGGGGGGTGGGCTTTCAAACCCTCTTGGGCTCAAACAAACCCCCAACAGCAGATCCTGAGGAGATTTAGAATCATTGATATTCTGGCGATCCTCAATATGACTCCTCTGCTAATAGGTATGGAGACTCACTGCATTGAGGATTTTCCTGTGTTCCCCTCCTCTCTTCTTTTAATTCTTCTTTTTCCTCATTCGTTGTTTCACCTATGATTTCCTGTGCTTCTAGTATGTGCCAAGCTTTAGGATGGGGATAAATAAGCCCAAGCCTATCTCCGGACAGTTCTGAAGGGCTCTCATGGGGACAAATGACCAGATCATTGAATACCGTGTGGTAAACAAAGTCTCTGCACAAAAGGCAGTTGGGGAGAAAGTGCCCGAGTGGTGGTGGCCGCTACATTGGATCTCAGAAGTGAGACAAAAAGAATCATTATCCACGCAAGAAATAAAATCTGAAACTATGTGGGACAGCAAAGAGATGAGAGAGCCTGGGAGGGATGGGCACAGCTGGAGCCCTTGAGCTGTTCGAGGAAGACACAGGATGATCTCAGTGCCAGCCTAGAAGATTCTGTTGGCCGGTTGAGGAGCTCAGACCTTAGTTTGCCCGCCAAAGTTGTGTTTGTTTGTTCACAACAGGGCAGTGAGGTGGGCTGGTGCGTGTTCTAGAAAGAGCACTCTGGCCATGGGCTTCGTGGTGGGTAGAAGTGTGCAGAGACTGGGGGAGAGCAGACCTGGGCTCTCTTTTCTAGGCAGTTTCTTCCTTTATCAATCCCCCCCCTCCTGGACTCCCTCCTCTCCTTCTGCCCACCCCCCTTCTCCTTCCTCTTCCCTCTTGCTTCGGTTAAAGAAGGAGCTGTGGGTCCTCTTTCTGAGAAGTCACTCGCCAATAGCAGAGCAGAACCTGAGTAGCTGCCCCATGGCCTCCATCCACAAAAGGGCTGGGACTTGTCTCAGAGACCCCTCCCTCCTCCCGTGCTGCTCATTCTCCTTTGGCTTTCACATTTGACCTGATTATGAGAAAAGGGTTGATAAACTTAAGAGGGTATATGTAGTGACTCCCTAGCGTGTAATTGTCCCTTACTTAAGTGATAACTTCTGACTTAACACATCCGGTCTAACTTGTTCTAAGGGTCCCTCAGAAGGCTCACAAGCATTATTCCATTTGACTGTATTGTGAAGGACCAGGCCAGAGGAACATGTGAATGTTGTCGGGGGGCTCTCAGGACATGACCAACTAGTAGGAACCAGAAGATTCTCCCTGCTGGGGTGGCAGCTCTCTGCTTTCGAAGTGCTCCCAAGTAGCTTGGGCACTCACCCCGAGCAGCCCACTCTCCTGGAGCTAACTTCTCACACTCAGACACCAGACTTTACAAACAGAATCTTTCTAAACCATTATTTGAGGGTTTAGAAAAGACCTTAGTATCTTTGCTCGCTCTTAGAGCTGGCAAGAAATTTCCTGGCCATTTTACCCAGTGCCCTAATTTAGTAGACAAGAAAAATGATGCGGGGTGGGGCGGGGGGAGGGGGGAGTGACATCACTAAAGCCACACAGAACTGAGATAGGAGTTCTGGTTCCAGGACAGTCATGTTCCTAAAATTCTTAGCATCTCAGGAACTCAGTTCTGTTTTCAAATGGCTCCCGCTTCAGAATTTTCCCTCCTTCTCCCCCAAAGCCCATTATTGGCAGAGACTTGGATTTCTTGGAACTTAAAAAAAAATTGTATTTCACATTAGCAAAATCATACCAGGAAATTATGAAATACTTCTCAGATTGCGTCCTTGGATTAGAAGGTGGGGTGGTGCTGTGGCATCTGACTTTCCAAGTGTCTGAAGTTGCTTGTCCCAGACCACTTGCTTTAGCTGATTTTCTTTTCCTCCACCAGTTTTACCAAAGGTTTTTGCAGACTCCCGTATCTGTCCAGTGTGGGGTCTGGTGGGCAGAAGACTAGACAGGAGTTAGCTCCACATTGTGGCCCCTGATCACTTGAGACTCCAGCTCTGAGGTGTTGCAAGAGAATGCTCAGACTACAGATAGTCTGCATTTTCCCTGAAGAGCATGGTGGAGGCCTTAAAGGAAAAGGAATGAGGGAGTGAGGAAAACGTTCAAGCCCATTTTTGATTAAACAACAACAAAAAATAGTGAAGTCTAAATGTGCAGAAATGGAAGACTTGACCCACTTTTCTGCTTGGATTTCTAGCGATAGAGAAAACCTGAATTTCAAATTCTTCCTTCCTTTCTCCCTCCCCTCCTATCCCTCCCTCTTTTGCTCCTTCCCTTTCTTTAGAATCCTTTAGAAATAATACGCTGTTTTCAACAGACCATTGAATTATAACTCAAGTTTAGGAAAATTTCCATAAATATTTTATATTACATAATCAAAAGGCAAGTTACCAGTTTAGTGTCACTCTAAATTTTATCAGCGAATCTAGCTCTTGTACTAGATCTGTAGCTCCTTGACAGTAAGCACACATTTTAGAAATTTTTCTTTAAATAAATAAGCAAGTCCGCTCAGTGTCACATTTGAGTACACTTAGTATCCATTAAGTACTCACTGGATATTGGTTCGAACAATGTGATAATCTTTTAAAATTTTGAAGTAAAATATGATACAGGACCTGAGGTTAAATACTGCTTAAGGGGGAGTTAAAGTTGTTTCAAGATGTAGATACTTAATAGTAATTTGCTGGGCTAAAGAATACTTTGTTTCCTCCATGTCCTAAGGCAGTTTAAGTGTGTTGTGACTGAAGAGTGGCATTTCGGGCGCCTGGGTGGCTCAGATGGTTAAGCGTCTGCCTTAGGCTTGGGTCATGATCCCAGGGTCCTGGGATCGAGTCCTGCATCAGGCTCCCTGCTCCTTGGGAGCCTGCTTCTCCCTCTGTGCCTCTCTCTCTCTCTCTCTCTGTCTCTCATGAATAAATAAATAAAATCTTAAAAAAAAAAAAAGAGTGGCATTTTGACTCAAAATTTCTAAGAACTCTTATCCCAGTATCCTGAATATAGAAATTCTTAATAAGTATCTTGGAAGTTGATCGTTCTTACCATTTGAGGGTCACCTACTCAAAGGAGCGACAGGCGAGGCTCCTGGCAGCTGGGAATGAGAGGGCCGCCTCCAAGTCCACCTCTGAAGGGGTTTCCTCCTTGGCCATCACAGTAGCCTCAAGACAGTACTTCCCAGAAACACTGCCCCATCCCCTGCCAACACCACACTCCTTCCAAAGAGCATGCCCTTCTTTTGACCCTCTCGCTTCTTTGTCCTTTTGGACATCGGCTCTCTTTAGCTAGCATGCCATTCAAGCCCTCACCCCACACCAGCTTTTCTGAAGCGGTCGTAGGTTGTTTGGAGTTAAACTTACCCAAAAGATGAGACCAAGGGAAATTCACAAGTCCTAATGACTCCCCAGTACCATTCTCTGAAGCTTCTCTCTGTATCTTTTTTAAAGTCTCCACAAACCGGAGGACCGCCCCCAGACTGCAGCAAGTGTTGCCATGGAGAATACAGCTTCCGCGGCTACCAAGGTCCCCCGGGGCCCCCGGGCCCCCCTGGCATTCCAGGTAAGGATGAGAGACATGCTCTGTTTGTTGCCAGTCTAATTGCGCACTGTGCCAAAATCAGAGCCAAGGTGAATTGAAATAATTTGGGTTCACTTGTGTGTGATCCAAAGGGTGTGCATGGAAAATCCAAAAGAGAGTTCTGGGAGAGGACTGGGTTTACAGAGCCACTTAGGTGGAACAATATACCAAAAACTCTATAGTATTTATTATTTATCCAGCTTGCAGAATCCCACAGGTGTTCGTCCGTCATCTTGGGGCACCAGATTCACTGTCGGTGGCAGAGAGGGGGAGGGTCTTCACCAGCATGGAGTACAGAATCATGGGATCTTATTGGACATACTCTTGTTTGGGCGTTTCTGCCACAACACGCTTCATGTAACACACTCTATCTAACTTTCAGGGAACTTAGGAAGTGAAGGTGGGGAGGAAAGGAGCACCTGCAGGGCCTATAGCCATCTCCATAGTGCCGTTCACTGGACTGCATTCCTTACATCTGATTCTGTGTCTAGCTAAGTTTTTCTTCCCTTAGTCTCAGGGTCTGTCCATGTTCAGCTATCTCTTGGTTGACTTTCATGCCTCTCGGGCTCATGGGAACATTTTTGGGCTCCAGCACCACATGGCGACGTGGGAAACGCTGTCGGGCTCCATTCAGACACCCTACCCTACTGAGCGTGCCCCAGGCGTGGGAGGTTCTGAAAACTGGCTAGTGTCTGGGGTCAGCCAAGGAAGGGGTAGCCCAGATCCTCTCTGTTTTAGAACTCCCAAATCCATCTGAGGGTTAATTGTTTTCCTCTTCCCCGGGTTAATTACTGGGGGTAGGACTTTTTCTCAGGGTTTGACAGAAGTCCACTTGCTCTTCTCTCACTTACCCTCATTGATGTTAACATTGATCAAATGAGTTTTAATCTTTTAAAAAATATTTTATTTTATTTATTTATTTGAGGGAGAGAGAGAGCTAGCAAGAGAGAGAGCGCAGGAGCAGGGGGGAGAGGGAGAAGCAGACTGTCCGCTGATCAGGAAGCCAGACGTAGGGCTTGTTTCCAGGACCCCGAGATCATGACCCGAGCTGAAGGCAGATGCTTAACCGACTGAGCCACCCAGGTTCCCTGAGTTTTGATTTTCTAATATACTTTTGAGTGGCTTCTCTTATGAAACCAAATTTAAAGTGAGAAAACATTCTGTTAGACTTTAAACCGTGATTACTGCCTTGGAGTCTGTGTCATAGAACGTCAAGGGCGGCTCCAGCAGGTGCAGTGACTGGGGGTAGAGAATATTCATCCTCTTAAAATGTTCTGAAGTCTAAACTCTTTTGAGGGTACAGAGCAAGCTGGCCTTGACTAAATGTTTCCCAATCAAAATGGCTTTTTTTGTTGGCCCATTAACTTGCAAACACAGTCAAAGTTCATTTATCTGGAGAGTTTGCAAGCCTGGTATAATACCTGACCAAAGGTAGCATGCAAAATAAACTGCCAAAGGGTGTGAAATTCAACAAATATAAAATAAAGGGAGAGTTGTAGAAACTGTCTCTTAGTGGCAAAGTGAAGAGTTGAAATCATTATCCAAGTCTTACTTTCAAAATTATTGTTACAATTTGTATCAGTGATTTACATCTCCCTTGGTGATAAAAGTGGTGCACGTCCTTTATAGAAAAATCCAAAGAGACAAAAAAGTACATAGCACGACACAAAACTACTCATGTTTCATCCATTCAGAAAAAAAAAACCCACTGGAAATATTTTTACATAATATATAAGTACTGTTTACACATAATATCGCACTGTCTCTATTGATTCATAACTTTTTTATCTAAAAGTATCGTGAACATTATTAAATGTTATTAAATATTTTTCTTTAGCATTCTTTTTTTGTGATGATATAACATTATTTACTGGGATGTGCCATTTTTTTAATTGAGCTCTTCCAGTATTGTTTGTTTCTAATCTCTGCCATTATAAACGATACTGTGATCATCAGTCCTCAAAAGTTTTCATCTAACTCTTGCTTTATAGGAAAAACAGGCTTTGGAGACTTGAGTAGCTAAGCCTGTCTTCAGTGTCCCATGTAAGAGAACCCATTTGATGATGCCTCCTTGGCTGTGTTTGGGACTGTTTCAAATGGTCTTTTGCAATTGAGAGCGAACATTTTCGAAGAAAGGGTCTGGGGCACCTGGGTGGCTCAGATGGTTAAGCATCTGCCTTCGGCTCACGTCATGATCCCAGGGTCCTGGGATTGAGTCCCGCATCAGGCTCCCTGCTCAGCGGGGGGCCTTCTTCTCCCTCTCCCTCTGCTTCTCCCCCTACTCGTGTTCTCTCTCTCTCTCTCTCTGTATCTGTGTCTCAAATGAATAAATAAAAAACCTTTAAAAAAAGGGTCTGCATTTGTATAACAACAGATGGTCAGTGTGAGTGATGGGGGCTTTCTCCTATGATGCCTTCTGCTTTTGATTTAAGGAAACCATGGGAACAATGGCAATAATGGAGCCACTGGCCATGAAGGGGCCAAAGGTGAAAAAGGAGACAAAGGTGACCTGGGGCCACGAGGCGAAAGAGGGCAGCATGGCCCCAAGGGAGAAAAGGGCTACCCGGGGATTCCGCCAGAACTGCAGGTAAGTCACCTTGGGCAGATCTCCATGGGACTTCTAACTGCCCAGACCCTCAAAGTCCAGGAGGCAGAAGGCCTGAGAGCCTCTTCATGCCCTCGCTGATGGCTACTGGCCCGAGCGCCTCTTCACATCCTCACTGATGGCTGCTGGCCCGAGTGCCTCTTCACACCCTCACTGATGGCTACTGGCCTGAGCGCCTCTTCACGTCCTCACTGATGGCTGCTGGCCCACATACCTGCATGCCCGAGGCTGGATTTGCTCACCCCACTGCAGGGCATTGGCAGACGGCCTGTACTGTTCAAAGAGCATTTTGAAATCATTCCTAAGAAGTTGAAATTCAGCTCCCTTCTTAGACTAAATACACAGAAGCCCTGAGTATCAGCTAATGTCCTATTTTCCAAATTGGAAGAGATGTTAAATAAAAAGGGTTTTGGCAACTCAAATATATAAATGGAATGTGTCTACCTCAAATATTACATTTATTCATTTTGTTACATTTACCAATTTAAATCATATATATGGATATTAATACATAAGTATTAATCTCTATTAACTCAAGATCTTGTGGCACAGTTTTTATTTAAACTTTTCTCTTGGGGCGCCTGGGTGGCTCAGTCAGTTAAGTGGCTGCCTTTGGCTCAGGTCATGATCCCAGGGTCCTGGGATCCAGCCCCGCATCAGGCTCCCTGCTCGGTGGGGAACCTGCTTCTCCATCTCCCTCTGCCTGCCTCTCTGCCTACTTGTGCTCTCTCTCTGTCAAAAATAAATAAATAAAATCTTTATTTTTATTAGATTAAATATATTATATTATTATAAATATATTAAAATATTTAAAGATTTTATTTATTTATTTATTTATTTATTTATTTATTTATTTATTTATTTTTGACAGAGAGAGAACACATGAGAGGGGGGAGGGTCAGAGGGAGAAGCAGACTCCCTGCTGAGCAGGGACTCCCCCCCCACCCCTATGCGGGACTCGATCCCGGGACTCCAGGATCATGACCTGAGCCAAAGGCAGCTGCTTAACCAACTGAGCCACCCAGGTGCCCCCCCCGCCAAAAAAAACTTTAAAAAAAGAAATAAACTTTTCTTATCAGCATCTTCTTTATCGCTAGAGACATTTTATTTTTTAGTCATCCATCCTAGTTTAGATTAGACTAAATTATATTTATTTCAGCTTAATGTGTTTTGAATCTATTTATGAAGCTATAATTAAATATTTTATCCTAAGCTTACATGCTCATTTGTCTATTTATTTCTCTTTTAAGTGACATTCAAAATTTTTGTTGCCAATAACATCTAACACTTGCAAATGTGTTAGGTCACCAAGAAAATTACTAAGTCTTGGTTATTTATTTCCTGGCTGATGTTTTTAAAATAGATTTTTCCAAGGGATTTCTCTCGACATTGAAAGCAAGCATTTATTATTAATTATAATGGCTGTTAAGTGTATCATTGGTTGCTGACGCTCTTGACCGTGTGGCTGACTGGGGGCTGTGGCTCACTGCCCCTGCCCAGCATCACAAGAGAGGATCTATTGCCTATTGATAGCCCCGGAAAAGATCCAAATTCAAAATCTGAAGTATGGTTTCTACTGAAAGCGGATTGCTACGGCAGCGTCTAAAGTTGAAATATTATTTCACACAGCTGGGGGCTGTGTGTAATTGAGAGAATATACCATAACCTGAGAGACTTTTAAAGAATCAGAATACAGGGAGCCTGGGTGGCTCAGTTGGTTAAGCGACTGCCTTCAGCTCAGGTCATGATCCCGGAGTCCCAGGATCGGGTCCCACATCGGGCTCCTTGCTCGGCGAGGAGCCTGCTTTTCCCTCTGACCCTCCCCCCTCTCATGTACTCTCTCTCTCATTCTCGCTCTCTCAGATAAATAAATCTAAAAATAAAATAATAAAAAATAATAAAAACTTTGTTTAAAAAAAGAATCAGAATACGGAGACTCTTTCTGAAAGATCAATTGGGGGAAAACTTTGCCTTTTATCTGGGCATATCTGGTGGTTGTTTGACCTCGGATACATTCCATCATTTTTCTGGGCCTCGAGTTTTCTAAGTTATAACCTGAGAGGTCTTTTGTGTTTCTCGAACTGTTTTTGAGGTTTTGTCACTCATAAAGGAATGCTGTTTAATAATCTTAGCAACCTGGGATTAATGGGCCGGCAAAAATTTACAAAGAAAAGAAGACAGATGCCGCTTGGCCAGGTTAAAGGTGTCTAATGAGAGGGATGCTTGACATCCTCAAATCTAGAAACTTTAACTCTAAACCTGTGATGGTAATACAAGGGTCAGGGGGCCCTGGAGTAGCCAGTCTGATGGAGCGCACCCTGGGCAATTATTAAAATGCTTCATCAATTATTTTACCCTAAAACCACAATGTAATAATTTGGGAGAACTACACTCACACATTTTATTTATTTTTAAGATTTTATTTATTTGAGAGAGAGAGAGAGAGAGCATGAGCTGAGAGAGGGAGAAACAGACTCCCCACTGAGCAGCGAGCCTGTTGCAGGGCTCCATCCCAGGATCCTGGGACCATGACCTGAGCTGAAGGCAGATGCTTCACTGAGCCACCCAAGCACCCCCTACATTCACCTGTTTTAAAGGAGGCATTACAGAGGAGGAATGATTGGCTTCAGGCAGCCTGTAAAGAAGGGTGACTTCCAGGACCCTTCATTCCCATTTCCAAAATCCCTCCTCCGGGGTCATCCCTTTCCTTCCCCTTCCTTCTGAGTCCACAGCCCTCATGCTGTCTTTCTGACTGTCCAAATCCTTTCCATGTTGATTCTCCTAAGCCTGCTTTCCCTCGAGTCTTCCAAACTTCAAATTATTCCCTCTCTCTTCTCTCAACCCCTCCCTTAAAACTCCCATTCATTGAAGACTGGTAATCCCAGGAAGCTAAAGAATTTATTGAGCTAACTCACACTCAGTTACAATGACGCATGTGGACGGGGGATTGCCATTGATTTTCAAATGTGACTGTCTAATAGCGGTACAATTCCAGTGTGGGGGATTTTCCCACACCCCCAAGCTAGGTGTCCTTACAATTCAACTCAATTCTGACACTACTTACCTGGAGAATGCATCAGATTCCAAGCTTAAAAGCTCAGCCCTACAAGACTGCCGCCCCCAACTTCAGACTCCACTCTAAGTCTGGATTGTCATCTGTGCTTCTGACATTCCGGCTATGAAGGGGAGGCTATGAACTCTTCTGGGGTTCAAGTAATTTGCTAGCATGAACTCAGAGAAATATGTTGCTTACTCAATCACTGGTTTCTTGTAAAAGGGTATAATTCAGGAACAGCCAGATGGAAGAGATGCATAGGGCAAGGTTTAGGGAAAGGGGTGCAGAGCTTCTCTGCCCTCTCAGAGACCGACTACAACTCTCCTGCACTTCCCATGTTCACCAACCTAGAACTCTCTGAACCCCTTCCTTTTAAGTTTTTATGGAGGCTTCATTGTATAGGTGTGATTGATTAAATCACAGGCCATTCAACCTCCCACCCCTCTGCCCTTCCTGAAGTGGGGTGGGACTGAAAGTTTCAACCCTCTAATCCCAGGATTGGCTCCAATGGCAACAGAGCTCCCATCTTTATGTTGCCTAGGTGCTTTCCAAAAGTCGCCTCATTAACATAACAAAAGACCCCTTGCTCTCCCTAACCACTTAAGGTATTCCAATGGTTTTGGGAACTCTGTGCCAAAAACTGGGACAAAGACTAAATGTATATTTATTATAAATCATAGTATCACAGTTCTTTTGGAGAAAAAAAGTAACAGAGTGAACAAAATTAAAAGGTTATTTGGCTGCAGGCCTTCTCAGATCCTTTAATATGCTAATGTGCATTTAATAGCATTTAATAGCTATAAGTAGATTTCATCCGCATTTTCCCAGTAATAGAATTTTAATATTTCAAAAAACATTTTGAAACACAAGGTGAGAACTGCTGATATATACTATCATTTTAATGGCTTCATAGCATAAAATGTTAGAAATTACCATGATTAATTTTTTTCTGTTCATTTCTGATCTAGTTGTTACAAATAATATTGAACTAAACTTACTTTTATAAAAACGTCATTTCTTTAAGGTAAATTTCCTATTAACGAACTTTCCTTAGATTGCATTCATGGCTTCTCTGGCAACCCACTTCAGCAATCAGAACAGCGGGATTATCTTCAGCAGTGTGGAGACAAACATCGGAAACTTCTTTGATGTCATGACTGGTAGATTCGGGGCCCCGGTATCAGGTGAGATGTAAAAATAAATGAATGACTGAATTATTCAACTAGCCATCTAGAAGGAAGGACAGAAAGAAGGTAGGAAAGAGGTGAGGGAGTAAGGGAGGAAGGAAAATGAAGGAAAAGGAAACAGAAAGGAAGACACGAAGAGGGCTGAGAATTCTTTCTGATTCTGGTTAAAACAGTCAGCTCATATATAGATTTCTGTTGGATTTCAAAGTAAATTAATTAGAATTCAAAAAGATGCATACACTTTTTTTTTTTGAAGATCTTATTTTTTTATTTGTGTGAGAGAGAGAGAGCGTGAGGCGGGAGGAGAGGGAGAAGCAGACTCCCCGCTGAGCCAGGACCCTGGGATTATAACCTGAGTAGCAGGCAGACGCTTAACTGACTGAGTCACCCAGGCGCCCAAGATGAGTACACTTCTATGGTTACTAAGATTTTTATTTTTTTAATTTTTATTTTTTAAAGATTTTATTTATTTATTTGACAGAGAGAGGAAACACAAGCAGGGGGAGTGGGAGAGGGAGAAGCAGGCTTCCCGCGGAGCAGGGAGCTTGATGTGGGGCTCCATGCCAGGACCCTGGGATCATGACCTGAGCCGAAGGCAGACGCTTAACGACTGAGCCACCCAGGCGCCCGGTTACTAAGATTTTTAACTCTGATTTGAACTGAAGCAAATAATCCCTCAGAGGCCATAGTTACCTCTGACTTTAAAACTCTTTAGATCCTAATTCTCCCAGTTTAAATGTGTAGTAACAGTGTTCTCCTCTTGCCACCACTCCAAGGAGGACCTGATCCTTTGAATGGTTTTTTTATTTGAATTTTTAAAATTTCTCGAGCACTTCTGTATTCATTTCCTATCGCTGCTCTAATAAATTCCCACAAACTAAGGGGCTTAAAATGACACACAATTATTCTCTTGTAATTCTGGAGGTCAGAAGTCAAAAATCAGTCTCACCGGGCTGAAGTCAAGGTATAGACAATGCTGGTTCATCTGGAAGCTGGAGGGCCTTGCCTCCTGCAACGCTGAAGCTGTCAACATTCCCTCTCCATCAGCCATATCATGTCAGTCTCTACTTCAATGGTCATGTCACCTCCTGGCAGATTCTGACCTCCTTGGCTCTCAAGGGCAGTGTGATCACCTTGGGCCCCCCTGGGTAATCTGGGATAATCTCCCCATCTAAAGATCCTAAATTTAATCAGAACTGCAAAGTCCCTTTTGCCATATAAGGTACCATTTGCAGCTCCTGGAGATTTTAGGAATTGGGCCGATTTGGGAGTCGTCATTCAGCCCCTACAACTTCCTTACTTTCAGCCACCACAAGCTGATCGTTCTGGGTAGACTTTTCCTGCTGTCCTTTGAATGTGTGGATGTAAGCCTTCTTTTTGCCCTGAAAAGTTTCTTTGAATTATATTTTTAAATATAAATTTAAACACTGTTTTTCCTTCTCATTCCTGTACTAAGGTGGGGTGGCATTGGGAACAGTCTGACTTGTGTTAGGCAATCAGGCAATAAGTGGGCACATTGTCTATGGGATATTTTTGAACTATAATAGGACCAATGAAAAGATCACTAGATTTTTATCGTCATCCTAGTGCAGCAATTCTAAACCATGTCAATGATAAAATACTCCTCTCCTTTAGGGTTGACCACTCACAAGCATCCACCCCCCATATACACACCTTAGGACACCACTGGTTAACTTGTGAAGGGCTCCAATTATGTTTTGTTGGTTTTGTGTTTAACTTTTCTTCACTGTATCTACTATTTTCTCGAATCTGTTGCTGTTTTTTTTAAATTTCCATTTCATGTTGTTTGCTTTCTCTGTCACTTTTCTACGTGTTCTTAATTACATATGCTAAGGATGACTTTTCCTTTTTGCTTCTTCCAATTTCTTCTGTCTTATTTCTGTGATGTTTTCTTTACTCTTTCTATATCTAATGGGACCAATTTTTAGTTCCTCCTCTTGTTTGGACATTTCTTTCTTTCTTTTTCTTTTTTAAAGATTTTATTTATTTATTTGACACAGAGAGAGAGAAAGAGACAGTGAGAGAGGGAACACAAGCAGGGAGAGTGGGAGAGGGAGAAGCAGGCTCCCCGCCGAGCAGGGAGCCCGATGCGGGACTCGATCCCACGACCCTGGGATCATGACCTGAGCCAAAGGCAGACGCTTAACGACTGAGCCACCCAGGCGCCCCTTGTCTGGACATACCTGCCGTGAGTTAATAATGTTCTTTCATGGAGGGGTTTGCTTCATTAACATATTTTAAACTCAGGATGGAATATTTGGTTACAGTTTTCATCTACTACCTGACAACATTTCTTCTCAGTGAGTATTCTTCCTCTATTGGTAGTTTCTGCCCTTCTTTTCTACTTTCTGAAATTAACTGGTGGTTGAATAAGTTGGATTTCCCTAGACCGGCCAGGGGCAGTAGTTTCTGCGGAAGGGGGAGGGACTTCAGCATACTTCTGGCTCCATGGTTCCCTTTCCTGCTAGCAGGGGACTCAGTCTGGTCTTTGAAGTGTGGCCCTTCTGTGTGTTTTCTCTGTGTGGCCACACTTCCTCTGCCTCCCTCCCCAGACTGCACTGCGTCTGGGAAGAGTTCTGAGACCCAGCCTTGCACGTGTAGTTCTCTTGCCCTTAGGAGTCCTGTTTTTGCTGGTAGTTTCAGAAATCTGCCACTTCAGGACCACTCACCTCACTTTTTGTACTTTATCTAGCAACCTTCCCCCAAAACATCACTTAGGCTTCATCTCAGCCCTGCTCGTAAGAGCTGCTTTGCCGCATGGGTGGCCCTTCTCCATCAGGGAGTGCCTTTTTTCCGGTACTGTGAGATCTGCCTCGGCTTGGCCTCCTCAAAACTCCTTGCCCAGCTTCCATGCTGCCTCCGTGCGACTCTGCCTGCTTTTTGTTGCATTTGACAAACTTACAAGTATTTTAAGTTTATTGACTTTTTTCAGACTCCTAGTTTTACGAAAAATGGATGCTTTCTGGTGTTTGTTTTCAATGCTCCTTATTTCCCTGTGTGGGATCTAGAAGGAATAGAGGAAAATTATGATGGATGCAGTCGCCACGTCAGATTTGGCACAAGTGCTTTTAACGCCTTGATTTAGTTTTCCATGCAGCTAAACTCAGAAATAAACAGATATATGAAGTGATAGAAGCGATCTTTCATCACACTTCACAACCAGTTTTAAACCTTCTTATGTGATTTTCTGCTCTGAAGGCTTACAGTTTTCTTGTAACTATTTTGTTACACATTATCTGGCCTGCAGTTTACATAAGCACCTAGAGATGCCTGATGGTTCCTTTGCTTTCAAGGGCTTTATAATGGAAGTTCAAAAATTTAGTAGTTTTTTGGAACTCTCTTGGGTCATCATTTGGTAACAACCATCATTTGCCTCCCACTTTAAATCTCATCCAATAGATGACAAATTGAGCATTTTCTACTTTTCAACTTTGGGAGCGATGAGACAGAGAAGGCTGATTTTTGCAATTACAGTAACACAAAGACCTGAAAACCATAGCACAAGTGTGTTGCCTCTGCTTTCAGTATCTTCCCTTGCAGAAGAAAGCCATAGGTGGATATGATATATATTCACTTTTATATTTCCACTTCTAGGCATTTCATTTATTCCCCATCTGGTGTCTTAGTCTGCTCTTTCTAACATGCTTCTGCAATCTATTTTGTATAGCAGCCATCATTGTTTCAGGAAAACCAATACTTTTCCCTGCCCTTTTGAATCCAGCTTTATCTTCTTGAGGCATTGAAAATTGTCACATGCGTGTATTGTGTGTGTGTGTGTCTAATACATTTTGTAAAATGTAAAAACCTAAGCACCATAAATTACTTTCTTCAAGTCCTCTAATTTTAATCTGCCTTTACTTTTCATCTGTGAACCAATCTCTAGGCATATGAATGGATATGACTGATTTTTATACCAGTTCCTTCATTCCCAGCATATTGAATATGCAAGCCTGGCACTAAGTGAAGCATAATCACACTTCTTCACTTGATTCAACTTGACTCAGAAGCAGGTGGTCAACATGGAACCCTTACAGCTTCTATCTTACTTGATTGCACCTTTGAAAAAAAGCATAGAACTGTGCCATGCTATTTTTTTTTTTTAAAGACATTTCTGGCTTTTTCTCTTACAAGGCCTGCTGCTATGGTCTGAATGTGTCCCTCCAAAATTCATACATTGAAAACCTAAGGCCCAAGTTAATGGTATTAGGAAGTAGGGTCCAAAGGCCTATCATGATTACCTCATGATGGCAGAATTCTCGTGAATGAGATTGGTGCCCTCATGAAAGAGGCCCCACAGAGTCCCCTAATCCCTTCTGCCATGTGAGGATACAATCAGAAGTCTGTGACCTGCAGGAAGACTCTCCCCTGACCATGCTGGCACCCTGGTCTCAGACTTCCAGCCTCTAGAACTGTGAGAAATAAATTGCCGTTGTTTCTAAGCTACTAATTCGGTGGCATTTTGTTATAGCAGCTCAAATGGATTAAGACAAGGTCACTAGTTTAAAAATGTAGCATGGAAATCCATAAAAACTTGATGATGTATATTCATTCATCTTTCCAAAATGCACTCTCAAATATCACATCATTTGGCATGAGGAAGATTTTCCTTTTTGCTCCTCTCTCTGCTTTTTGATTCGTTTTAATCTTTTAGACTGTATTGGGTCATATTAAGTTCCTTTCTGTTAGGTGGCCTAGAGACGTATAAGAAAACTCACATCTTTTAAAATACGTTGATCCTTTACAAATGAGAAGGATCCCTATTTTTAGTAGCAAGGTCATGCTGCTGAGTCATAGTTGAGTCTCTATTGTACGTTAAGTTCATCTACTTACAATGAGTAACACGATAAATTACTAACACTATTTCTTCAGAACTAATAAACACTTATCTGCTAAAATACTTCTTATCTCTGGGTAACATCTCTGTGCTGAGGGTACTCATCCATTGTAATGCTGCACATGGTTCATTTTGTTAGGCCGTGGAGGCTGTGTGTTCATCCACAAGGGGCTCCGTACCTTGTTCTAATAAGAGTCTTGTGGTAGGTGCTAATCTAATGATAGTTAATTGATACCTAGGAATGGCATGTGCCTCACCGTAAGCACTTATCAGTGTTACATAGTACACACACTGAGAAAGTCTCAAAAAACTTTAAAGTAGTTTGAAGGTGAGAGCAGATGAAAGAACACTCATACAAATAAAGGTGAAGAAGAGCCTACATACCAAATAGAATATAAACAAAAAAAGGGAAGTCATACCGTATATCTCCTGGTCCTCGATGTACAATATATTAATACAAATGTGGGTATATACCTGCCTTTTTCAGGTGTGTATTTCTTCACCTTCAGCATGATGAAGCACGAGGATGTTGAAGAAGTGTATGTGTACCTCATGCACAATGGTAATACAGTGTTCAGCATGTACAGGTGGGTGGTCTTCTCTATCACAGGGATCAACCATGCCGCCATGGCTTGCTCAAAGGATGGCAGATGCCAGGGAGTGTGTAAGAATCAAGAGAACCTGACTTGGCATCACTGAGATCTCCCATATACCAATATATGGCCAAATTATAATTACTGTTTGGGAGGAAATAAATCTGATGAACTTGAGAATAAGCAGGTGGATAAGAGGCCTTGAGCTAATTACTAGCAACACTCCTCATAACTAATCATTTGTATCCTTTTTTTTAAATGATTTTATTATTTATTTGAGAGAGGGAGAACACACATGTGCTTGTGAGAGTGGGGTCGGGGGACAGGGAGTCTTTTTTTTTTTAAGATTTTATTTATTTATTTGACAGAGAGAGAGAGAGAGAACATGCAGGCGGAGCGGCAGGCAAGGGAGAGGGAGAGGCAGGCTCCCCACTGAGCAGAGAGCCCAACGCGGGGCTCGATCCCAGGACTCCGAGATCATGACCTGAGCCGAAGGCAGATGCTTAACTGACTGAACCAGGCACCCCCATTTGTATTCTTTTCTTAACTCATAACTTCTTCCCTTCTTTCTCAGCCTTTTCTTCTATTTTCTTACTCTGGCCAGAGTTTACCCTTATTGATGGTCTTCTCTACTATCTTCCTCAGCTGACAGGTAGAGAGTTGGGAGTAGACCCGGGCCTTTAGGCTGTGCTGTGGATCTGATATTTAGCCTAGCAACCCGGCCCTAGAGTTTCTTGTAAAAAAATTATTTTAGGGCACCTGAGTGGCTCAGTCGGTTGAGTGACCAACTCTTGGTTTTAGCTCAGGTCATGATCTCATGGGTGTTGAGATCAAGCCCTGCATGGGGCTCCCTGCTCTCGGGGAGTCTGCTTGGAGGATTCTCTCCCTCAGCCCCTCCCCCTACTCACTGTAATGTGCACACAGGCATGCACCCCCCAAATAAATAAATAAATAAATCTTTTAAAAAATTATCTTAAAAAGAAATATTACTACTTGTTCTGGTATAAACTTAGGATGTGGGAAAGAGGCAGAGAGCCAACATCTTTCCCATAACTAAATGGGTGGTGAGTTATCTATGAAAAACTCTGTGGTTGCTATCTTATCCCTGTCATTTTTGATGACTTGGGAGGATTGCCATTTCTTCTGGTGCCTGGCCTCCAGTGGGAGGATGTATTTGAAAAACCAAAAGAGAAAAAGAGAAGTAGGTGAAATTGCTGCAAAAAAAGAGACTCAAGGGGCACCTGGGTGGTTCAGTCAGTTAAGCAGCCTCCTTTGTTGGAGATCATGATCCCAGGGTCCTGCAATGGAGCCCTGCGTCCAGCTCCTGCTTGGTGGGGAGTCTGTTTCTCCCTCTCCCTCTGCCTCTCCACACTGCTTGTGCTCTCTCATAAATAAATAAATAAATAAATAAATAAATAAATAAATAAATAAATAAATTCTTAAGAGAGAGAGAGAGACTCAATATGGCAGCTCAAACACTGCAGAGCTCTATGTTGCTTGACCAGCTCCAGGATGGGGAAGGGCGAGGCAGAGAGGGCAGAGGAGGGTTTGGGTGGAGGCAGGTTGGAAGGGAGGTGCTCTATCTGGGTTCTGAGAGATGCAGACTGGTGAAAGCAGTTCTGTAACCTGTAAAACTGACTTGCAAATTCTCCCTGGTCATTGTCATTGCCATAGTCGGAAGGAGAAAAGAGCAACAGGCTTGTGAAAATGTTTATGCATCACACATTCTATTCAAAGAATACAGTTACATTGTTGCCCAGCCCTAACTCCCCTCAACCAAGGCAAGGGCAGCAAGGAAAGGTAGAGCTGCTCCTCTGGAAGCAGGGAGATGGAGTCTGGTGAACAGCTAGGCTTCTCTGCTCCTCTGGCTACCAAGTAGCTGTTGAATTCCTCTACATTTAGAGTATATGTCTCCCCATCTCCACCCCCACGGAAGCCAGCCTAAACTGCAGTTCATGCATCCAGCTCAAAGCCCCAAGGCTTAGGAATGAGCGATCCTTTTTATCAAGTCAGCCTCTCAGCTGTTTTTCTCTTTGGCTCCTAATTCTGTCCTCTGGGAGGACCTTCCTTGTTTGTTTGTCTCCATCTAAAAAGTGAGTAGGCTTTCCCTGGGGTCTTTCACAGCCCACTTCCTGCTCATGCAAATTTGAGGTCTAAGAGTATTTAGTCAAACACCCCAAGTCCTTTGTGAGCCAGGTTTGGGTTTCTGGGTAAGACCATTTCTAAGAAACTTAGCAGGCTTTTGTTCCATTTGCTACCAGTCAGTTATACGTGTTAGCAAACCACACCCAACTTTCTTTTCTTGACAGTTTTTCAGCCTGTTCTTCCCTTCCCTTGATTCCTTGTCTTCAGGCCCTTCTGTCTTGACTAGTGGTGGTTACCACAAGGACTTCTAAACAATAGATTTAGGTAGAAAGGCAATATTTTTAATCCATCAAGTTATGTCACAGGCCGTGTCTATTAGATTGAATGAGAAGTCTTAATAGGACAACATCCACTTTATCTCTGCTATCTCTCGTATAAAAGCACTTGGCTTTTCCAACTCTGTTAGACCTCAACTTTCTAGACTCTCCCTTTCTGCTTCCTGTGCTTCAGACATCTCAGGTTTTGTCTGAACTAGTCTTTTGCAGAAACATCTTACTAAAAGCAATATTTTGGCTTTTCCAGTCACTTCCTTCCTTTTTTTTTTTTTAAGATTTTATTTAGTTATTTGACAGAGAGAGACACAGCGAGAGAGGGAACACAAGCAGGGGGAGTGGGAGAGGGAGAAGCAGGCTTCCCGCGGAGCAAAGCCTGATGTGGGGCTTGGTCCCAGGACCCTGAGATCATGATCTGAGCCAAAGGCAGATGCTTAACAACTGAGCCACCCAGGCGCCCCAGTCACTTCCTTTCTTAGGGTATAGGCTTGGTAGACATAGGGTCTGCTTTCCACGTTATCCGATGTTTTCCTAAATGTTTTGCCCCATCACAACATAGGTCTCCAGCTTTCAAGCCTACAATATTTGTCTCCTCAGTGCTCTCTGCCTGATCCTGAGCCAATGCAACATATTTTAGTTTGGGTTATAGCAAAACCGTCCTTCAGTACCAAATTTTAAATAAGTTAGGGTAGACTAAATTGCTATAACATTAACCCAATGACTTAAACATAATAGAAATCCCTTTTCAGGGCAACTGGGTGGCTCAGTAGTTGAGCGTCTGCCTTCGGCTCAGGTCATGGTCTCAGGGTCCTGGGATCGAGCCCCGCATCGGGCTCCTTGCTCAGCGGGAGGCCTGCTTCTCCCTCTCCCACTCCCCCTGCTTGTGTTCCCTCTCTCACTGTGTCTCCCTCTGTCAAATAAATAAAATCTTTAAAAAAAAGAAATCCCTTTTCTTCTCATGGAACAGTCCAGAGTGGTTGTTCCAGGTTGGGGCAAGTGAGAGAGAGCTTCTGGCAACACAGTCTTCAAGAACTCAGGCTACAACACTTGGCTTCCAAGGTCATTCTGGTCATTGTCATTACCAATCCACATGGCCATAATGAGGAAGAAGCAAGGAGAGATGTTTGGGGGAGTTGTGTTGTCCAACCCTATAAGTGATACATGTAGTCTTTGTTCATATGCTATTTAGAGGACTTAATCATAGGACTCTAAGTGCATGAGAGTCTGGAGGAGAAGGGGGGGACATACTTTGGTAAAGAGGTGACTGTCCACTGCAAAGACTAAGTATTTGGTACCTTTTTTTCTTTACAGCTATGAAACAAAGGGGAAGTCAGATACGTCCAGCAACCATGCAGTACTGAAGCTGGCTAAAGGGGATGAGGTTTGGCTGAGA
This sequence comes from Eumetopias jubatus, assembly GCF_037043125.1. Classification (NCBI taxonomy): domain Eukaryota; kingdom Metazoa; phylum Chordata; class Mammalia; order Carnivora; family Otariidae; genus Eumetopias; species Eumetopias jubatus. The sequence continues at coordinate 127,296,869 of NW_028274811.1, forward strand.
ATGGGCAATGGTGCTCTTCATGGGGACCACCAGCGCTTCTCTACCTTTGCAGGCTTCCTGCTCTTTGAAACCAAGTAAATATATGAACAGACCAGCTCTTCTTTTGGGAAGACTTATGGCTGAGCTGGTATTGTTATGATCTGAGGGACATTAGAGTTGAGGGTTCTACTCAGGAGCTCAGAAGAAGAATCCACAAAACAGTCTTCTCAAGCGATCTTGACTAATATACTTGGCATGTTTACTCTTCCCCAGGCACCTAAAAAAGAATTCCCTTCTTGATACAGGTTGGAAATAACTGTTTCCATCAAAGAAGTCATTTGCAAAGAATTTGGCTGCTCTGTTTTTAATTTAATAACAACTTTCAGGAATTCCTCAGGTTTGGGGGTCATCATTCTTTAAAACATTTCAGAGACCAGGGTGCAGTGATTATGATGGGGCTCAGGAGGAACAAGGGCACTTGCCAGGACCAAGTTACCAGAAACATTTGTAAAGCCTAGACTGGGAAGTAACACTTTGATCCAGTGGGTCAATATTTATGAATAAATATAGATATTTTTAGTAGTTTCAGATAGCTTTTAGATAAGAAAAGTATTCACAATGCCCATAAATAATGGACTCCTCCTTTTTTTTTAAAAAATAAGAATACTACTGTAATTAAATCTTGACTTGTAATGGCTTATATTTTTGGATGTAGAATTTTCTCATGATCCAAAACTGGGTTTATCAGATCTGACTTATATTGAATTTTTCCCATTGTGTTTCTTGGATTACAACAGATCTTTGTTGACCCTGGCCTGCAGAACAAGCTTAAAGTGAGGTTACATCCATATATACAGATACAGTGACCTTCTCTCTCTCAATTTAGAAATTACCCCAATAAACTTTACACATACTGATATTTGAAGGAGCTGTAAACTCAGTTACATACAAACTAATGGATACAAAATATAAGGGCATTCAATTTAGAAGACATAAAATAAAATCTCTTAACCTTTTTAAAAATAAAAAATGATACGACTTTTTTGATTACCAGATTTAGGCAATACTTACAATGAAGCTGTGCTCGTTTACTTTTGCCTGTCCCTCCAAAAAGGGACAAGTACAGAAGATAGTACACAGATTTTATTTATTTTAAGCAAAGAAAGCATCATTGGCATATGTGTTTACCTTGATGTCAAATCATATTTAAAATGCACTAGAGAGATACCTGTCTGGCACATGTCATTTAATGAATTTCCTTAGAAGCGATTAGCCTTTAATTTATTTTCTGTTACAATTTGAATTTCCACAAAAGCTTTTAAACTATGGGTTTAATTGTATTGATTATCCCCTCTAGCTAGAAGCAGAAAGAATTAGGGCTGCCCTATTAGCTAACTTGGTGTGCTCCATGCTCAGTTCTGTCTTTGACCCTTTCTTTTGATCTATAAATATTTTTAAATTCTTCCTGACCAACACAAGTAACGTTATTTGTGAATGGATATTAGCCAAAATGTGCTTGACTGGTTGGTAATGTTTTTGTGATTTTGTGTATGTCCCCTACTGCCCCTGGGGCTGTGTGGTCATGGGTGTTGAGGTTTATTAGTTCCAGACATCATAAATATTTTGTAAAAGTGTATCGCCAACAGACATTTGAATGTTGCATGTTGCCCAAAGGGATTCCGTGTCTAAGGAACATGCACTATTAATGAAGTGCCTTAGAAGAAGATATTGGCTTAGCTTTAGATAAAACTGAGGCGAGAGAAATGTAAAAGCGTTGTATGGAAATAAACATACTTTTGTTAAATGTATTGTTTTATAATGTTCTTAATAAAGTTGAATAGTCATACGTTGTAAGTCCCTATGGTTTGTTAACACAAAGTTAAAATATTTTTATGCAGATGATGTAAACAGCCATACATTGATGATGTGGGCACAGAGCATGGTCATTTGTCTACAAAATACTCCACTTTTCAGCTATCCCATTGTTATAACTTCAACCCTCTGCAAATTTAAGACATTGATGTTTGGAGGAGGTCCTTTAATGTAATCTGAATATCTTAAGGGAACAGGAGCTTCATCACATATATGAGGTCTTTCTATGCTGATGTAAATTCTAGTTTTCTTCTTAGTAGAAACACCCAGTTTGGTTGCAGGCAGGTGGAAAAGACTTTAGGCTTGCAAGTAAGTCCCAGGTGTAAAAAAGAGTGATTAGTAAGGAAGGTGGGGGAAGTCAAGATTGATTGTTTCACAATTTTACCCACGACCAGAATTATATCTGGAAGATTAATTTTACAAGTTTTCATAAAATTGAGGATCTAAAAAGGAGATAGTATGTAGGTATCATTTAAGCAACCAACTTTTTAAAAAAAATCCCCTTTACCTATTTCACTCATCCCTTCTGTCCCCCTTTGGCAACCATCAGTTCTTTGTATTTGTCTCTTCATTTTTTTCAAAATTTGTTTTGTTTTCAAAAATTCTATATATGAGTGAAATCATATGGTATTTGTCTTTATCTGTCTGAATCACTTCACTTGGTATAATACCTTCTAGGTCCATCCACGTGGTCCCAAATGGCAAAATTTCACCCTCTTTTAGGGCTGAGTAATATTCCATTTTATAGATATATGTGTGTGTGTGTGTGTGTGTGTGTGTGTGTGTGTGTGTATGGCAGGTTTTCTTTATGCATTCATCTATACATGGACACTTGGGTTGCTTCCATATCTTGGTTATCATAAGTAATGCTGCAATAAACATAGGGATGCATATATCTTTTTGAATTAGTGTTTTTGTTTTTGGTAAATACCCAGTAGTGGAATTATTGGATCATATGGTAATTCTATTTTTAATTTTTTGAGGAACTATCACACTATTTTTCCCACTGGTTGCACCAATATACGGTCCCACCAACTGTTACAAGGATTCCTTTTTCTCCACATACTTGCCAACACTTGTTATTTCTTGTCTCTTTAATTCTAGCAATTCTGACAGGTGGTAAGGTGATACCTCATTGTAGTTTTGATTTGCTTGAACATCTTTTCATGTGTCTGTGGCCATCTGTATGTCTTTTTGGAAAAATGCCTATTCAGGTTCTCTGCCCCCCCCTTTTAAAAGATTTTATTTATTTATTTGAGAAAGAGAGAGAGAAAGCATGAGTGGGGAGAGAAGCAGAGACAGAGAGTCTCAAGCAGACTCCACACTGAGCACGGGGCCCAACGCAAGGCTTGACACTGGGCTTGATCCCATGACCCATGAGATCATGACCTGAGCCAAAACCAAGAGTCAAATGCTCAACCCACTGAGCCACCCGGGTGCCCCCCTCTGCCTATTTTTAGTTGGATGATTTGGTGGGGTTGTGTGTGTGTGTGTGTGTGTGTGTGTGTGTGTTTAGTTGTGTAAGTTCTTCATATATTTTGGATATTAACCCTTTATTGGATATATCATTTGCAAACATCTTCTCCCATTCAGTAGGTTGCCTTTTTGGTTTGTTGATGGTTTCCTTCACTGTGCAAAAATAGTGACATTTTAAAAGAAATACATTCTTTCACTAGCAATTTGGTTATTCTGAAATACTGTTTATATGGAAGACAAGATAGATGCTTGATTTTTTTTCACTTTTATTTATCAGTTTTTAGAATAATGAGTTGGTGCCCTAGAAATCTTCAAAGGTGATTAATAAGATCTCTTAAAAAGCATTATTATTAACTTATGATTTTTCATATATTTAATGTGTTTCAATCCACCAGAGTCATTATTATAACTTAATGGCCCCATCTGAATCATCTGTGGGGGGCCCTTCAAGTAACTACCTCTATTCTTTTGACTCAGAATCAGGCTGGTGTAAATCTCTCAGCAGGGCCAGAGGTGAGTGGAAACTGTAGATCTATATCCCAAACAGACTTTTATGCTTTGACCTTGGATGGGACTCCAGTGGCCTGAATTCAGTAGCAACAGGCAATTATGCAAGCTACTTGATATCCTTCCAGTGAATTCTGTTGTATTTAAGCCAATAATCTGATTGATCTAAGAGAGAGGAGTAGGAATGGGGAGACAAGTTACGATAAGATGGAGTACAAAAGCAAGTTCAGAAGAGTGACTGCAATGTAACATCATTTATGTAAATTAAAACTATAAAATATGATATATATAAAAATGTAGTATATAAATAGTATAGCTACAGCATCAATAGATAGACTGTGGACCATATATCAAAATCATGGGAGTGCTTATGTCTTATCAGTGGAGTGAGCAGGAGCAGAGAAATATAACTTTGGGTAGGAAGGGAGGGTAAAGGAGATTTTAGTTATGGAAGGTGTTAAAAGCAGCTGGCCTGTGATCTATTTGCTCCCTTTACTACAGGGATGACTTGAGGGTTAAAGAAAAAGGCATGTGACTCTCCTTGTCAATTGTACCTTTGGTATCTATTTACCTTGCGTAAATAGATGAAAGCTATTTGCTAGAAGGAAGAAAAATTATCTATTTGATGCATTTAACAGATAGTCCTGGCCATAGCATTACTTATGCTAAATAAACCCAGAATCTAGGAAGCATGGTTCCAGAGCTAAGTAACTCTCTAGGATGTAAAATGAAGTCTGTTAGGTACGTGAGAACCTCATTAGAGACCTAAATTATAGCCATGGGTCAGAGGGTATATTAGTTTGCTACGGCTATAACAAAATATCCTAACTCTCCACCGCCAACCCTCTTAATAGTTATATTAGTCTGCTCAGGCTGCCATAATAAGGTACTACAGACTGGGCAGCTTAAACAACAGAAAACCATTTTCTCACAGTTTTAGAAGTTAAAAGTACAAGATCAAGGTATTTGCAAGTTTGGTTTCTTCTGAGGCCCTTCTCCTTGGCTGGCAGATAGCCACCTTCTGCTGGGTCCTCACATGGCCATCCTTCAGTCCTTGATCTCTGTGTCCTAATCTTTTCTTGTAAAGACACTAGTCATATTAATTAAGGCCAACCCACCCATATGATTTCATTTGATCTTAGTCACCACTTTATAAGCCCTATCTCCAAATACAGTCACGTTCTGAGGTACTGGGGTTAGGACTTCAATGTATGAATTTTGAAGGGACATAAGTCAGCCTGTAACAGAGGGTATGTGTCCAATGTAGGAAGGAAGGGCCATGTGAGATTTTCAAGGACTCTGATTTGGCTGAGCCTTTCCATGACCTGTATCTTTGAACTTATTAGTAAAACTTGATGCTGGGTAATATTTCTGATTCATGTGAAACCATCCTGGTTGTTATATGTGTACTGTTTCCTTTTAGAAACAGCAGGCTGGAAACAAATATAAAAAAAAATTGTATCAATCTGGATGTTTTCTTTATCATTCTTTGCAATTTTCTCTTTATGTTTTTTAAAATAAAAATAAAACAAGAGGGCGCCTGGGTGGCTCAGTTGGTTGAGCGACTGCCTTCGGCTCGGGTCATGATCCTGGAGTCCCGGAATCGAGTCCCGAATAGGGGGATCTGCTTCTCCCTCTGACCCTCTTCCCTCTCGTGCTCTCTGTCTCTCATTCTCTCTCTCTCAAATAAATAAAATCTTTTAAAAAAATAAATAAAACAAGAGAAGGGGAGTAAGGAAGCTATGTCTGAACAAAGGTAGGAACATGCTCTAGAGAGGGTCCAAGGAGGTGTTAAATTAATTAAACAAGGAGGCCATTAGACTGCTGTGGCTTCAAAGCCTTGGCAGCCTACTAAACAAACCAAAATCCAACCCTGTAAATGCCTCAAAGTCATGAAATTGAAACCTCAGAACAACCCATCACAAACAGCCAAGCGGACTTTCATCTACAGCTAATCAATCACTTATTTGCTTTTCTTTGTAAAAGCCTCTCCCCAGCTCCTGTTGGTAGAATGCTCCTAATCACTTCCTTTTTGGTGCTGCTTGATTAGAATATGTTTTGCTAAACAAACAAACAAACACCTTAAAATTTTTTAACAAGCCTCAGTTTAACATTGGATATGCAGAGAGGGAAGCAAAGAAAAATCCTGTCTGAGTCAAGGGACAAGCAACCCCTCAAAGGGCAAAGAGCCGAGGAAAAGGGAAATCACCCTTTGGACCCGGCGAGGAGGCGGGGCCGGAACCCGCCCAACGCGCAGACTCCAGGGCAGGGCCCCGCGCAAGCGCAGGAGGGAGGGACCAATAGGCGGTCAAGCTTCCCTGGCGGCCTGGCGGGCTGCGCAATACCTAGGCTGGGACAGTTCTTGACTTGGAGACCCGGGAGCCATGGCGCTGCATGGTATCTCGGTGCTAGAGCTGGCCGGCCTGGCCCCGGGCCCGTACTGCGGTATGGTCCTGGCGGACTTCGGGGCGCAGGTGGTGCGTGTGGACCGACTGGGCTCCCGCGGAGATTTGAGCTTCTTGGCGCGGGGCAAGCGCTCGCTGGCGGTGGACCTGAAGCGGCCGCAGGGGGCAGCTGTGCTGCGTCGCCTGTGCGCCCGGACGGATGTGGTGCTGGAGCCCTTCCGCCACGGTGAGCCCCCCCCCCGGCGCCTCGTCAGCGCCGCTGGGGGACCGGACGCAGGAGCCGGGACGTTTGACAGGCAGCGCCCGCTACATCCGTGCCCCGTTGCCGCTCGAACCCTTTCCTGTCACTGCCTTTCTAGACTGTTCTGTCGCGTTTGCTGTTGACCATTCGCCCCTTGAGATGATCTTCCGTACTTGGAATCCTAGATACTGCTGTTGCCCTTGTTCTCCTTATATCCATTGCCGGCTCCTTCCCAAATTGCTCGTTTTTATAATCGCCTCTTTGTATTTGCCTTTCTTTATTATTGGAGGGTCACGAATCCTATGAGAATCTAGCGAAAGCCATAGATTTCCCTCCCTGGAAAACTGCATTTAGGTACATAGTCGTTTTTCTACAGTTTGGGGGGTTGGTGTACCCTCTAAAAGCTATCCTCTGACCCAGGCTAACACTCTGTCTTAAATCCTGGTGTTCCCAAGTTCCAGCTTCAGATCAATTTAGTTTACACTCTGCGTCCTGGAGCCACCTTATCTTTTCCGAATGTTTTCACCTTTTATAGACAGATGATGACCAAATCGATAACTGTACTCCCCTCTTTTAGAGCCACAGACCGCTGGAATACACAGGCCCTGCACATCTCTTAACTGGCTGTCTCCCAGGCATGGCAACTTCCACAAATCCCAAAACAAGACCATTATGTTACCTCCTAAAATAGCATCTCCTCCTTCTATATTATTTATCTCAGTAAATGGAACCAATACCCACCCAGTTGCCTGAATCAGAAGCCTGCACCCGGTCCATGACTCCAAATATTCTTCACTTCATTTGCTTACAGTTATCAGGGATCCAGACATTCTTCCTCCTTTCTCTCACTCGGGCTTTCCATACTTGCTGTAGCTTCCTTCACACTGTTGAAACAGCCTTTTTAAAGCTGACGTTTGGGTCTAGCACCACTTGGATCCATTCTCAGACAGCTGCCAGGTAATCTCGCTCAAGTACTAAACCAAAGCTTTGCCTGGTATATAGCAAGAAGTCAGTAAATGTTTGGTGAATGAATTGAATGTCTGTGGGGCACCAGACATATTAAACGTGTTAATTCATTTATCCTCACAGCAGATTGGAGGATTATAATAATTTAATAATTAGGATTATATCATAATTTAATAATGCCCCGTTTAAAGATGGAGGCTCAACATGGTTGATTCCGAGGTCTTGCAATTAGGAGGAAAATAGAGCCCTGAATACAGTCATAGCAACTGGGTGAGAGGATTGTGGCTGGTATTTATTTAAGCAGAAGACTAGAATTTTTTTTTTTTTTTTGTAATTTACATAGCTTTAGGAGAAAAAAAGACCGTAAAATTATCATATAATCTTTATTATTTTTAGTCCCAGGAGATTTAAAGTACCAGTTATCTGAATTTTGTGCAATGAATATGGTACTTGCTGATAAAGAGCTCTTAGATGCTATTTTAGCAAATCTTTCCACAGATATTTGCTGAGCCTTTTGTGAAGGTACCCATGCTAGGCACTTTAGAGGCCCGAGGAAACAGGTCAGACATGAATCCTACCAGAGGATTCTAAGCTGATAGGGAAGGTGATGGAATATCTACCCACAAAAGCACAGCATGAGGTAGAAGGTGTTGGGCAGTGATGCAGGCACAGAAAAAGAAAAGATCCTAAAAGGAATAGCCATTTTCAAAAGTGTATTTTTGACCAAATAAAGCCCCAGGGTAACTGCTCCAAGAGAACAAACTATTTCTAATAAATAACTAAGGAGAGGATTTGGGGAACTGTAAAGGTACTGACTCAAGGAATGAAAGGCACACTATGGGGATTGAAGGAGCTTGGATATGCCTGAAGGGAAATAAGGGGGGGCTGGAAGGAAATAGTATTCTGGGGCAGAAGTCACACATTGCAGAAATGGTGGCCTCACTCATTGTGTCCCTGTCCTTAAAACATGCTAAAACCCACCACAAATGTTATTAGTATGACTTGCAAGAGTGCTATTTTCTGTTTGCCACAGAGACGGGATTATATCCATCCTCAGCTCATCCCTCTTTAAAAAAAAAAAAATCACTGTTACTTTTCTCTTAAGGTGTCATGGAAAAACTCCAGCTAGGCCCAGAGATTCTGCAGAAAGAGAATCCAAAGCTTATCTATGCCAGGTTGAGTGGATTTGGCCAGTCAGGAAGATTCTCTAGAGTAGCTGGCCATGACATCAACTATTTGGCTTTGTCAGGTACGTCGACAAAATAATCTCTCTATACTGTTTATTTTGTTCCCAGTCGAGATGGACAGTTACACTAATTATAAGGAATTTTTAAAGGTACAGATTTAAATATTTACCAGAATCAATAAGGGGACCATGGTCGTTCAAAAAGGGCGGGTTTGTCTGGCACCTGCCTGGCTCAGTGGAGCATGTGACTCTTGATCTCAGGGTTGAGTTCAAGCCCCACTTTGCACATGGAGCCTAGTTAAAATTAAAAAGGGGGGGGGGTTGGTTTGTCTTGGAACAGTTATTCTCAACCCTTTTCCCCTTGTTTTCACACTTTTGAGGGATAATACACTCTCACTAGTAACATTTACTAACTACATTTGTCTAATCAATTCTCAGGCAAGCCCCTGCATGGAAGTAAGAGACCTGATTGTCCTATAGTTTGAAAATGCTAATATCATTTGATTCCGCCTCCCCTCTCCTTCTGCCTTCATTGAGAATCATTGCATGAGTCACCATTTTAGACTTCTCTGAATACCTGTAGTTTTAGGTCATAGTATCACTTTATTAGAATTTTTGCCTATGAGAACATGTCTTAGAATGACCCAATCCTAAGATCCTAAGAAAGTGTGTGTTTTTGAGTAAAGAAAGTCTCAAATTTCCTGTGAGTACAAATTTAAAGGTTGGGAAAAGAGTGAGGATGGAATTGATTTTTCCAGCTATTTTAAAATGTAGTCACTTTTAATTTTCTTGTGTTCATTTTCTTGCATCTCTTTCTAATAAGAATGGTAGTGGATTATACTGTTGTTAAGTCATAAACTAAATTGATAATAATTTTGTCCCTGAAACTCAGTGAGTAACAACTTAGCAATAATATTCTGAAAGCATTAGTTGGAATAAAGTTTTAGAGAAGAAAAACAAAAAACAAAACAAGGAGCCTTGTTGTGGGAAAAGCCTGTTTATAAATATGCTGAATAGGTTTAGATTTGGAAAAGCATTATGTACTAGTATTCACTATGTCAGCAACTAGAGGGACTGGTTATTCCTCTTAAGGTGTTCATGTATTTATTTAAAAGAGACATTAAATTTACAGGTACTGTTCCCTGATGTTTTTTAACGATGTAGGTGTTCTATCAAAAATTGGCAGAAGTGGTGAGAATCCATATCCCCCACTGAATCTCCTGGCTGACTTCGGTGGTGGTGGCCTCATGTGCACACTGGGCATCTTGATGGCTCTGTTTGAACGCACACGCTCTGGCAAAGGTCAGGTCATTGATGCAAGCATGGTAAGTGTGAATTAGGGGAAGTGATAAGCCTCCCAGTTGTTCCTAAGTATGATAGGCAGCTGCCTCAGATTCTTTTCTGAACAAGACAGGAGATAAATGAGATTTGAAGTTAGAACCCAAATTAACTTTTCTTTAAAATAGCTTCATATCCTTTACATGTGTTAGAATGTCATCATTGATTATCTGTGGAATCCATTTTCTAAACTTTCCATGGCTCATCTGATTCCTGTGTTGGTTTCAGCAATTTTCCCCATACTATTTCTTGTGCTTCAAAATACATTTTTCAAGCAATCTTCATTTAAAACTGGGCTCAGGAAGTCTCCCTTAGCAGATAGATAGAGAAGATTCTTTTTTTTTTTTAAGAAGATTTTTATTTATTTATTTGACAGAGAGAGACACAGCGAAAGAGGGAACACAAGCAGGAGGAGTGGGAGAGGGAGAAGCAGGCTTCCCGCTGAGCAGGGAGCCCGATGCAGGGCTCGATCCCAGGACCCTGGGATCATGACCTGAGCCGAAGGCAGACGCTTAATGACTGAGCCACCCAGGCGCCCCTAGATAGAGAAGATTCTTAAGGGTGCTAAAGTAAAATGGGCCAGTCTAGACCTTCCTTCTGCGTTTTTCGGGGAGACTCCAACATTGTGAGGCTTCGTTTTTTTTTCACTGCCATGCCTTGAGCACGGGCCTCATGTTATGCTAGGCACTTTCCATGTGCAGTTTCTCCTAATCCTCAAAACAGCAGTTTCACTTGGAGTACATTATTTTAAAGAGGAGGAAGCCCAAGTTCTCACAGCCGCTTGGAAGGAACCCAGTCCAGCACCACTACAGGTTTGCATTTGGGCAGCTCTTTGGAGAGAGAATGGAGATGATGGGAGGAAGACAAGACTGGAGGCAGAGAGACAGTTACTGGGTTGTTGCTGAGAGAGAAGCATGAGCACTAAAGTCATTGGTGATAAAATGGGTCTGGGTTTAAGGGAAATTTATCTTTGAGAATGTAAAATTGCCAGGATTTGGTGATGCATTGGCAGTGAGGGGAAAGGGAGGAGTCAAGGCTGACTCCCCTGTTTCTTCTTCTTTTTTTTTTTTTAGATTTATTTAGAGCGAGAGACAGAGCGTGTGCGCATTTGAGTGAGGGGAGGGGCAGAGGGAGAGGGAGAGGGAGAGAGAGAATCCTCAAGCAGACTCCCCACTGAGAGAGAAGCCCAATGCAGGGCTCGATCCCAGGACGCTGAGATCACGAATGGAGCTGAAATCAAGAGTGGGCCCCTTACCCAACTGAGCCCCCTAGGCACCCTGACTCCCCTGTTTCTGATGTGGGTGAGCCGGTGGATGGCAGCGCTGGCACCATGGGGGAGGACTGCCGATGGAAGAGGCAGCGTGAGTTAGTGGGTACGAGCACAGACTCCGGTAGCCCCCTTTCCTCCACCACAGCTCTGCCACTGACTAGCTCTGTGATCTCGGGTGAGGTACTTACCTCCCTGCGCTTCAGCTGCTTCTTTGTGAAATGGAGATAGCAATGGTACCTACCTCAGAGCATCGTTAGAGAACTGAATGAATTTATCCATTGTTCAGGGTTTAAACAGTGTCTGGCATAGAGGTGGTGCTCTGCAAGGATTTGCTATTATTATTATAAGGAATTCAGTTTGGGTCATTTCAAGTTTGAAGTCTCTCAGATGTCCAGATGGAGTGAATACTCGAAGTTAGAGACTAGAAACAGTTTTAGAGTCATTTGGGAGCCACCTGAGACTGTGTGGACCTCTAGGGAAGCAGACAGAACACTTGAGTTTGAAGAGTGGGCAGAAGAGGAGAAACCTGGGCTAAGGAGAGCAAAGTGGAGAACCGTAGAGTGTTTCCATGGAAACAAAGGAAAGAGAATGCTAAAAAAAAAAAAAAAAGGAATGGTCAGAGGTCCAGATGTTGGTGGAGACCTCAAGAATTTAGATCTGAACAGTGTAAATTGGATTTGCCATTGGTGACCTTTTGCAAAAGCCATTTCCAGGGCCCCTCATCTTGGGGCCTTGGCTTGCACTACCTTCTCACAGGCTAACCCCTGTGCTATTTCTGTGCCATCTGATCCTCCCATCAGGGGACATTCACATTGTCCTCTGTGTCCATGTCTGAAGTGACTTAGGTAGGAGTGGTATGTGATTGGTCTTTCTATCTCCAGCTCCTGGCCCAGTCCCTGCACACCTAGGAGCAGCAGTGGTACCCACTGTGCACTTACTGTAGGCCGAGCATGGGTAAGGGGCTTTCCCTATGTCTTCCCTCTGATCCACATAGCTCCATCAAGGAGGTGTGCTCACTCTCTTGGCATTTGAAGACTTCCAGCTTGGAGAGGGGAACCGCCTTGCAAAGCAGGTGGCTGGAGAGGGTCAGACACAGGCAGTTTGACATCTTCATGGGCATGAAAACTCATGCTTTCTGTCACTGCCCTCCATGGACATGGTCCCTGTGGTCCAAAAGGAATGAGCTAAGAACAAACATGAGACCTTGGGAGTTTTAAGGAGAATATAAGGTTAAGTACTTATTTAATAATAATTTGAATAATTTACTAATGATGTGTAATTGCTTATTTATAGTCAAATATCAATAAAAGATAATTGCTGCTTTCATCAGACTGTGTCTAATCAGAATTACATGATGATTAGGAAGATAGTTGGTTGTTAGTATATGTGGAAATGCAAACTTGATTCGGGGTTCATGTTCACATTAGGGTCAAATGAGTGTTGGCTAATAACTCAAGGCCTAATGGGTCAGGAAAGCATGGTATTCATTACTTTCCCATCTCTGGGAACCCTTGTGATACAAATAGTTATAGAAGCTGATGAGTGAGCGCAGATACCTTATTCTTCTAGGCCATAGTTTTCAAGTGTTTTTAGCGGCAGGATCCTTGACTCAGGCCTGCCCGTGATGTCCCAGGGTCGTCTCCTTGGAAACTGCCAAGTGAAGAAAACTGTGGAACATGATGCCTGTTTTGCCGTGTTTACCCCTGATCTGGGGAAGTGCGCTGGACCTGGGGCGAGGTGGCTGGGCGCTAGCACATAGGCTGTGGTCCCACATGATGAGAACAGTGTAAAAGGGTGGGAAATTGAGGCTGCAGTTCCCTTGTGTCAAAGGGCTCTTGTCTGTGTCAGCTACTCAACATGTGCATGAAGGGTTAGAGAAGACGTACATCTGGGTAGCGTGAGGAGGTGAGGATTGTAACTGCTGTTGCTGCCCTATATTCTCTTACCCAAATAAAGTTAGGATTAAATCAGAGCCTCTTTGTGTTCTGGATGGGCCAAACTGGACCCATAACTCTATTAGTTCATGTTTTTTCAAGGTACTCACCAGCATATCTAGTATATAAAGGAGATTTTATGTATGTACATATATACATGTATGTATGTGTATGTATCGTTATATGTGGTGTATCATTCTACGTGTGTGTGTGTGTATGTATAGATATGGGGATTCTCTAGAATCTATGTAACCCAGTTTCAGAAGAAGCCACTTATACAAAATATACATACTATTTGGTATGTCAGATCTCAAAGCCATAAATTTAGGTGTGCATGAGATTTCAAGTTAAAAGGGAAAATTGGGATGTATCCAAAGATATATTTCGCATTTGTTTCATAGCCAGTAACTGTGAGAAATTCCATAGGCCCACCAAGGGTTCTTTCATGGTGTTCTCCCTGGGGGCCTAGATCATTAGGATCATAAAGCCATTAGGAGAGGGAAGTAGTCTTCTTCGGATAGCCCAATGCATCCAGCCTGTAACAATTATACCTGAGGGTATGACTCCATTACTATTACTTCAGGACTCAGTGGGAAGTTGGCATTCCCAAACTAGTTTGTCTGGACTCAGAAAACCCGTGTATCTGCCACTCATATTGTTATGTTTATTTTGTTACTTTCTAGTGATTGTTAAAATTAAAATGTATTAAATACTCAAATACAGTTTTCTTGGGCTTGGAGTCAAACTAAAATAAGCTAAATTTAACTATAATATGATTTACCTTTATAATGTGATATGCTTCATATATCTATGTGTATGTGTTTATAGGTATTGAGATCAGAAGATAGATTTTCAAAAACCTCTTTGCTTTATTTTTAACTTTTTATCCTGATAGTTTTAAACATATATAATTATAGAGAGAATATATAATGAACTTCCATGTGCTCTCACTTGGCTTCAAAAATTATCAACATTTGGCAGTTTTATTTGAAAGGGAGAACAAAAGTAGTTCCTTCTAAGTCTTTTCTGAAAAGTATCTTCTGACCTGAATAGTGGAGAAACCCTCTACCATAAACCGGTTCTCACACACTTTCTTGAAATATCAAAGAAGTTGTGTAATTAGATACAATCTTCCTATACTCTAAGAAACATTTGTATACGGGGCGCCTGGGTGGCTCAGTTGGTTAAGTGACTGCCTTCGGCTCAGGTCATGATCCTGGAGTCCCGGGATCGAGTCCCGCTTCGGGCTCCCTGCTCAGCAGGGAGTCTGCTTCTCCCTCTGACCCTCTTCCCTCTCGTGCTCTCTATCTCTCATTCTCTCTCTCTCAAATAAATAAATAAAATCTTTAAAAAAAAAAAACATTTGTATACCAATGTTAAAAAAAATTTAAGTGGAAATTAATCATGCCTTTATAGTTTAAATATCTGGATTCATATTGTATCCTGTTTCTTCTTCAAAGGTGGAAGGGACAGCATACCTGAGCTCTTTTCTGTGGCAATCTCAACAAGTAGGAATGTGGGAAAAGCCTCGAGGACAGAACTTACTAGATGGTGGAGCACCTTTCTACACAACTTACAAAACGGCAGATGGGGGGTTCATGGCTGTTGGAGCATTAGAGCCCCAGTTCTACAAGCTGCTGATCAAAGGTAAGTAACTTTCATGTGCCTTCCCCATCTCCCCTTTTCTTGTGGATGTTCTGTAACCTCTGTTTTGGAGCCTTTTGAAATTCATTGTGTCTTTTGTTATGTATCTACCTCTAACTAACCTAATTAGAGCCATCATTATATTGTGGGGCATTTCCCTTATGTTTTAAATTGACAGGTAATTTGACAAGTCTATAAAATAGCTCAGACTTTTAAAAAATAATCCATTTTGTGGAAGTTCAATTTTTTTATCACATTTCATACTCAGTAGTGTTGGATATTTATATTGCCCTTGTGTGCCCACATCTTATTCTTCCTTAGGAATGACCTGCTGGTTCTACCAGTTCTTTCTTTCTTTTTTTTTTTTTAAAGATTTTATTTATTTATTTGACAGAGAGAGAGGGAACACAAGCTGGGGGAGCAGGAGAGGGAGAAGCAGGCTTCCCGCCGAGCGGGGAGCCGATGTGGGGCTTGATCCCAAGACCCTGGGGCCATGACCTGAGCCGAAGGCAGACACTTAACAACTGAGCCACCCAGGTGCCCCTCTACCAGTTTGTATACCTTGATAGATGTCATCTATAGTTCTCCCCAGTGTCAGGGGTCACCAGAATACAGAGTGACTTCGGCGAATAAGATTTTGTTGGAATATGTTATTATCACTTGATGCTTCTACAGTTTACCTTTCTTGCAGATTCTTGTCTTATTTGCATGTGGCCACAAGTTAGCAGGAATATTTAGGATCTCTTCTTCCCTAATTAAATAATTGGACTAATGTTATTTTGTTCCTGTAAAATGTTTGAATTTAAAGTTTACAGATACCTGAGTAAGAAGTTGTAGAATATATCATGTAGTGGTGTGACAAGCTGGTCATGGTGCATCTATCATTTCAACTTTAAGTGTGGAGTTTTGTTGTTACGTTTGGTAGCTTTTCAGATGCAGTATACTACCTACAGTTATTGGCATATAACTGAAATTGTCTTTTACAAGCATCAGAAAGCATTTTATAATCAACAATATTAACTTCACTAACTTAAATATAGTTGGAGAAACGTAGAACAGAATGGTTTCTCTAGATAATAAAGGCCTTTCTGTTCAGAAATTAAAACTCAGAATGGAAGGTCTTAATTCAAAATCAAGGACAGAACAGTGCTATGTGAGGGGCTGAATTGTGGGAGCGACACTCCTTCCTCGGTGTTGCAGGGCCTTGGAAGGCAGCAAGAGAGAGCACAGTGGAGTCCGTACCTGACGTAAACCTTGTATATTTATGCATTGTCTATAGAGAATTTAAATACAATAATAAAAATGACTAAACTTCAGTCAGCTTTTTATCATCATCATTCACAGGCAATTCTAAATGACAATGATAAAATATACTCATTGAAAAAAATGTTGTTAGTTTGAGCTCTGAACAATTGCTTCAGCTGCTATTGAGTTCTAATAACATGTAAGCTGGTTAGCACATTTTTATTACTTATCCTTTAGTAAATATTGCAGAGAAGTTATCCAGAGAACGCCCAGTTTTATAGTCTCACTCCAGTGTTTTCTTTTAAAGTTTTTATAGTTTCAGCACTCACATTTAGGTCTCTGTTAAATTATGAGTTAATTTTTGTATATGGGGTGAGCCAAGTGTCCAACTTCATTGTTTCGCATATGGCTATCCAAGTTTCCCAGCACTATTTGTCAAAAGGACTATTCTTTCTCCATTGAATGGTTTTGGCATCCTTGTTGAATATCAGTTGACCATAAGTGTAAGGGTTTATTTTTGGACTCTCAGTTTGGTTCCATTCATGTACATGTCTCTCCTTATGTTAGCACCACACTATGTTGATCACTGTAGCTTTGTAGTAAGTTTGAACGTAGAAAGTGTGAGCCTTCCAATTTTATTCTTTTTCAAGATTGTTTTGGCTATCCAGGGTCCCAATATACAGAGAAAGGAGAAAAAAAGCTGGAATTCTATGTACTACCACACAAGGGCCTAGCACCCTCCAGCTTTCAGCAGAGCTCAGGGAGCAGGGTTTTTTTTCCCCACAGAACACAGTGGTGTTGATTCCATCAAGTTTTTGTTGAGACAAGAAGGGATAAAAATAAATTTGGAACAGAAAGGGGTGGACATTCTTTTCCCAAAGTATTTTGTTCAAGGTATTTCCCCCGAAAATAAGTTGAGAACCTTGGTATAAAGGGAAAGAAAAGAGACTTGAAAAAACAGGGCAAATGAGCACAAGAGCAGGGGGGTAAAAAAAAGACTGCAGCTTGCTCCCAGGGACTAGCGAGAATTAAAAAAGGAAGGTTAGACTCTATCAGTGTTCCATTAGTCATCTTCTGCTTCATCCTCCTCTCCTTCGGCCCCCTCATCATCACCTTCATCTTCTTCACCAGTATCTTCCGTACCTTCTTCGTTGTCATCGTCATCTTCTCCTTCCCTTTCTTCCTCATCTGTGTTAGGAACCAAGTAATACTGTAATGGATTTGGCCCAGTGTCATCTGTGGTGACCTCTCCTAACTCATCTGCACCAGCATCAGAATGGTCAGTAAACCCGGTGAAGAAGCTCTCTGGTTCCCCATGCTGCCTCTTCCTGCTGGCTGTATTCTGTGTTTGACTTGAATGTTTCATCAGATCCCTTCCAGATTTCCGTTTGATTTCAGTGGATTTTGAAGGTGGATCACTACTCTCATTCAGATGAAAGTCTTGGAAGAGAACTTTATTTTCAAAGTAAGGATTTTCATCAAAATAATATTCTGTTCTGTAACCCGATATAATATCTTCAAATTCTGCCACTTCAACTCTTGTCAAATAACGTAACACCTCTTCATCCTCCTCCCCAAGCAGTGCAGACACTTGTGGATGGTTGACAAATGTTCTTACCCCACAATTTGGGTATGGGCAGTCAATTCTGCCCTCTCCTGAAGAAATGGCAGAGTTTTTTATGTTCCTGTTCCTGTTCTATTTTCAGAATCTCACTGGCATGTCCGTTAAGTCTATTTCACCTTGTATTTCATCAACATGTTTGATGGCTTACGATTGTTTTTCTCCCTTCAGCAAGGGCTGAGATGTCTCCCTCTCCCTCTGGCTTGGGGGCAGGTGGCAGTCTTGGTTTCTTCATTTGAGGCAGGAGTGAAGACTGGCATTTGGGGGCCAGGCTGTGAGGAAAGTCCAGGAAACAAGGGTAGAGGCATGTGTGGAAGAAGCTCCAGTTACTCCATATGTTGCTGTTCTTGCTGGTGTCCTACAGGTCTCTGAGGTTCTGTTCATTTTTCTTTTCTCTTTTCTTTCTGTTGCTCAGACTGGCTAAGCAGTTTACTTTTCTTTGAGTTCCCTGATTCTTTCTCCTGCTAGTTCATGTCTATTGTTGTGTCCCTTTAATGAAGTTTTCAATTCCAGAATTTCTTTTTTTTTTTTTTTTAAGATTTTATTTATTTGTCAGAGAGAGAGAGATCATGAGCAGCGGAGATGGGTAGAGGGAGAAGCAGACTGCCCCCCCCCCGCCCCGCAGCAGGGAGCCCAAGTGGGACTCGATCCCTGGACCCTGGGATCATGACCTGAGCCAAAGGCAGATGCTTAGCCAACTGAGCCACCCAGGTGTCCCTAATTCCAGAATTTCTGTTTGGTTCCTTTTCCAATAATTTGTCTCTTTATTGATATTCTCTTTGATTAGACATCATTGTCAAACCTTCTTTTAATTTTTCTGACATGGTTCCGTTCAGTGCTTTGAACATATTTTAAGTAGCTGATTTAAAGTCTTTTCCAGTAAGTCCAATATTTGGCTTTTTCAGGGACAGTTTCTGTTCATTGCTTTTTGTCTTATGTGTGCGTCATATTTTCCTTCTTCTTTGCGTGCCACTTGATATTTTAAATCCTGTAATGTGGCAACTCTGGAGATCCGGTCTCACCTTCCTTTCCCGTCTCCTCAGTCCTGGGTTTGTCATTTCTGCTATTTGTTTATTTAATGACTTTCCTGGACTAAATCTGTATTCTTTGGTATGTTCAACCACTGAAGTCTGTTCCGTTAGCTTGGCGATCAGGTCGTGATTGGATAGAGATGTCCTTAAATGCTTTGAACCGATTAATTTCCCATCTTTTTCCGAGGCGCTCTGTGCCTTCCCTTCGTGCTTGTGCGGAGGGGGACTCGGGGTCAGCCGGAGGTGAAAGATTGGGACCTTCTCAGATCTTTCCTGGGCACACTCACAGCCCTACACATGTGCCTTCTAAATTCTCAGGAATATGTTAGAGCATTTCAAAGCCCCCCATGAAAATCCTATTCCCCACTTTTCTTTAAGTTTACTTGTCAGCTTCCTTTTAGTCCCAACAGGGAATGCCACCTCAGATAGCTCTGATAGTAAACAGTTGCCACTGATTTTTTTTTGACAATGTCAAAAACGTTCCAGGAATAGGGCATTGTGAGCTCTAAGTCAGATCAAATGAAGACAAGCCCTGAGAATGGAGCCTTTCAGGGAGCTGCTAGACAAATGGCAGTTCTCTGGGAATGGGATTTTGGGGAAGCTCTCAACTCATTTGCTTCCTACAATGGCAGTTATCCTGTTAGTTATTACAGCACTGTGGTTGGGAGCCCGTTGATTTTGACGGCTACCACAGAGCTGGGAAGAGAGGGATGAAATTAGTGCAAGTTATAATGCCGCAAGTCTCACCGATCTTATTGGGATGTAGTTGTTTTTCCTGAATAAATGCTTTTTGGATTATTGTGAACTTTTGGTTAATTTCCAGAGTTATGAAAAGGTTCATTCTGACCATTTGTGCCAGGGTTCTTGTTGCTTTTATGCAAGAGCGGGTTTTTGAAGGTTCTGGCTCTGCCATTCCAGAAGTTAACTTCCCTCCTTGGTGTATCTTGTTGTTATCTTAAAACATATGTGTTTGGCATGATCATTTCTAACATCCACACTCCACCACAATGAATGAGTTTTTCTGGAAATACTGAAAATGAAATGCGATATTTTTCTAGCAGGCTAATTGTTCCAGCCCTTCATCTTCTGACCACCTTCTAGATTTTCTCTTTCTAAGTCTAAACTCTGTAACCACCCTGATTTTTTTTGTAGCCTCCTCTCTTTGCATCCACAGCCTTTTATGGTATCCTTAACCTCCTCTCTCCCTTTAAAGTTCACTAGGGATCCTTAGCTGTTAGGTGGTTTGTGGTTCAGGCTGACTTAGCATGTTAAATCAGCTTTGGCTAATCTACACAGTCCATGCCAAAATGCCTCAGCATTTTCTTTCTTTTACAGTATTTATTTACAAAAATAGTACTTTTACTAATCACATGTACATTACTTCTCTCTCAGATCCCAACTGGACCAACGGCCATTTCCATAATGATTTTTTTAGGTAGTATTAGTTATGTACCTCATTTATTTTACCTTATATTTGAGATCTTGAGACCATACTTCATTGAACTCTTCAGTGTCTGAACATAAATACACAAGGTTCTTGCAAGGTACAGATTCTACTGTAGTAGGACCCTGCTGCTTTCTGGGGCAAAGAAATCTGAAAACACAGAATTTCATGACATTTTGGTATAACAAGACTCTTGTAGTATAATCAGTAAGCACTAGAGAATTTTTTTAAAGTAGTTTTAAAACTTCAAAATATTATTAAAAGGAAAGCGGATAACAACAAGTGTTGCCAGGGTTGTGGGAGAAACCTGTAGGCCTGTGTGTTACTGGTGGGAATGTAAAATTATTTAGCCTCTGTAGAAAGCTGTATGGCAGTTACTCAGAAACTTAAAACAGAATTACTGTAAATGTTATGCTATGACAATTTTTTAAAAAATGAAAAATAATTCAAAATAATGTGTGTTTTAGAAAAAAGTATAAAACAGAATTTGTAAAGTAAGAAGTAAAAATTCTTCTTGTCCTTCCACTCTGGGAAAGTTTGGGATGTGGCTTTCATGAACTTTTTCTGTGCACATATCAACACAATTGTTTTATTTATTTATAAATTATATTTATATACAGTATATAATCATGTAAATTTGTAGTTAATAGCTATCATTTTTATTCAACAGTATACTAAAGATGTCCTTTCTTGTCAATCCAAAAAATCTGCCTCATGATATATATAGCAGCCATATGATATTGTATGGTGTCCCTCTACTAAAACATTATTTATTAATAAACATTAATCTTTGTACATAGAACATTGGATGCTTACAACATGAATTTTTGACTGCTTAATATTTGCCAGATATTGTGTCACAGAGCGGTAAAGTTTATGACACATACTTAAAATAGTAAGTATTTTGTATGATCGCCTGTGTGTATGTATATGTGTACACGTATATATAAGGTAGCTTTTTGGAAATTAAAACATACTTTCCCAAGTTTTAAATAGTGTCTGAGTCTACAGACTGGTCCTTGAAATGTTTGACTTAAAATACCAGAAATTTAATATTGGTTATGCTATAAAAACTAGCTACCATCTACAGTTGTATTTATGTGGGGGAGTGGTTTTAGAGTTCCATACAGGAATGTCAAGAGCACAGGAAACAGCCTATCCTAAACCTTTGGTGGCTAATCCTGTGGCCTTGATCAGGGTCCTGGGCAGGATGGGAAACTGTGGGCTGAGAAAGGATGAGAAGACAGTTGAAGAGCTGGAGTGTCAGAATTAGGGGTAGGAGCTGGGGTCCTTTGATTTCTAGTATTTTTCCAGTATACAACTATAACTTGTGAGACCATTGATCTTAAATATAATGTCTGTTACAGAGAGAACATACTTGATCCAGTTTTATTTAGTGTTAGGATTCTGATCACATTCTGATTAAAAAAGCATGCAGGGGCACCTCAGTGGCTCAGTTGGTTAAGCGTCTGCCTTCCACTCAGGTCATGATCTCAGGGTCTTGTGATCGAGCCCCGAGTTGGGCTCCCTGCCCAAGGGGGTGCCTGCTTCTCTCTCTCCCTCTCCCCTTCCCCCCTGCTCCTGTTCGCTCTCTCTCATGCTCTCTTTCTCTCTCAAATAAACAAATAAAATCCTTTAAAAAAAATTAAAATTAAAAAAAGCATGCAAATATGTTTCTAGTAGTAGCTATGATCTATATCACTATTTGTGGCTAACTGGTCATTTTATTTGTTTCTTAATCACAGAGTTTGGGGCAATCAGGAAAAAGAAAGCCAAGTAAAAGACATCCTTAGAAACATTTTTTTGGTTAGATTATAGTGATAAACCTGAAGTTATGGCTCCATGTTTTTCCTGGTATTTGAATGGGACAAGTGGCTACAGAGAAAAATTTATTTGTATATCCCACAGTTGTCTTTTCACGACTGTCCAGAACTATATGAGTTCTCCTTATTTCCTTATATACCTCAGAACCCTAAGAATGGCTTTCAGTATTCATGTCTTCTTACCTCTTGAGGGATTTTCCTCTTCAGAGCAGTTTACAATTAGTTGTTGTTCTTCTACATGATAGGGAAGGAAAGGATGATAAAAGTGATAATTATTAGATTAACCTGACTAAACTTATGCAAAATAACATGTATAAGAAGAAGGGCCTTTCATTATTATTCCACTCTCACCGTCTACATTTAAAAACCCTCTTCCATGAGGGAGTAAAAAGGACATTTACACCAAACCCTAGTAAAGTGGCCTTTTGGGTATAATTCAGTCAGCACTGGAGTTCAGTTCATCTGCAGGGGTGCAGATGCTTTATAGCTTTAGTCTATAAAGGAGGCACAGAGGCCCAAGAAGCCATCCTTTCTGTTAAATCCCTAGCTGGATGCTTTCATCTTTTCTGCACCGTGTGTTGATGGGCCCTTCAAGGTCTCCTTCATGCTTGACACAAAAGTCTGTGTGCCCCACTCATGATTTGGCTGGGTGATGACTTTCTGTCATGTTTGCTGTGGGAATAATTGGTTGCGTGTGTCTTTGGTTATCTTATAAATCCTTTGTTTCTAATTCACAGCAGTGTTCTAAAAGGGTAATGAGTCAAACATCTGTCCTACTAGAGCTTTTTTATTTGACCAAAATAAAGAGAGGTGAATATTATATATAAAATTGCAATTTTGAATTTAATCATTTACCTTTAGTTTTCTTAAAAAATGGGATAACTGTGTGTCAAGTTGTTTAAATTTTATTTTTTGTAGGGTTTGGGTACACTATATAAAATGTGGGGTTATTTGAATTCAGTATGACAGATAATAGCATCATGAGGAAATTTATTTTTGAAAACTTACTCTAGGAAAAAATCAATTTCTGGAACTAGACCTTTACAAATAGACTACTTTCGATGAAATAGAAATAATAAAATCTTGCCAGCAGGAAGTCTGTTTGGAGTCCTGCTACCCGCTTACCCCTAGCCATTGGCTCCAACTTCAAGTTGAGTTTGAATTTCCTCTCTTGACCCAGTTTGGGAGGTATCCTGTTTGGGACGGTATGGTGAGGTCAAAATGCATTTTCATTGATTATAATCACTCCACCCAAAGCTTAAAAATTTAAGAAATTGTGGGGTGCCTGGGTGGCTCAGTCGTTAAGCGTCTGCCTTTCGCTCAGGTCATGATCCCAGGGTCCTGGGATTGAGCCCCACATCGGGCTACCTGCTCAGCGGGAAGCCTGCTTCTCCCTCTCCCACTCCCCTTGCTTGTGTTCCCTCTCTCACTGTGTCTCTCTCTGTCAGATAAATAAAATCTTTAAAAAAAAAAAAAGAAATTGTGTTTTTATCTCAGGACTTGGGCTGAAGTCTGATGAGCTTCC
This sequence comes from Eumetopias jubatus, assembly GCF_037043125.1. Classification (NCBI taxonomy): domain Eukaryota; kingdom Metazoa; phylum Chordata; class Mammalia; order Carnivora; family Otariidae; genus Eumetopias; species Eumetopias jubatus. The sequence continues at coordinate 127,320,376 of NW_028274811.1, forward strand.
TCATCAGATGAGCATGAGTGATTGGCCAGAAATGAAGAAGAGATTTGCAGATGTATTTGCAAAGAAGACAAAGGCAGAGTGGTGTCAGATCTTCGATGGCACAGATGCGTGTGTGACTCCAGTTCTGACATTTGAAGAGGCTGCCCACCATGAACATAACAAAGAACGGGGCTCATTTATCATTGAAGAGGAGCATGGTGTGAGTCCCCGCCCTGCACCTCTGCTGTCAGACACCCCAGCTATCCCTTCTTCCAAAAGGGATCCTTTTGTAGGAGAACATACTGAAGAGATACTTAGAGAATTTGGGTTCAGCCAGGTAGAGATCAATCAGCTTGCCTCAGATAAAATTATTGAAAGTAATAAGCCAAGAGCTAATCTGTAAGTCCCAGGCCTCCTAGCTCAAATGAATTTGAATATTGCATGTTCAGTACAGAAGAATATGTAAAATTCTAAGTATGGAAACATGAAGGAAAAGTATCACAGTGGACCAGCTAGTCCAATCAAGAAACAAGACTGATTACACAGTAATGATAGAATTCTGAAAATGGTTAACATCATGGCTTTTGATTTAGGAATGTTTTTAGTTTACCAGTATTAAATTGTGACAGTTTTCCTGCCTTTCGATTTATTTGATAGATTATATTTTTAATATTAAATGTTAATAGGGCGCCTGGGTGGCTTAGTCAGTTAAGCATTTGCCTTTGGTTCCCGTCATGATCTCAGGGTCCTGGGATCAGGCCCCGCATCTGACTCTCTGCTCAGCGGGAAGCCTGCTTCTCCCTCCCCACTCCCCCTGCTTGTGTTCCCTCTCTTGCTGTTCTTCTCAGTCAAATAAATAAATAAAATCTTTAAAAAAAAGGTCTGATCCTTTTTATGTGATAAAATCATTCAGCCAGTGTCTTTGAATTGGAATTTTAGAAAATGTTCTTGATATTATCTTCAAATAATCCCCAGTCTCCATCTAGACCACCATACTGAGAGCCCTGTTTTCTGTGTGGCTGCCTTTTGGCATCACTCACTCACGTCTCTTTCTCAGTAAATTGCCATCTTTTTGGAAGTCCTTCTAGACTCTTCCTCCACTTACCAGTCTCCAGCCTCCATTCCCATCATGTCCACCTCTGCCCCCAGTAGATCCATGGCTTATCCTTCACTTCATTCAGGCCACTGCCCAAATGTCACCTTATGGAGCACCCTTTCCTGACCCCTTCCTAGAATGGCAGCCACTTCATCACTCACTCTCCCCTCACCCATTTTGTTTTCCTTCACATCATGTATCATTACTGACATTATACTGAATAGCCCCAGCCCTCTTAACCCACTGCCTCTTAACCAAGGCACACTAGAATGAAAGCTTTATGAAGGACTTTGTGGGTTTTATTCACTGCTAAATCCCCAGTTCCAAGAACAGCACCTGGCCCATAGTGGAAACTTTGTAAATATTTATTAAAGAAGTGAATCTCAATAGTGAAGTGCTGTCAGTTCCATCTTCATAGCTCTGTACCAGTCCCCTCTACCCAACACCCTTTGTGCCTTCATTTGGGCCCCTATTATCTCTGCCCCGGCCTACTGCTCAGTCACCTACCTGACTTCTGACCTCCAGTATTATTGCCTTCATTTTTTTTGTATCATGTTACTCTATTGGTAATCTTTATCACACCAAACTGGTCTTTCAGTCCTGTAAAATTTCTCAGTGGTCCTCTCTTTTTCCTATATAACAAAATATAAATCCATTTATATGCCATATCAACCCTTTATTTATTTATTTATTATTATTTTTTTTCCAAGCAATACAATGATCATCTTTATTTTGATCAATGTCAGCCATGGTAAAAAATTGTGACTAGATAATCAGCAAAAATATTCTGAAAACTATACTTAATTCACATGAGACACATACCTCCGTGAAATTGAAATAAAAAAGAACCCCCAAAAAGATTAATCATTATAAAAAGCATTATATCAAGTATGATTTTCATGCTATTGCCTTTTTTAAAATTTTTTTATTGTTATGTTAATCACCATGCATTACATCATTAGTTTTTGATGTAGTGTTCCATGATTCATTGTTTGTGCATAAAACCCAGTGCTCCACGCAGAACGTGCCCTCTTTAAAACCCATCACCAGGCTAACCCATCCCCCCACCCCCTTCCCCTCTAGAACCCTCAGTTTGTTTTTCAGAGTCCATCATCTCTCATGGTTCGTCTCCCCCTCCGATTTACTCCCCTTCATTCTTCCCCTCCTGCTATCTTCTTCTTCTTTTTTTTTCTTAACATATATTGCATTATTTGTTTCAGAGGTACAGATCTGTGATTCAACAGTCTTGCACAATTCACAGCGCTCACCATAGCACATACCCTCCCCAGTGTCTATCACCCAGCCACCCCCTCCCTCCCCCCCCACCACTCCAGCAACCCTCAGTTTGTTTCCTGAGATTAAGAAGTCCTCATATCAGTGAGGTCATATGATAAATGTCTTTCTCTGATTGACTTATTTCACTTAGCATAACACCCTCCAGTTCCATCCACGTCATTGCAAATGGCAAGATCTCATTCCTTTTGACGGCTGCATAATATTCCATTGTGTATATATACCACATCTTCTTTATCCATTCATCTGTCAATGGACATCTTGGGTCTTTCCACAGTTTGGCTATTGTGGACATTGCTGCTATAAACATTGGGGTGCACGTACCCCTTTGAATCCCTACATTTGTATCTTTGGGGTAAATACCCAGTAGTGCAATTGCTGGATCATATGGTAGCTCTATTTTCAACTGTTTGAGGCACCTCCACACTGTTTTCCAGAGTGGTTGCACCAGCTTGCATTCCCACCACCAGTGTAGGAGGGTTCCCCTTTCTCCGCATCCCCTCAACCCTTTATTTATAACAAGACTTCTCCCTAGCTGTCTAGTCCCATCTGCACTCGCCGATCTGCACTCGCCGCTCCCCAGCACTTTACGTTGGACTGCCTTAAGTTCCTAATTCTGTGATGGTCTCTCTGGCTTCCATTCCTTTCTATATTATGTACCATTTAGCAGGACTAACAATACTCCTAGTCCCTTTTGCTCCAGGTTGTTGATTTAGCAAATTAAGACTTGGCTCAAACACAGCCTTCTTTGTGAAACTTTCAGCCCTAGGGCAGTTTTATACAGTGATTGTGAAATTTGGAGTCAGAAAGGTCTTGCGTTCAAATATCACTCAGTCACTCTGGTGTCTAAGACAAGGCCTATCATGTGCCTGGAACATCCTAAGTGCTCAGTAATTTTTAGTTCTAAGGGGCCCTTCCTATGTTTCCGTTGTACTTCGTACGTAACTCCAAGGATGGTCATTGCTTTTAATGTAGTTTACAGAACTCTTCACTAGGTCATAAGCTCCTACAGTAGTTGCTCTAGCACACGGAAGAATCATCTGGAGATACTGTTAAAATACAGATTCCTAGGCCCACCTCTAGAGATTCTCATGCAGTATGGTGAGGGCCAGACCCATGAATTTGCATTTTTGCCAAGCTTCCAGGTGATTATCATGCTGCTGGTTCAAAGCCCACACTTTGAGTAGCACTGTCCTAATGGATATGAACCAAGTCTTTTTCCCTTTGTTACTGTCATAGTAGGTACTCAAAAAATAACTGTTGAAGGGTTGATGAGGGAAAGGATAAGAGCCAGTTGGCAAAAATCTGTAAATAAACAGACAGGCTCGCTCAAAATATTGATTTCTGTGATTAATTTTCTTTATATCAAATGTTGAATGAAAAATTGGTTTTTGTAGGGTATAAACTTTTTAAGGAATACAGGTATGTAAATAAGGTCAATAATAGCTTTTGTTAGTGACCCATACTTTCCTTCTGAAGAGTCTAAGACCTTGTGCAGAAAATGCTACACTTCCTCTTTTGTTATCTTTTGACAAACTGTAGACTTAGGAATAGGCAAGGGGGCAGGTGAAAAGAACATAGGAGGCTAGAAGGAGGGTGGAGGAGAAGCAGGAAATTGAAGATGGCAAATTCTAATGAAAGACAAGTTATATTCTTGAGTAAATAGGAATTTTATTCTTGAATGTATAGTTTGATATACACTGATTTGCACTTTATCCTACAATGTAGGAAGTGATGAGATGCTACCAACTATCTTGCTATCACAACTGTATGGTGATAAATAAATCACATGGAACAAGATGACCGGCTGCATCCAGGCCTCTTTGTATTCACATCACTCCTCCAAGCACATTCTTGGCTTCAGTCACAATTACATTGTACTTTATAATTTGCAAAATACTTTTACCTATGTCACATCAGGATGCCTTCAACTGGCAGTAACAATATCCAAAATATGAAATGTTTTGGCTCACATACCTTGCATCCAGAAGGATTTTAGTGTTGCCTGAATCCAGTCACCCAGACCCTAGTTCCCTGCATTCTTGTGGTTTGTCAAGTTGCCATCCTCCATATGTTCACTTTATCCTCAGCCTGATAACAAGTTCTAGATCTCATATCCACACACGGGGACATCCAGAAGAAGAGATGGTCTCGGGAACCATCAGCAAATCTTGTCTTGTGTCTCTTTTGTTGGAGTTAAGTCATAGGCCAGTCCTATGCCAGTCTTTATCAGAGAAGGTAGGGTTGTCCTTAGATAAAACCAGCCTGCTCCTGGAGCTCCCCTGGACTCAGCTAGCTGGAAGCACATGGGTGTGTGAGGAAGGGGTGGATTCTGGAATCTAATCCAGGTCCTATCAGGATGGAAAGAGTGGAGAATGGATGTTGGGTAGGCAGCAAAAAATATCCATTACATACAGTATCCCAGTCTCTCTTCAACAATCACAGGGGTAGGTGGGGCAGGTTTCTTCATTGTACAGATGAGAATGCAAGGCTCAGATGGTTTTAAACCTTCGTTCACATCTCCCTTTGTGTCTGAATAATTTTTTCATGGTTCCCCTAGGCCAAAAGAAATATCTAGCCATTCCATTTATAAATAATTATGTCCCAACAACTTAAGTATTTATGCCCCAACAGTTAATTCACTGTTTGAAAAAATATAATACACATAAATTGAGAGAAAGCATTTTTATTTTTATTTCATTTTTAACACACTTGTGGGTCATACATGTGTTGGACACTGTGCAGCTTCTCATGCCTCAAAATTGGATTGGACACCACTACCCCCATTTTCTGTTCCACATTTGTTTTCATATACTGTTGGCTTCATTGAAAGGATTAGAGTGCAATCGTATGTTGAAAGTGTGAGCTACCTCACTGGTAGTTCATGTGGTGTCTGACAGATGTTGAGTTTCACTCTGTTTACTATCTTAGAAATTTTAAATATCCTGAGGCACCCCTTTGAGTTCAGTGTGGTGTCCTGGGGCATCTTAGCACACAGTTTGGGAACCACCAGTTTGAGTGATTTGCCCAGGAAGGTACTGCTAAGAAGAGGCAGAACCAGAATTTAAATTTTAATATTCTGACTCTGAGTCTTGCTCTTAAACCATTTTTAGGGCCCTTCCCATAAGATTGTGTTCCTCTTGCCCCAGAGACTCTTCACTGGAACTCAGGGTCCAACAAAGAAAATATGACCCACGCAGAGTCTTTAAAACAGAGGAAATTTATTCTTACACACCATAAACAAAAATAAACTCAAAATAGATTAAAGACCTATGTGGGGAAAGCTGAAACCATAAAATTCCTAGGAGAAAACATGGGTAGTAATTTCTTTGACATTGGCTATAGAAACATTTTTCTAGATATGTCTCCTCTGGCAAGGAAAACAAAAGCAAAATTAAACCAGTAGAACTACACCAAAATAAAAAGCTTTTCAACAGCAAAGGAAACCATCAACAGAACAAAAGGACAACCAATGGAATGGGAGAAGATATTTGCAAATGATATATCTGATAAGGGGTTAATATCCAAAATAAGTAAAGAACTTATACAACTCAACACCAAAAAAACAAATAATCCTATTAAAAATGGGTGGAGGACCTGAATAGACATTTTTCCAAAGAAGACATACAGATGGCCAACAGACAGATGAAAAGATCCTTAACATTACTAATCATCAGGGCAATACAAATCAAAACCACAATGAGATAATCACCTTATGGCTGTCAGAATGACTAAAATCAAAAAACAGAAGAAAAAACAAGTGTTGGCAAATATGTGGAGAAAAAGGAATCCTCCCGCACTGTTGGTGGGAATACAAGCTGGTGCAGCCTCTGGGGAAAACAGTATGGAGGTTCCTCCAAAAATTAAAAATAAAATTACCTATGATCCAATAATTCCACTACTGGGTATTTGCCCAAAGAAAACAAAAAAACACTAATTTGAAAAGATACATGCATCCCTATGTTTCTTACAGCAAAATTTATAATAGCCAAGATAAGGAAGCAACCCAACTGTCCACTGATAATGAATGGATAAGAAGATGTGGTGTATATATACAATGGACTATTACTCATAAAAAAAGATGAACTCTTACCATTTATGACCACGTGGATGGACCTAAAGGGTATAATGCTAAGTGAAAAAGTCAGAGAAAGACAAATGCCATGGTTTCACTCATATGTGGAATTTAAGAAATAAAGGAAAGAAAAAAGGAGACAAAAAAATGGACTCTTAAATACAGAGAACAAACTGGTGGTTGCCAGAGGGGAGGCAGGTGGGGGGATGGGTGAAATATCAATCAATCAATCAGTCAGTCAGGAAATGTAATATAGAGAATTTCACTGGTGATAAAAGAGCTGAGAAGCCCAGGGGACAGTGAGGCAGGCAATTCAGATATGAGCCACAACAGGGAAGCCAGGGCCACTCCTGTGGCTGCAGGGGATGATGGGAAAGGCAGTGTCAGCAGGATCCAGAATTTAAGGTTGCCTGGTGGAAGCTGGACCCACTATGGAGATGTAGCCACTGCCATGGACAGCTCAGGAGGGAGAAAGAAAAGGAGGAAAATAACATGATTTCCCTCCTGCTCCCAATCCTCCCACCAATGCCTTCCATTGGCCCAACCTAGCTAGAAGCCAGAGAGCAAGGGAACCTGGGAAATGTAGTCTCTTATGATATAGAACATGTGAGGAGGAGCCCGGAATGTACCTGAGCAAACAGGCAGTCGATTGATACTACAAAATATAGTGTATACACTTTATTTACTCAATAATTCCTTTAGCAAATATTTATTGAGGACCTACTAGGTGTCAGGGATCATGTGAGATGCCAGGGATAGCATAAAGATGGAAATAAACCTGATCACTGCTCTTAAAGGGATCAAAGACTAACAGGAGAAATAGAATAAACACAGAACTGGGGCGCCTGGGTGGCTCAGTCGTTAAGTGCCTGCCTTCAGCTCGGGTCATGATCCCCAGGGTCCTGGGATCGAGCCCCGCATGGGCTCCCTGCTCCGCGGGGAGTCTGCTTCTCCCTCTCCCACTCCCCCTGCTTGTGTTCCCTCTCTCGCTGTCTCTCTCAGTCAAATAAATAAAATCTTTAAAAAAAAGGAATAAACACAGAACTGTCCAATTATAAAGTGTGTTAAGTGCAACGAAGGGACATATCACAGTGCTATGAGACAGCTAGAGATTAGAGAAAGGATGCAACCTCCCACGGCTTTAAGTCTAATTGACTCTTGAGGTGCGTGGGTAGAAACTTGCGTTCAGGAAAACAGAATATTAATATCTAGAAAAAGTTTAGAAGGAGATATTGATGCCTTCATATTTTGACTTAACACCTGCGTCATACAGCTCCACCGTCTCAAAGCTGTGTATGTGATTGTATGTAATAGAGTGTCGATGTGTGTGTGTGTGTGACAGACAGAGCGGGAGAAGGGGACAGTACAAAGAAACATGCCCTTAGACAAACATTCTGAGGAGCCAGAGGGCTCACAGCAGCTAATCTCCTTCATGCTTGCCTGACCCCACCCCCTTCCCTCTCATCATAACTTGTGATCTTAGAGGCATGAAAGAATTTGAACCCCTCCCCCAGCTCCACCAGCTCTGTTGGCCGCTCAGCCGGGCTCCATGTCAAATCCAGCTTGGGCCAGAAGCCTGAGGGCCACACAGAAGTTGGTGAGCTTGCAGGCAGGTTCCTCACCCCTGTGGCCATGGGCGGCAACATTGGGCAGCTTGGCATTCATACCTCTAAGTCCCTAGCTGCGGAGGACCCCTTTGACCCTGTGGAGCCACCCAAAAGACCCACGAGCAATCTCATCATGCACAGCATGGCCATGCTTGGCCGGGAGTTTTGCTATGCGGTGGAGGCCGCCTACGTGACTCCGGTGCTGCTCAGCGTGGGGCTGCCCAAGAGTCTGTACAGCACGGTGTGGCTCCTCAGCCCTGTCCTGGGATTCCTGCTGCAGCCTGTGGTGGGATTAGCCAGCGACCACTGCCAGGCCAGGTGGGGCCGGCGGAGACCATACATCCTCACCCTGGGCCTCATGATGCTCTCGGGCATGGCTTTGTACCTCAACGGGGACGCTGTTTTATCAGGTCAGTGGACCGCACAGGTGGGCAGGCAGGGGAAAGGGGCCCATTATGCAACTCAATAGGAGGAGAAGGCAGATTTCTTTATGTGACACTTACTTAGAAATTGATTAGAACCAATTATCTAGATTACAATGAACTTCCATCTAGTAATGACCCAAATTCCGTGGTTGGGGAGACTTTACTTTTAGAAACATCAGGATGCATTGCTGTTGTTGTTTTATTGTTGTGAGGATTTAAAAATGGGAATAATTTTTTATCTCTTTTATCAAATGAAATATTTTTACATCTTTATCAATTGCAGTGTTCTTTGAGCTTATGCTTTAGTTAGTATTTTTGTCAAATTAACCATTTACCATATGACTCCATGAATACTTATAATAAATTACCTATATGTCTAAATAAGAGCTAATTCTGTTCATAGAATTATGTAGAGTCTTTTAATGGGAGGAGGGCATCAGCCTGTCAGCTCAAGGGGACATTTTTGCACTGCAAATTCTGGTCAAAAACAAACCTCATGGTGAACACTTTTTCTTGACATGAATCAGCCACCGATTAATCAGTAACTGGTGGTAGTACATGAAAAGTTTCACTGAAGAAAGAATTGTTAAACCTAAAAATAGCACCCATTTCTGGACCATTAACTCTCAGGCTAGCAGAATGGTTGATAATGAGGCAGGATAATCAGCTATCATTTGTATATTTTTAAAAGAGGGCATCAACACACAAATGTAGGTTATTTCGGCAAAATAATCACAAAAACCCCTGATAAGAATGGTTGCCTCTAGGGGGGACTACTAAAGGACTTTGGAAGTAAAAAGTGGAGTGTAGGCTTATTTTTCACTTATTGTTACACTGTAATCTTAAAAAAATGTGCATATATTGCACATTATTCTTAAGTGAAACTGAAAGCAAGGGAAAAAATTCTTTTTTCTCTAATAGGAGATTGGGTGAATGAATTTGGGCATGTCCACAGAGTGAATATTATTCAGCTATTAAAAATTGTGCAGCAGCTCTCCATTAATTGAAATGCAAAGAAATGAGGAGAGTTGGTTATAGATGAGCAGTTCCAACCTGACCCCATTAGTTAGTGTTCCTCCAAGCGTCGTCCTCAGACCCAGGGTATCATCGTCCCTGGGGGTTGTTAGAGAGACAAATGCCCAACCCCACCTCAGAACTCCGAGAGAGTCATGGGAGAATCATGGAAAATTATGGAGACAGAGCCCAGTAAATCTGTTTCAGCAAGTTGTCCAAGGGATGATTAAGGATGCTGAAGTTTGAGAAGCACTGCCTTAGAGCACAGGTATACAGTTTTTTCTGTTAGTGCGTACGTACAGAAAGGGGTATCTGAAGGATGACCATTGGTGGGGTCTGGGATGAAGCATTTCCCCTGCTTTTCTACGTTATTGGAATGGTTTACAATAAGCGTGTGTAATTTTTTAAACAACTTTTTAAAATGAGATATGATATAAAATTCATACAACTCGGTGCCTTTTAGCATATCCCAAGGTAGTGCAACCATCACCACTATCTAATTCCACCATATATTATCACCCCAAAAAGAAACTTAGTAACCATTAGCAGTCATCCCCCATTCTCTCCTCCCTACCAGGCCTAAGCGACCCTTCAATCTACTTTTTGTCTCTATAGATCTACCTTTTCTGGCATTCACGTGTATAATTTTTAAAACCTGAGAAAATAATGAAGCCATTTTTATTTGGAAAAGCAAATGAAAGTAAAGGGAGAAATTTAATGACAGGACATTTTGGTGGAAATAAAAATGCAAATCATTCTAAAGTGGGATTTAGATGATGTATATTTATTTCCTTTTTAGCTTTGATTGCTGATCCAAGAAGGAAGCGGATTTGGGCCATAACCATCACCATGATAGGTGTAGTTGTCTTTGATTTTGCTGCTGACTTCATTGATGGGCCCATTAAAGCCTACTTATTTGATGTCTGCTCCCATGAGGATAAGGAGAGGGGCCTCCACTACCATGCCCTCTTCACAGGTAGGGAATATTCCAGAAAGTCTCTCCTTAAGCTCCTCAGACAGGGAGGCACTTCCACTGAAACCATCTAGTGTCTATACATGTCAGAGTTTTTGAATGAATGGATCTGTTGATGGAAGGCTCCCATCACGCGGGTTCTGTCTTTCAGTGCATTTCCCTAAACAAATCAGCTTGTGACTGGGCTCTGGAGGTTTTGCAAAGGAAGTTCATACATAAGAGCATTCTGAAGAATGGTTTGTGGAGACATTTACAACTGCAATGAAAAGGGGCCCTTGTGTATTTTACTTTTTCTTTCTTTCTTTCTTTTTTTTTTTTTAGCTCAGTAACGTAGCATCAGCATTACTTAGGAGCTTGTTAATATGCAGCTTCCTGGCCTCTCCTCTAGTTATTTTGATTCAGTGGGTTTGAGATGGGGCCCAGAAGTCTGCATTTTTAATAAGTATCCTGGATGATTCTGTGGCAAGTGTCTTAAGGGGGAAAAAAAGCCCCACATGTCCTAGAGATTTCCTAGTTATATAAAGAGTTGGCATTTCCTCAACTTCCTGGTTTGAAATGAGGGGCTCTCTTCAATCCTTGGGGCTGTTGCTGTCCTCCTTTGGTTGCTGTTGGGTCATTCATTTAGAGCAATGCTAGCAATGCTCAATATGTATTTATAGAGCACCAGTCAGGACTATTCTAGGACGCCAGGGAGGGAGGTTATACATAAGAATACAGCATGATCCTGGCCTGGGAGTGTTTTCATATCTAGTTGGTGGGGTGCTCTATCAGTCCACCTTATTTGATATCTTTATGGCCCAGCCAAGATATTTATTTTATGTTTTGATATGTTCTGTGTCTGTTCATGGCCAGGTAGGTCCCATGAGAAGCAGGATCTTATATTTTGCTCAGTTTATGTTTCCACAGCCAAGAGCGGTGCCTGCTCATGGCAGCTGTTGGGTCAATATTGGTTGTTTGAGCCAAAATCTGAATGGTCAACTCTGGAAGAAGGGGGCTGCCCAGCCAGGAGAGTAGTTTTTCTTTGCTTTAGGGAAGATGGAAGAGCCGGAGTCCAGCCCATCCGTCTGTGGCCCCCTGACCACCCTGTCTGCAGCTAGAGGGTCTCAGAATAGAGATTCGACCTGCAGTCTTCCAACTTAAATCCCTTCTCCTTTATCATCATTTGCTGAAATTAATTACAACAATGGGAGATTTTTTGGCTTTTGAACCTGACACATTGAGAGTTTTATTGCTCTAAAGTACTTTGGGCAACGTGGCCACCCTTTCCCAGCTCACATCAGTGTTAGTCCTGGCCAGTCTCTCCTTTGTTGCCCATTAAAAGAAGATTGAGTTCGGTGTTTAGGGAACTTTTCAAAGGCTAACACATGGTAATATTTCTATGAGTCTGAGAAAATATCTTAAGGTTTTCTGTTGATATTAGTGTATGGTGGCCTTAGCAAACAGTATAATTTTCATATTACCTTGGTTTAGGCTTTCACTACATCTTGTCTGAGCTTTAGTATTTTTCCCTTTACTGTCTCTCCATTCTCTAATCTCTTCCTATTTCAGTTGAATCAACACACAGCTTTCAGATTCATATTCCTAAAAGACAGCTATGACCAGGGTACTCTCCTGTTCAGTCACCTTCAGGGGCTCCCCATTCACCTACTGGATAAAGAACAAATTCCTAGACAGGGTTCAAGACTCCCCATAATCTGTTCCCATCCTACTCTTCAAGCTTTACTTCCCATTACTCCCTCCACATTTTCTGTGCTCTGAACAATTTCCCAACATGTTCCTAGGGGCAGAGGCCCAGTCTGTTTTACTCACTGCATCCCTTATACCTTCAGCACAGCCTGGCATATCATATGTGCTCAAAATAAATATTAATGGGAAAAACAAAGGAGCCTGCCCTTTTCTGTTCCAACTTCAAAATTCCCTTCCCTCTTTCTCCCTTTGGAAGTCAAAGTTGCTTGGAAACTTTCCACCCACTTCTTGGGGAGAAGACCCCCTTTCTTCTAAATTGCAGGCAAACAGCTTGGTCAGGGACTCTACCCATAAAATGATCAAAGCAAGAGTTTATGAAGTAGATGAACATAGAGGTATGGACAAGGTGGGTAACTCCAGCAGGGAGAGATGGCAGAGGCTACAGTTCATCTCATACATACCCTGAACTTCAGTGCCCTTGGGGCCCGTGTCGTCTGCTTGGCCTGCCATAACAGAATACCACAGCCTGGGGGCTTAAACAACAGAAATTATGTGCTCACGCTTTTGAAGGCTGGAAGTCCAAGATCAAGGGACTGCAGGATTGGTTTCTGGTGAGACTTCACTGGCCGTCTGGTGAGTCCTCCTGGCCATTTCCTCACTCCGACCTCACATGGCCTTCCCTCAGTACACATGTTCCTCATGACTCTTCCTCCACTTATAAAGACACCAGTCCTGGGGCACCTGGGTGACTCAGTTGATTAAGCGTCTGCCCTTGGCTCAGGTCATGATCCTGGGGTCCTGGGATTGAGCCCTGCATCAGACTCCCTGCTCAGTGGGGAGTCTGCTTCTCCATCTTCCTCTACCCCTGCTTGTGTGCTCTTTCTCTCTCTCTCGAATAAATAAATAAAATCTAAAAACAAAACAAAACACAGTCCTATGGGTTATGGCCCCACCCTTATGATCTCACTTAACCTTAATTACCTCCTTAAAAGCCTAATCTCCAAATGTAGTCACATCAGGGTTTCAACATAAGTCTCTCTCTCTCTCTCTCTCTTCTTTTTTTTTTAAAGATTTTATTCATTTATTTGTCAGAGACAGAGCACAAGCAGGGGGAGCGGCAGGCAGAGGGAGAAGCAGGCTCCCTGCTGAGCAAGGAGCCCTATGCTGGACTCCATCCCAGGACCCTGGGATCATGACCTGAGCCGAAGGCAGTGGCTTAACCGACTGAGCTAACCAGGTGCCCCTCAACATATGTCTCTTTTAAAGAAAGCAAAACCTTCCTAGAACTCCCATAGACTTCTGCTTGTTTCTCATTGGGCAGAATTAGGCCACATGAGCACCCAGGAGCCTAGAAGATTGGAAAAGTGAGGGTTTGGGGAGGTTGGGAGAGGCAAATCCCTAAACCAAATTTTAGTTCTGTTAGCCAGGAGGAAGGGGTAATTATTATGGAATAGGCCAAAAGGTGGTAGTTATCACATAGAATACAAACACAATTGAGTGGTAGCCTAATGAGAACAATTAAAGGCCAAGACTATTGCAAGAAAGAACTTTCAAAGCCCAGTCTTCTAGTGAATAATTGAAAGGTAATTGCATTTTAAAATTATACTCCAGTTCACAATGTTACCTGATCACATTTATTATAGGACCGTTCACAGCCTCCCCTGTATTCTAATTCAGTGTGTATTTATCTTTCTCTTTTACAAGATTTTATAAACTACACAATTTGTAAAAACATTAGGGTTTACTTCCTTATGGCTTCTAACCCATTGCCTTGTGGACAGCAGGTACTTAGAAATGTTAGTTGCATAAAAGGAGACTCTTGGTTTCATAACCCGGTTTACATTTCCTGCAGCTTTACATCAAGTTGATGGCAAATTGCATCAATCAGATGAATATGCTCATTTAGTTATCTAATTTTGTCTCATGACCAACACTGAGCTCTGAATCCCAGCCAACAGTCCCTGGTTAAAGGGGGGGCCCCTGAGGGTGTGTGGATGGCTCAAAGCAAGTTTTCTTTTCCTATTAGAAAAAAAGAAAACATCTCCCTCTTCTAAAACAGTACAGTGAAGTCTCACCTTGTTTAAAGCTTAGATTCTAAAGTCCCGGCCTAAGTGATAATCATGGAGTCTCTATTATTCATAAACATCTCTTAGATCACACATAAAATACAGTATGCCTTGTTTTGTGTGCACAGACCTGCATAGTGATGGATACATATAAATATACCTGCAGAAATATCTCCTCTTTAATGTTTACTGCTGGACGTGGGCTCAATGAATGGGAGAGAAGATAGGGTCACCTGTATTATTTAAAATGTTAATCTCTCTCTCTCTCCCCTTCTTTTCAAAGTATAAATAGTTGAACCCTGTCCAGTTAAACATGGATGTGTTACCCCACTATAGTGTCCTTGCTCTGAATGGAAGGCCACATTAAAAAAATGGAGTGAAAAATAACAAGCAATGCATTATCATACTGCTCTGTCTTTGCACACAGGCCAGACCTCCTGAATTTACATGAACTTGGCAAAGAAATGTCTATAGCATTCTGCTTGAATCAAGCATTTTATGATAAAGTCATGTTCAGTGTCAGAGCCTGAGGTAGTTTTGGAATATAGGTGAGGTTTGGTGGGGTGAGGTCCAGAGCCGACAACCAAGAAAGAATTCTTGAGACGTCTTTGGTGCAAAATGGTGGTTTTATTAAAGCTTGGGGACGGGACCGTGATCAAAAAGAGCTGCTGCCCTGGGGTTGTGAGGGGGGCTGACTATATACTTGGGAATTGGGGGTAGGGAAAAGGGAGGTTTTCCAAAGAGCTTTCATATGCTAAAGAGGACCTACAAGATACTGGGGGCCTTTGCCATTGTCAAGTTAATGTTGTTTTTCCCTCTTGTAAGGCATTAACAAGAAGAGAGTTGGGAGCTTCCTGGAGGAATGTCACACAAATCCCACCCAGGAGTGGGATTAAGGGGGGAGGTTGCATGGTGTCAGCTTGTGCTTTGTCCTTAGCTAGCCTTCTGCTCCCTCAACAAGTCCACTTTGATTTTCAGCAGCAGCAGCAGCAAGACATTGTTCACCCAAGGAATCCAATCATCTGAGTAAATTGAAATTCTTCTTATTTATTTCAGAGCTATTTATTTCATTTTAGTCCAGGCCTAACAATTCCAAATGCTTTGCGAATAAGTGTCAAAGGGTTTGTTGCCAAAATATTTCCCAGCATATTTCTGACTTTTCTTTTTTTTAAGAAAAGTCTCCACTGGTTCCCAGGGGACATTTTTGTCCCCTGGCTTCTTCTGTCTCTTATACTTGAAGGTAACTAACTCTATCCTCCCACCATCGCTGCTACCCCATGCCTTCACTTCTGGGTGCATCTGGGCCTGTGGAACCCACATTTACTAGTAGAGAATTCCTTCTTTGTGTCAGAATGCTTCGAACTGAGCGTATGTCTGTTAAGCTGAACCCACCACCTTACTATCTTTAGCAGTTGGCTCTATCCTGCAGTGGGTGGCTGGAACGAGGCATGGTGGGAAAAGTTGTCCTGGTTCAAATCCCGGCCCCTCTTCTTAACTGCTGAGTGGTTTTAGTATTTCTGAACTCTTGTTTCCTCACAGGGTTGTGAATCTTTACACAGTATTAGTTTTGTTTTGTTTTTTTTTAAGAATTTACTTATTTGACAGAAAGAGAGAGAGTACAAGCAGGGGGAGCAGACTCCCCACTGAGCAGGGAGGCCGATGCGGGGCTCGATCCCAGGACCCTGGGATCATGAGCTGAGCAGAAGGCAGACGCTTAACGACTGAGCCACCTAGGCGCCCCCACAATGTTAATATCCAGCCAAATGCCCAGAGTGAGAGATCGTTTAAAAGGATCAAACACCAAATGTCTATATTTAGTTCATTCCCTCTGTTCCCACTGGGCTTATAAAACCCATCAATGTTTTATTTGTGGTAACTCAGAGAGGAACTTGCCCCCATGTCCAAGGATGGGTAACTTGTGGAGCACAACCTCTTTGAACTATTCTGGTTTTTTAATATCCCAAAGTATGCATACAAATGCTCAGGTTACAAATGATCCGATTAGAAATAATTAAGGACTGAGGAAAAAGTCTTAAAAATGAAGGTTAGGCATGGGCTCCTGTGAGCAAACCTCTCACACAAGTGGAAAAGATGCTGTGTTTCGCGTTAGAGTCTGTTTGAACGCATGAGTGGTTTTTCTCGTGTCAGCTGGGTTCCCTTTGAAGTTTCCATCCCTGGGGAATTTTCACATCTCCTCAGTCACTTAGCGTGGCCAGAGCATAAGCCAAGGACACAGGAAATGTCAGCTCTGTGGGCAACATGGGTGACTTAGAGCAAAACAATTCATGTCTCCAAATTGCCATTTCTTTTCCATTCAAGCGTGAGCAGCCCATCTCTCCGAGAATCTCAAAGGCAGATTAGAGAATGAAATCCCCTTGAGGGGATTTCTCCCTGGCTCTGTCCTCTGCTTGAAAGCTCTTCCCCCAGATACCAAATCACCTTGGTTTTGTTCCTTGCTTTGTTACACTCTGGGGTCACATAGCCCCTCCTCTGTGGTGTGTTTATCATTATCTGACTATATTATTTATTCATTTATTGCTTATTTTCTGCCTCTCTAAGAACATATAAGCTTCCTGAGGTCAGGAACATCATCTTTCCTATTTGTTGCTATAGCACCAGTCCTTAGCATAGTTCCTGGAATATGTTCGTGTAATATTGGCAGGACAAATATTCTATTTTAGCATCCCCACTGTACCTTTGAGGAAGCTGTGTTACTGAGAGGTAAAGTGATTAACCCAAGGTCACACAGCTGGGTAGCAGTAGGCTAGATTAGCAGCAAAACTTCACCAACCTACCAACCAACTAACCAACCAGCCAGCCAGCCAGCCAACCAAAGACATGGTTCATATTTTGGTCCAGATTCCCCTAAAACCTGTGCCCCAGAGAAAGTTTGTACGCATAATTTATTTGGGAAAGGAATCTGGAGTGTGAAGGTGAGGAAATGGTGGAATGGAGCAGACCAGCCAATACAAGAGACATTGCAGAGTTGGCCTTTGCTCTTGGTGACCGTCCTCCATCTCACCAGGATCCTCTGAGGAGGAGCCTAATGGAGTTCGTCTCAGAACTTTCTTATTTGAGGGGATCAAGAAGAGGGATTAATCCATTGGCTCCCGTCTCCATGGCCAAGGGTGGCCCCATGGGTGTTAACCTCACTTATGTGAGTGCTGACCCCAACCTGAGTGTGGGTTCCCTCAGGCAAGGCACTGTCCAGATGCACCTGAGGAAAGGTGGCCAAAGATGGCTTACAACTGGGCCCTGCAGCAGCTGTTGGAGAAGGGGGCGGAGCCCTGAGGGGACCTGCTGAATCGCCGTAGGGCTGTCACAGTCAGTTTGTGACTTCCCATCCTGAGCCTTTTCTCTCTAGCATAGGTGCTTTGTGCTACTCCATCAGCACTAGAAGAGTTAAAGCATTTTGCAAAGTGCTAAACGATTAACCTTACAGTGAACTGAGCTGTTGTAACTCAGAGCTAAAATATTAACTCTGCAGAGTTAAAGAAAACTCAAGGTAATCACAAATGGCTCTAGAACCAGGCCAGCTAATTACCTGACCTTGCAGTCATTTCTAATCCTTAAGCAAAGAAACAAGAGTAGGGTTTTTGTGTCGTGTCAGGGAATGAGAAGTTTCGGGAATCTTACCCGAACTAGGGTAGCAATAGTTGTGCATATGTTCAAATCGAGAAACTTGCTTTTGGAAAAATGGGGGGATAATTAAGGTGAATACTTTTATGTGAATCATTATTGCATTAGACATACTAGCACATATTGGCAGCTTTCAGCAGGAACACAAATTGCAAATTCAGCGCATTTGACCTCTGGCAAACACCCTACTCCAGTTCTCTGTATTTATTTCTTTAATGATGAAGAACAGGATTTTGGCATTGCTTTACCGCAATTTTTTTTTTTTTTTTGCCTACGGCATAGCTAATGCTCAGTAATGCAAAGCATTGGATAAATCTTTATGTCTGAAATGGGAGTGAATGCCAGTCCCCAAAATTAATTTAATCGCTCCTGTGTTGAACCTCATTGCCACAGGATGGTGAAAATTTAGTCTTGGTTTAGAATGTTCCCCATTGTTTTCCCCAAGGTGGCCTCTAAGTTCTGGGGACTTTGAGTGCAAGGGTTTGGGCGGAGAGCCCCTGGGTTTTGGTGTCATTATTCACGCTGGCTATTTACTGAGATGTCCGTTGTCCCATCGCATTTCAGCGCTCAAGCTGAAGTGGTCACAATTGAGTTATGTCTTGTTCTCATTTGTGAGGCCCCCGTAGAACCACAGGCTTCTCGGCTCCCTCCCTGCCATTCTGCTCTTCCCTCCCCATGCCAAGGTGAGCGGAACTCTGTGAGCTGCAAACTCTCTTTGCTTTTTGCTTTCTTTGTCTCGAAGATAGAGATAAAATAGAGTTGGTTAATTTTTTTAAAGATTTTATTTATTTAGGGGCACCTGAGTGGCTCAGTCGTTAAGCGTCTGCCTTCGGCTCAGGTCATGATCCCAGGGTCCTGTTCCACTAGAAGCCTGCTTCTCCCTCTCCCATTGCCCCTGCTTGTGTTCCCTCTCTCGCTGTCTCTCTCTGTCAAATAAATAAATAAAATCTTATTTATTTATTTGAGAGAGAGAGAGCCCAAGCAGGGGTGTAGGGGTGGTGATGGGGAGAGGGAGAAGCAGGCTCCCTGTTGAGCAGGGAACCTGATGCAGGACTTGATCCTGGGATCATGACCTGAACCGAAGGCAGACGCTTAACTGACTGAGCCACCCAGGCGCCCCAAGCTGATCAATTATTCATGGATTTGTATTTGTAAATTCACTCAGTAAAACTTCTGTGTAACATCCAAAGCATTCCAGGGAGCTCATTTGCAGTCCTGTGCAAACAAGCATGGCGTGTAGAGGGGCAATTTGAAGTCACCGGAGGCCTCATTCCCAGATTCCCAGTTGAGGCAGGTCAAGGTGACCTCTGACTTCCTGTTTGGTTCTCATATTGTAAACAAGTGTCCTTTTCATGGTGTATTTAGTGCCAAATCATTTGCAAGTTTGTCTTTTTTGTGTGTATGTGATTTCAGTGTTTAAAATGGTTCCAAATGTAGTGCTGAAGTGCTATCTGGGGCTCAAAAGGGCCAGAACATTGTGATATGCCTTGTGGAGAAAATATGGGTGTTAGGTTTTGTTTAGGCATGAGTTACAGAGCTGTTGCCATGGGCTCAACCCTAATGAAGCAACAATATATAAGTATCTCTAAATGGAAACACATATAGAAGCACTGTGTTGATCAGTTGGTGAAAAGGTTCACAGTAACTTAGCCTCATATTTCCCCTCAGAACAGTAGTTTACTACTCACTAATTTAGTGCTTGGGGTGACTTTTAACACAACTACGGCTAATAATAGGACTCTATTGCAGTACCCTCCTCAAAGTATTGTTGTGAGGACTGGATGAGTCAATATATGTCAAGAACTTAGAACAGAGGCTGACACACCATCAGCTCATCTGTCTAGACCCACTGCAAACCATTTCTTCCTTGAGGTCTTATTGCCTCCCTGGGGTCTGCCCAGGAAATGAGGCATTGGTCCCTTCTATTGGGGAATCCCTCCAAGCCATTTGGGGGTGGTTCTGCTCCCTACCTCCCACCCTCCCAGTACCAACTAGGCCCTAAGAGCAGGGTCAGAACCACCACTGCCTGAGCGATTCACCAGTACATGTGCACCCATCACGAATGCCTTGCTCTTAAATCACATTTTCTACCAAATCTTCCCTCTGTGCCTTTGGAGCCTAAGGACTTTTGAAACTCCAAAGCAAGAAGACACATTCTTGTTTCTCTGCTTTCTACTTTCCTGTCCTTCCCCTAAAGCAATGACGAATCCTGGCTCAGCTTGAATATGAAGGAAAGTCCCGGAGGGGCAAGGACGTAAGGAAATACCATAGGACCGCAGGTGGTGGAGGGGATGGAATCAATGGCCAGCACTTTAAATATATTATCTCACCATGCTTTGGGAGAAAAGTTGCCTTGTAAATCTGAAGAACTGTCTAACTACTCGTGTTTTCTCTCTTTGGCTAGAGTATACATGTCTTCTTCATTGATTTTCCTTTACTCTCAGCCTCCAAGAGGACAGGTCACGTCTGTCTTAATCATTGCTGTGTCCCCAGTGCCTCGCACATTTCTTGGAGAGTGGGTGCTCCATCAATTTGTATTGATAACTGTGTCTAAGGACACAGACACACAGACACACACACACACACAGTAGCTGGTACTTATTTGTTACCTCTCCAGGATTAGTGTGTATATGTTGCGGGGAGGTAGGAACCATATACCTAATTGAATACTTTCATTGCTATTTTCTTAGCATCTAGAATAGAGTCAGAATCACTCTCTCATGAACTCCATAGGCACTTGGGGGATTTTTAGTCCGATCTCTTGTTGAAGTGAAGTAGCTAACGGCACACCGTTAGCTGTCTTGACTCAAGCTATTTTGCCGTCAGAATGTGGATTGTTAAGTCATACGCCTGAAGCAGAGGGGAAATTACAGGTACATCGTAGAAGCAGAGATTGACATAGATAGACTCTTTAGATT
Organism: Eumetopias jubatus; assembly: GCF_037043125.1. NCBI lineage: Eukaryota > Metazoa > Chordata > Mammalia > Carnivora > Otariidae > Eumetopias > Eumetopias jubatus. Next base: position 127,341,147 of record NW_028274811.1, read on the forward strand.
CCTTGGTCCTGCAACTCCCCCTGTTACCCATTTTACCTATTATAGTTGCAAGCTAAAGAAAAATAACCCTATTTCTATAAGCTTGGACTTCTTCCAGGACGAGCCTTGTTTAAGTTGTATCATAAGTTATGAAATATAACATCTGTCCATCCAGCAATGCATTCTTCTGAGGTTGGCTGTGGTCTGAGTGTGACAATACGGCCTGGTTCTATGAAGGAGCCAGCTGAATCACTCGTGGGCTCTTCTTTACAGTCTTTGTCAAGGCTCCTCATCTGACATTAGCAGATGTCCTGTGGATGTTCCAGTTTACAGTTTGGCCAATAACCTGGTGGTTAATCCCAGAGGCCCCAGTGAGACTGATGCTGGCAGAGAGAGAAATGCAGTCTGGATGTAGATGTGGGAGGTTGTGTTGACCTTTGTTGCAGCTAAGATGACTTGGCTTTGTCTTGGAGACTATCTTTGAAGATAAAATCCTTCGCTTAAGCAGAGGCAACAGAAAAGAAAGTGTCCAGTGAATCCCTACAGCCCTCTGCTGGCCTTTATCATATCTGAGGGTGTTTCTGTCCAGAGTGTTAATATGGTGTCTATGGAATAATTACCGCAGTGGCCCACTATTCTTTCCGGGCATGTTTTGTTGTAACATTTAGCTATATCCTACAATAGCTTTGGGACAAATGAAACAGTTTTGCCTGTTTTGTTTTCTTCCCCCTCCCTAAGAGAAGAGAGCTTTCGAAACTCTCTAAATTACTGAAGCAGGTGCCAAAATTTTGCTCAACTAATGAGGGAACTGACAGGGAAGACTTAAAAGAACTGTTTCCCCAGGTTCTTGCAGGTGTGTGTGTGTGTGTGTGTGTGTGTGTGTGTGTGTGTGTGTGTGTGTGACTAGCAAAAGAAAAAGTGTTAGGTTAGATATAAATCTGATTAACTTTCTACAGGGCAGTAAAACTATAACTCCTCTGTAATATTTTCGGGGTAATTCCTTTATTAGGCTGCAGAAACTTAACACAATTCATAGAACCCTAATAATGTCTGCAACTTAACCTCAATTTTACACAACTGCACATCATTGTACTTTGTCAGTTTTGCACTGTTGGTCAAATATCCTCTGACAACAAAGTCCCATTCCCTGAGAATGTCAGATAAGGGTAGAACTGGTTTGATTAGAAACTGCTCCCTTGGGACGCCTGGGTGGCTCAATTGGTTAAGCGTCTGCCTTCAGCTCAGGTCATGATCCCGGAGTCCTGGGATCGAGCCCTGCATCGGGCTCCTTGCTCAGCGGGAAGCCTGCTTCTCCCTCTCCCTCTGCTTGCCACTCTTCCTGCTTGTTCTCTCTCTCTGACAAATAAAATCTTTAAAAAAGAAAAAGAAAAAGAAACTGCTCTCTTACCTGGCTGCGCAGAGTGATGTTTGGACTAGCAGCACTGGTGTCACCGGGGAGCTTGGAAAGAATGCAGAATCTCAGACCGTAACCTGAATCTTTAAAATCAGAACCTGTGCTATAGATTCAATGTTTGTCCCCCAAAATGTATATGTGAAAACCCTAATATCCAATGTGCTGGTATCAGGGGGTGGAGCCTTTAGAAGGTGCTTAGGTCACGAGGCCTCCTGAATGGAATTAGTGTGCCTCACCAGATACCCAGTCCGCTGACGCCACGATCGTGAACTTCCCAGCCAACACAACTGTGAGAAATAAATCTTTGTTGTTTGTACGCCACCCAGTTTATGGCATATTTGTTATATAAACTCAAACAGACCAAGACAATCTGCATTTTAATAAGATGTCCATATGACCCATGCACACATTAAAGTTTAAGAAGTATTGCTTTAGACTGATTTTTTTTTTTAAGACTTTTATTTATTTGACAGAGAGAGAGAGAGCACAAGCAGGGGGAGTGTCAGACAGAGAGAGAGGGAGAAGCAGGCTCTCCCGCAGAGCAGGGAGCCTGACATGGGTGGGCTCGATCCCAGGACCCTGGGATCATGACCTGAGCGAAAGGCAGACGCTTAACCCACTGAGCCACCCAGGTGCCTCTAGTCTACTATTTTTTAAATCAGGCACTTAACAGTTGTTACTCTTTCCAGGTTTGGGAAACATTTTTCTTCCACAATGCTTCCCTCAATGGTAGGCCTGGGTCAGCCCCCAGAATGATCCCTGGATTCTAATCACTGGGCCTTGTTGTCCAAGTCCTTTCAGCCAGCTCTAGGCAGGTTGTCGCTCACCCTGAGTGCAGTGGTTGTCTTCTCCCACTTCTGGGGGAGGCTTTGGAATCAGGGTTTCTGTAGCAAGTCTATAGGGCCCTCGGTTTGGGCCCTGGTCCTGCCACTCTCTGTGCTGACGCTGTACACAGACGGTCATGTTAGCCCTCATGAGACTCACACGAGGAGGAGTCTCTGCCCCCATTTCTCAGAGGAGAAGTGCCCAAGATCACATGACTAGAAAGCACACAGGTGGGGATTGAAATCAGGGAAAATTCCAAATCCTTTTTTTTCCATGCTGTTCCCTGTCACTTAACTACTGTAAGCCCTTGGCTTTCAGATGGAATTCAACCAGATGAGTTCCAAACAGCCTTCTACCTCTAAAATCTTTGCAACCATTGATATATTTGAACTCTTATGAACTTCATTGCTAATCAAGAGGAATCCTATAATAGTTATTAAGTAATCAACATCATCTTGGTACTCTTAACTAGGCTCCAATGACAAATGAACTCTTCACAACTCTTCCATACTCTTTGAGTACCTAACTCACAGTTCTAGCATCATTTTATTTTATTTTTTTTAAGATTTTATTTATTTATTTGAGAGAGAGAGAGCACGCACAAGTAGGGGGAGGGGTAGAGGAAGAAGCAGACTCCCCACTGAGCAGGAAGCCTGATGATGCAGAACTAGATCCCAGGACCCTGAGATCATGACCTGAGCCGAAGGCAGACGCTTAACGACTGAGTCACCTAGGTGCCCCTTATCACCATTTATTACAGGTTTTTTTTAAATAGCTGTTTTCTTACCTGCTTCTCCCACTTTGAACTGCCTTCTGTGGAGGAAGGGAAAGGGTGCTGTGTCTCATTTACATCTACATCCCCAGAAGCTAGGAGAGTCCTTCACATATATTTAGTGCTCAACAATATTTATTGAAGTACGCTAAGCCAGCAGACATGAAAATAGACTAAGAAACCTTCCAATTGTAGGACTTGATCATTCTAGTCAATATTGAATATGAATGCATCATTAGATTTATACCCATATATTTATAAATTTATATATTTATAAATATATATTATAATAAAACCACCATTTTATTGCACAGCGGAGGGTTTATTTCACATATAAATTCTTTTAAATGGGCAGGCTTTACATTTCCTTTGCTCAGCAGAATGGTAACTATGAAGGAAAGAGTCATAAAGGACAGAAGAATTAAATGACAATATGACAACATTGATCTGGTAACAAATGATAAATAGTTTCAAAAAAGGAATGTGTACATTTTTCATTGGATTAATTAAGGTCAGGAGTCCTCAGTTGGGGGCCATTTTGCCCCCTACGGGACAATAGGCAATGTCCAGAGACATTTTTGGTTGTTAGGCTGGTGGAGAGGTTGTTACCAGCATCTAGTGGGGAGAGGCCAGAGGTGCTGCTAAACATCCTACAGTACACAGAGCAGCTCTTCACAACAAAGGATTCTTCAGCCCAAAATGTCTGTAGTGTCGAAATTGGGAAATCCTAATTTAGATAGACCCTCAAATCGTGCTGGGAATTTAGTACATCTTTATTGGTTGATTGCTCGGCTCAGCCCATGACCTCTGACACCCTGGGCATCTCCACAATGTGATACAGAGAGTCGTTGTCTGATAGTGATTCTGAGGCACCACTAGTCCCAGAACTGCCCTCTGAATCACAACAGAATGTGGCTGGCTCAGGGGCCTCTCCTTCCTCTCAAAACCTGGAACCCACCAGCCAGGACAGGTCCCCATATGTGTCATTTATCTGTTTATGGATACGCCCATCACCTATGACTAGACCATATATTCCTCTTGGCAGAAGACGTATGTTTAACTTCATTGTACCCATTTGCCACAGTCTCCCATGATTCTGTCTTATAATGCTTTGGCACTCAGGGCATGACAATGATGCTTTATTTTTGAAATTCATTGGTTAACAGTTAAACAGCTGGTCATCTGTAGATATCCTTTGTAGAAAATTGCAACTAACCAGAATGTAGTGTGACTAGAATCGCCCATTCTTCCACCATTGGAGATAAATTAGTTGTCATGGTGTTTGACATTCAGATTTGTGTTCCCGGGGTCAAGGTTTATGTTGGGTGTTTAGGGTTAGAGTTAGAGAATTCCTTAAGTTCTGTTTTCTTCCTCAATTCCCTGGTTTGTGAGGATATTGTCTTTTATCTGGGAAAGAAAATGGGGACTTCACTCACAAGAAAAACAAAAACAAAACTTTTCTGTTCAGGTAGATATCAGTGTTTGGTAAGGCATGATGGGAGGTTGACATATAAAGGTATCTGACAGGGTGATCAGCCATACATAAGTTTGTGATGTAGGTAGGCAGTGTGTTTGGCATCCATCTCCTTACTCCTCCAGGTGTATTCCCCTTGCCGCCCCCCCCCCCCCCCGCATTTTCAGAACCACTGATACCTGCCACTATCTGAAGAGCACTTACTACTTTGGCACTGGGTAATACAGTGTCTTGCCCGGGTCAGGCACACTTGTATTTTTTTTTTTTTTTTGGTTATCTTTTTTTTTTTTTTATGTTATGTTAGTCACCATACATTATATCATTAGTTTTTGATGTAGTGTTCCATGATTCATTGTTTGTGTATAATACCCAGTGCTCCATGCAATACATGCCCTCCTTAATACCCATCACCAGGCTAACCCATCCCCCCACCCTCCTCCCCTCTAAAACCCTCAGTTTGTTTCTCAGAGTCCATAGTCTCTCATGATTCGTCTCCCCCTCAGATTTCCCCCCTTTCATTTTTCCCTTCCTACTGTCTTCTTTTTTTTTTTAACATATAATGTATTATTTGTTTCAGAAGTACAAGTCTGTGATTCATCAGTCTTACACAATTCACAGCGCTCACCATAGCACATAACCTCCCCAATGTCCATCACCCAGCCACCCCATCCCTCCCACCCCCCACCACTCCAGCTACCCTCAGTTTGTTTCGTGAGATTAAGAGTCTCTTATGGTTTGTCTCCCTCTCTGGTTTCATCTTGTTTCATTTTTTTCCTCCCTTCCCCTATGGTCCTCTGTCTTGTTTCTCAAATTCCTCATATCAGTGAGATCATATGATACTTGTCTTTCTCTGATTAACTTATTTCGCTTAGCATAATACCCTCTAGTCCCATCCACATCGTTGCAAATGGCAAGACTTTGGTTTTTTGATGGCTGCATAATATTCCATTGTGTATATATACCACATCTTCTTTATCCATTCATCTGTCAGTGGACATCTTGGCTCTTCCCACAGTTTGTCTATTGTGGACGTTGCTGCTATAAACATTGGGATGCACGTACCCCTTCGGATCCCTACATTTGTATCTTTGGGGTAAATACCCAATAGTGCATTTGCAGGGTTGTAGGGTAGCTCTATTTTCAACTTTTTGAGGAATCTCCATGCTGTCTTCCAGAGTGGCTGCACCAACTTGCATTCCCACCAACAAGGGGCACTTGTATTTTAAAATCCAAAAAGAATGAATCACTACTGATAGGATTTCAAATATTAGACCATTAGGGCAGGATCGATTTGGGGGAGTCCCTCCTCAATGTCCCTCAGATCACACTGTTTTTAGAAAAGGCAGGTAAAACTAACAACAGAAAGACTTCAGGTCAATGTCCTGTGAGATGACAATAATATTTTTAAAAATTCATTATTTCAACTTTTGTTATTTGTTCTGTGGCTATCAGCTGGGAACAAGTTCCTTTAGTTTCTAATAGAGGAAAGAAGACAGAGTTTAAAGCTGTTTGATCTTTGCAAACTCATGTCATGCTAGGAAGCTAATTAACATATAAATGCCAATACAAATAATTTCACTGCAGTCAGAGGTTGCTTCTCTTTGGGGCTCTTGAAGGTCAAGAATTTTAGTCCTGAAGCAGTTTAGAGAGTGATGTTTATTTTTATTGATTTTTTAAAAGATTTTATTTTATTTTATTTTATTTTAAAGATTTTATTTATTTATTTGAGAGAGAGAGAATGAGAGATAGAGAGCACGAGAGGGAAGAGGGTCAGAGGGAGAAGCAGACTCCCCGCTGAGCAGGGAGCCCGATGTGGGACTCGATCCCGGGACTCCAGGATCATGACCTGAGCTGAAGGCGATTTTATTTTATTTGTTTGACAGAGAGAGAGAGAGACAGAGGGAGGGAACACAAGCAGGGGGTGTGGGAGAGGGAGAAGCAGGCTTCCCGCCTAGCAGGGAGCCCGGTGCGGGGCTCGATGCAGTGCTCGATATGGGGCTCGATCCCAGGATCCTGGGATCATGACCTGAGCCCGAGGCAGACACTTAACGACTGAGCCACCCAGGTGCCCCTAGAGAGTGCAGTTTAGAAAGGCCACAGGACTCCTAATGGTGGCAATATTTGTGTCTGGGAGTAGTCCATTTTCCAATCATGACCCTACTCATACGTAGGTTGCTCTTCTATCATTACCCCCACATTATGAACGAGGAAGGCCAAGGGCACAGCAAGTATATGTCAGAACTGAGCTTGTACCCACATTTCGTGGCTGTAGATGTCTTGGCCTCCTGCTGTGTTAACTCTCCATCATAACTAGATGTCTCTGCTGTCCCCAGGGAGCTTTCTCACTGAAGGGGGGCGGCGCCTGGACACCATGAAAAGAGAAGATGGTTTGCTAACTATGCTAATACAGCTCTTTCTTGCTTTCTAGGTTTTGGAGGTGCCTTGGGTTACCTTTTGGGTGCCATCGACTGGGCTCATCTGGAGATAGGAAGAGTGCTGGGCACAGAATTCCAGGTCATGTTCTTCTTCTCCGCCTTGGTGCTCACTCTGTGTTTTATTATTCATCTCTGCAGTATCCCTGAAGCCCCACTTAGAGATGTTACAAAGGACACATCCCCACAGCAAGCCCCCCAGGACTTTCCATTGCCATCAGACAAAATGTACCAGTATGGGTCTATTGAGAAAGCTAAAAACGGTTCTGTAAACCCAGAGCTGGCATTGAAGGGAGAAAAAAACAAAAATCCTGCTGAACAGGTAAGATGCAAATTCTTTTTTCTTTACTCAGGAAAAATATCCTTGTTCTTACCCTTCTTATTTTTTTATTATTCTTTGTTTTGTTGGCTTATTTGACGTGAAAAGTTTGATGTGAAGTCTAATTGAATCCTCCAATCCCCTTTTGCTCTTATCCCTTTGAATTAAAACTTTAAAAATGTGTGCGTTTTCCTCTGGTCTTCCTCTTATTCTTTTCAGAGCATCAGAGTAGGGAAGAGGAAGCCAGTTCCAAAATGTTAGACCATAATAGAAGCCTGGAACCATTTTTAGGCCTCAAGAAATATCTTAACTCTTAGATTGGGATCAGAAATTTGTTCCTCCAAATGACAGCATCCCTGGGTTGGTCACTGGGTTGGGCATGTTGAATTTGTATTTCATGAGTTGATTAAATATTTCTTTTAGGCCATTTTCAATGAACTGGTCAGTGAATTAATTAGTTTAAAAATTTAAAGAAAACTCTACTAAATTACAGAGAAATGGGACTAGGTTAAGGGGAAATTGTCAGAGAGAAGAGGTTAGAACTATGCTGACCAGTACATTGGCTATTCGTCCCATAAGGCTATTTAAGTTTAAATTAATTAAAATGAAATAAATTAAAATGTCAGTTCCTTAGTTGCATTAGCCACATTTCAAATGCTTAATAGCTCCTTGGGCCAAGGCACTACAGTCCAGGACAGTGCAGATATAGAACATGTCCATCACTGTAGAAAGTTCTTTTGGACAACACTGATGCACAGCTGCATCCTCCTTCAAGCTGAGTTTAATGGCAATACCTCATTGATATAAGTACAAAGGATTCCCTCACTGACAAAGGGGTTATGGAAGACCTAGGTTGAAATCTTGATTCCTCTAGCTGACTGACTTGTATTATTCATTCAACAGCTACTAGGCACTTGCTGTAAAGAGCCTAAGGATTAAGAGCATATGGGGCACCTGGGTAGCCCAGTCAGTTAAGCATCCAACTCTTGGGTTTGGGCTCAGGTCATGATCTCAGGTTGGTGAGATTGAGCCCTGCTTTGGTGTCTGGGCTCTGCTCTGAGCGTGGAGCCTGCTTAAGATTCTCTCTCTCCCTCTCCCTCTGCCCCTCCCTGCCCATGTTTACAGACACTCTGTCTCTCTCTAAAAAAAAAAAAAAAAAAGAGCATAGGTGTTCAAATCCTGCCTCTACCACCTCTGGAATGCATGACCTTGGGCGTTTGTTTCTGTAAAATAGGAAAGTAATTCTATCTACCTACAAGGATTTTGTGCAGATTCCATGACATAAGCCATGCAAAGTTCCTACCACATAGTAAGGTGTGAGGTACAAGTGCCTATTAGGAGCCTGACAGAAGGCTGAGCACCTCACACATGAACAGGGAACAGATTTAATCTGTGCTCTAACAGAACTTTCATACAAGCTCAGTGAATCTCTATGAGTTCAACTTCTCTTGATGGGTTGGCCTATCTATTTTCCAAGATTATTGGGTTGTTCAGCTAAGATAAAGCATGCAAAGGTGCTTTTTTAAGCTTTATATAAGTATATAAGTGTATTACAGTCATTATTCAGTCAACAAACTACTTCAGGTACCAAGTATGTACAAAGCATTACTAGGTATTTAGGGATCGTGAAATTGACTAATCTCTGCTTCCTATGCTCAAGAATTTACAGCCCTAACAGGGGCCATAATAAGCCATTTATACCAATACTTATATTCCAAGGTAGAATATACATTTTCCAAAATGAGGGTGGTGGTGCAGTTTGAGAACTGGGACTATTTTTTTTTTTAATGGCAAGAGGAGGCCTGAATTATTTCAGGATTCAAACTGGATCCCATAAAATTCATCTACAATTCCTTCATGCCATCATTGCTTACCTCAATATTTTAGTAGTCTCCTTTTGAGTGTACTCTTGTGAAGTTCTCTTCCCTACTCTTGCTCCTGTGCCTTTTTCATGTATAAATCTACCACCACCCAATCTCTAGTTGACAAAGGTGTACAATACATTCAGTAGAGCAACTCCCAAGGGTTCAGAACTATTGAAAGGACTTCACCAAGGGAATCAATCAGTCACAGAATAAGATGTCAGCTGAATTTTCATTCTGAGTGAAAATACCCAAAGGGCTTTGAATATTTACATTCCCAGCTTTTACAGAACTACTAGGTACAATTTGAAAGTTCATATTTATTTTTGGATGAAAGGAAAACAGATTAACAATGAAAGTAGGATGAAAATTATGTATAAGGCAGAAGCATAAATTAATATTTGGAATGAGGATGAATACTTGCTGGCCACATTCACGTCTCAAAATTTTGCATTTTTGGAAAGAAAAGAAGAAAAGTAAAAATAAATCACTTAGTCTGAGGCATGAAACTCAGGCTGTTGCTGTTGTTGTTTAAAGATTTTATTTATTTTTTTTTAAGTGATCTTTACACCCAACGTGGGGCTTAAACCTACAACCCTGAGAACAAGAGTTGTATGCTTTACCAACTGCGCCAGCCAGGAGCCCCCATTGTTTTTTTGTTCTATACCCTTAGCTTCTTCCTATGGTCAAATAAAAAGTAACAAGCCTTCACTGAGGGTTTTTTTTTTTTTTCAGTCAACATTTATTTTGACAGTTACCATATTTTACATGCAAAAAAGTTATTTTTCCTAATTCCAAAGGAATGTCTATACTTTTTAAATACTGACTAGGCACAGTTGTTCCCGGTTATCTGAAGCTTAACTTTCCACATTTTGGGTACTTGTGGTCAACTGCCATCTGGAAGCAGATGATCCTTCTGATTTATCATCAGAGGGTCAGTAGTAGCCTAATGCCATGTCATCCACCTCACTTCATCTCATCCCATCGGCATTTTATCATCCCATGTCATCACAAGAATAATAAGAGTAGGTACAACATAATGATATATTTTGGAAGAGAGAGACCACATTCACACAACTTTTATTATAGTATATTGTTATAATTGTTCTATTTTATGATTGTTGTTAATCTCATACTGTGTCTAATTTATAAATTTAACCTTATCATTAGTAGGTGTGCATAAGAAAAAACATAGTCTGTATAGGTTTTGGTACTATGTGCAGTTTCAGGCATCCACTGGGGGTCTTGGAATGTATTCCTCATGCATAAGGGTGGGGATGAATGTATAAGATCAGTTTAGTCATGGCCAGTAGGTTAAATACTACAAAACTAACAAATTAAAAACTCAATTTATGTACCAAATCTACAATAAGTAAATATATTTTTCCACAATAAATATTGAAGTAAAAAGCATTATTATATAAAGTTAAGAGCTATAAAACAATATGTTGTTATAGTTAAAATAGAAGCTCCCAGGAGACCACCTTATAAATAAACTAGCCAGGACTCAATATCATTATGTCGAGATTCAGAATAAATAAAGATCTGACAAGAAAGACCTATCACCCCACCATGACTGATGTTTATAGTCTCAGTGTCTTAATATTCCCAAGGTTTCTTTCTTCTCTTATATAACAAGATGCCGAAAGCTGTTTTATTCTTTGTATTTCAAAACAGTTGTGTCAATAGTTCAAAATTTCTCATCTTCTCAAGGTTTCTGATACAAAAAAAAAATAGTGTAGTCTTTGGTTTCAACATAATTTAAGTCTAAAGTAAAGAATGTGGGGGGCTGCCTGGGTTGCTTAGTCATTAAGTGTCTGCCTTCAGCTCAGGTCATGATCTCAAGGTCCTGGGATTGAGCCCCACATTGGGATCCCTGCTCCGCGGGAAGCCCGCTTCTCCCTCTCCCACTCTGCCTGCTTGTGTTCCCTCCCTCTGTCTCTCTGTCAAATAAATAAATAAAATCTTTAAAAAAAAATAAAGAATGTGGGTATGTGTGTGTATGTGTGTGTGGGTGTCTCCTATATTGTTTTCACCTCTGACTCCACATAGGGCTCATTTATATGTGCTGGCTCATGGCAGGATCCAGAGAAATAAACTGGGAAGCGGTACCTGACCAAGAACAGGGAGCTGATTGGCTCACTGTATCAATTTTCTGTGCTACCTAGCAAATTACCTAGCAAGTTACCTTGAGCAGCTTAAAACCATATTTATTATCTCACAGTCTTATAGGTCAGAATTCTGGGTGGGCTCAACTGGGTTCTCTGCTTAGGGTCTCACAAGGCTGAAATCAAGTTGTTGATGGAGGTTCATTCTCATCTGGAGGCTCAACTGGGGAAGAATCGGCTTCTGAGCTCATTCAGGTAGATTCCAGTTCCTTGTGGTTATAGGACTGAGGTGCTTGTTTTCTTGCTGACTGATGGCCAGGAGTCGCTCATCTCCTAGAGTCCTCTCTAAGGTCCCTTCCATGTGACCCCTTCCACCTTCAAAACCAGTAACCCTTGTGCTTTGAAATTCTCTGACTTCCTCTTCTGCTCCTAGCTGGAGAAAATTCTCTGCTTTTTAAAGGGTTCATGTGATTTGGTTAGAATCACCAGATAATCTCCCTTTTGATTAACTAAAAATCAAGAAATTAGTAACCTTAATTATATCTGCAAAATCCCTCTGCCATGTAACAAACATAATTATGGGGTAACACCAGGGGACAGAGATCATGGGGCCATCTTAGAATTCAGCCTACCACACTTTCAGATTCAAGAAAGCTAAGAATTATAATCATCTAAGGTCTAGCTTAGATCTGTGAGCTCTGTCCTTGTGTAGTTGTTCTGTCACTCAAAGACAGGATGCTACATATCTCTTACATCTTGGCCCAAAGCAAGCCCCATTTCCAGTCCCTTTACCCTTAGGTCTCCAAAGCTTATATTTGGGGCCTGAAACTGCTAAATATCCACACATACTTAACAGAACACCTCCTATAAGACCTCTCCGTGGAAACCTTGGTGCCATGCTGAGAAAGTATGACTCTGTGGGGTAATCGACTGACAGATATGTAACATGGCTGTGTGCTCTGGCTCACACAGCTGGCTGCATGTCTGCACTGAAGGTCACACCTGTTTCATGTTTTATTCCAGACTAGGAAGGCAATGACCATGAAGTCACTGCTGAGGGCGCTGGTGAATATGCCTCCCCACTACCGCTGCCTTTGCATCAGCCACTTCATTGGATGGACCGCCTTCCTATCTAACATGCTCTTCTTTACAGATTTCATGGGCCAGGTAATAAACGTGTCTGTGCACATACTCATTGACTTGCACATCAATCCATCATTCAACACCTGTCGAATTTCTTCTGGGCTCTCCCTTAGGATGGGCACAGTAAGAGTGTAAGAAAGAGTACCTTCAAGAAGCTGTCTTACAGGCAGGAACTGGAACCAAGTTACTACACCCTAGACATCTCTATGGGACCAGTACTTGATCAAATACAACAGACAGGGAAGAATCAGTGTGAGCTGTAGTAGTCATGGCTGGCTTAATGAAGGAGGTACAGTACGATCCAGGCCTTGAAAGGTGAATGGGAGTTGGACAGAGAGAGAAGAGGGAGAAAACATTCTAAGCAGCAATAGGAATGGTATGCGTGGAGATGAGTCAGAAGCCTGTTGGCTCTATCGGAAGAAGGGTGGCAGGGTTGCCTAAGTCAGGCAGGGGCCAGATGTTAGGCAGAAAGAAGGGTGTTAACGATCCAGGGAAATATTGTTTAGATTTGATGGCATTAGGACTTCCGGAAGGTCCTTGATTAGAAGTATAAAAGGATGAAAGGGGTGATATGGTCATGGGAGAATGAGCTCTGTGTCTTAGGAAGGGCCCCCAGGCAGGGACATGTCACTCCCCAAGGTTGGAGAAGCAGAGCATATGAAAGGGAGTCCCTACCACACTGCATTTGTATCTCAATGGTCCCAAATCTCTCTTTCAGATTGTGTACCAAGGAGATCCCTACGGTGCACACAACTCCACAGAGTTTCTCATCTATGAAAGAGGGGTCGAGGTTGGATGTTGGGGCCTGTGCATCAATTCCGTGTTTTCCTCACTTTATTCTTGTAAGTCTCTTCCTCCTGAAGGTATCTTCTAGAGGGCTCTGGTCTAGCAGAATCATGGGTTTTATATTTCTATATTTATTTTTTTGCTCTTTAAAATACCAGATCCTTGGGTTCCCTGGGTGGCATAGTCGGTTAAGCATCTGACTCTTGGTTTGGGCTCAGGTCGTGATCTCAGGGTCATGAGATCGAGCCTCATGTCAGGCTCCTCCCTCAGTGTGGAGTCTGCTTCGGATTTTCTCTCCCTCTCCCTCTGCCCCTCCTACTCATGCTTGCTCTTTCTCTTTCAAATAAATAAATCTATAAAATAAAATACCAGATTCTTGATAAATGTATGGAGATCAGGAAAAACTCTTCCCTTAGAAAGGACCACAAGAAGTATCCTTTGCCATACTGAATTCTATGTTATTTTCCTCATTGATTACTTTTTCCTTGTGGTCCATGGGTTCTTGATCAAAGTTCCCTGGAAAATAAAAGGAAATCTTGTAAACAAGATGGTGGAATATTAGATGCACAAGGGCTAGAGTCCCGGCTCTGAGTTTTGATTAGCATCAAGTTTATGTTCTACTGGAATAAAATCATTGGTGGAGTTTCACAGATATGCTTATTAGATCTGTAGATGACAGAACATAGGAGGGATGGTTAATATGCTAGGTGACAGAATTAACATGCAAAGTGACCTTAGTTCAGGTGGGGAGGGAAGTATGTCACAGGAGCACTATTCCAGGATTGAGGATGACAACTTTCTTTCTCAGGTACTAGATTTCCGTGGGGACCGGAGTTGATTAACCCCCACTTAGCTAAGTTTTTGTTGTAAAGACATTGCAAACAAAGAGATTTCTGTGATTGGTTTTATTTATTTATTGTGTTTTTTAAAGATTTTATTTATTTTATTATTTGAGAAAAAGAGAGAGAGCATGAGGGGAGGAGCAGAGGGAGACAGATAAGCAGACTCCAAGCTGAGCTCAGAGCCCGATGCAGGGCTCAATCCCAGGACCCCAAGATGATGACCTGAGCTTAAAATGCATGCTATTTTTAGGCCCTTTTGAGCTAAAAGCCCTGTGTACAATATACTATTATTTGAACAGTTTTCTAAAGTTATATTAATATATAAATTTATGGGACCCCTTTTTTTAAAGTAAGTTTATTTTTTTAATTCTTTTTTTAAGATTTTATTTCTTTATTTGACAGAGAGAGAGATAGTGAGAGCAGGAACACAAGCAGAGGGGAGTGGGAGAGGGAGAAGCAGGCTTCCCGCCAAGCAGGGAGCCCAATGCGGAGCTCGATCCCAGGACCCTGGGATCATGACCTGAGCCGAAGGCAGACGCCCAATGACTGAGCCACCAGGCGCCCTTATGGGATCCCTTTCACTTGAATTAGAGCTAAAATTTTATTCATAAAATACCAACCAGTCCTTAAGGATCTTCAGGAGCTCTCCATGACCATAAGATAAAGTCGAAGTCCTCAGCCTGACATTCCATGATTTTCAGTTTGGTCCCATTCACACTTTGACCTCTCTCACTCCTGTTCAGATTCACTACCCCTCATGACTCACTACACAGACTTTCTCAGCTCTGGGTATTTCCTACTGCCTTTGGTTTCTCCTTCTCTAGATCCTCTCTCTAATTCCACATCTAGACAACTGCTAATCATGCTTTTAGACTCAGCTCCAATGGGCCTTGTCTGTTAAATCTTCCAAGTTCTTTCCCCCTGCACTCCAACCCACCCTGAGCAGAATCAATCTTTTCCTTCAGTTCAGAGCGCACCCTCTATCTTGGACTCATCACATAACATCAGATGCAGATCTAGAATTTCTATCCAGATGGAGTTTGGCAGGGCAATCTGGCTGCTATGGTGGAGGGTGAGGTATGGTATTTTCAAGTTCCTTTTGCATAGCAAGCCTACTTAGATCCATGAAAATAGCAATATTGAGTACTGAAATGTAGCCAATTTATCATATCTGACACTACTAGTCATAGCTGGTGCTTAAATCCGTCATTTATCTCCAGTCCTAATGAGAGAACCAGTGTGAGGACATAACCATGACTGGGTACTAGACCCAGTGGAGGATGAGTCAGGTTTACCCTTACACTTAATGATTTCTCTTCATGGATAAAGGATTCTTTGCTTGGCTTTTGGACTTTGTTCTGAAGTTACTTATGTTTCCAAATAGCTCTTTATGCTTCTTTGCCTTCTTCTTGGCTGGCCTACATATTGGATGAGAGCATTTCCCCAGTGAATACTGATGGTGTCTTTTAGGTAGTGAGACACCTACCAAAATGTAACAAAAAATTACATTTTTTGTATAAATATAATCATTAAGCAAACAGAAACTGACCTAGCTCTATACTGCTTTTTCTCTCAACCATCCCTAGAGGGCTGGTATGAACTTAAAAGAGGAAGCAACGTTGCCCACTTGTCATTTTCAGAGCTTTGACTTCCATGGGATGATCTGAGACAGTATTTAGTCTCATAATTGATTCAAATGTAATACAGATTAGGTTTTTTGTCTCTGTGATGTGAATCCAACAGTTATTTGGACAGATAGGGAGAATTTCATTCTTGAATAGACACATTTCGGTCTTTATCATTCATCCCCTGGGTTCGTGTTCCAGTAGAATGGCCAGGGGAAAGATAGGGAGCCTATGGATGAGAAACAGCTATTTAAAAAAGAAAGACTGAAGTTGTTTTTTTTTTTTAAGATTTTGTTTATTTATTTGACAGTGACACAGCGAGAGAGGGAACACAAGCAGGGGGAACGGGAGAGGAAGAAGCAGACTTCCCACTGAGCAGGGAGCCCGATGCGATGCAGGGCTTGATCCCATGACCCTGAGATCATGACCTGAGCTGAAGGCAGTCGCTAAATGACTGAGCCACCCAGGTGCCCCAAATGACTGAAATTTTTAAGGGAATTTTCCTACCATGGTGGAAAACATAGGAAAAGCAGGATTTTCAGTTTTTAAGAATGAACTCTACTACAGTACTTTTATGAGCAAGCCAAATTTTCCTGCTGGGAGGGGAACCAGGTTGAGAGATAACCATCTTCAGCCTCATCTGAGACTGTATTTGTTGAAATGACAATAGCCACCATTAACGGGATGTCTTCTGTGTGCTTGGCACTGGGCTGAGTGATGTCACAAGCGTCGGATCTCATTTGATCCTGACAACAACCACAAAGAGGGGTTTTATTAGTTCCATTTGTTTGTTTAGATTTTTTTTTAGATGAGGAACCTGAGGTTTTGAGAAGTGATGGGAATGGACTGACAGGGAGGGAGCCCGCAATGGGGAGGTGCAGGGTTCAGTGAGGGCCCCTCACCAGCCTGGGAAGTGTTGGCAAGTCAGGGAACCTGTCTTTAGACAAAGAACATTTTTGGCTTCATTCTCAGGTATGCAGATGACATTCAAATGGAGGTGGAGGGACCAGATGACTTGGATCATTCTTAAAATCTGGTTGTTTCATTTGCCTCCAACCTGACTTTGGGCCATGGGGCCAGGATAGGCCAGGATTGTTGTTTGTGTCCTGTTAGGTCAGACTCTGTGAATCCGAAGGACCCACTCTTCTTCCATGTCTTGCATCCCCACAGTCCCACAGCCAAGGTGGGCTTTTCCAGCACCTCTTTGCATCCTGTTGCTATTCAGCTGCCTGCCAGAACGGCGCCTGGTCCTTACTTGTGGGGAAAAAAACCAACCTAGCAAGGCAATTTCCAGCCCTCTGCATGCACAGGATTTAAAACCGATTCCAAAAGCCAGCTATTTTGAAGCACAGATAAGGAGGTTCTTTGGTTCCTGATTCGGTATCAAAGGAAAGCTCCTAAAAAAAAGTGAATCTTCAAAAGAAAAGATTGTCTGAAATTACCAAATGCTGTGAGGCACTTCCAGCTGTAATTTCTTTCTTTCTTCTCCCCACAGACTTTCAGAAACCTTTGGTATCCTACATCGGATTAAAGGGTCTTTATTTCATGGGGTATTTGCTATTTGGCCTGGGGACAGGATTTATTGGGCTTTTCCCGAACGTCTACTCCACCCTGGCTCTGTGTACCTTGTTTGGTGTGATGTCCAGTACTCTATACACTGTGCCCTTTAACCTCATTGCCAAGTACCACCGCGAGGAGCAGGAGGAGAAGGTGCGTCATTGAACCTCACCGGAAGGCTGGGGGGATGTGGTAGGAAAGTACAGGGCAAAGCTGGAGAATCAGGGTCTTGAAACAGCAACTCTAAAATGCCCAGCCAAATGTAATGATGGTCTGGCCAAAGCATGACCGCCTTCCCAGCCCACACCCTCCTCCTTACTCGGAAGCCCTGGGCACCTGGAGAGCAGTAGAGCAGGTCCAGTTACCCTCCGGTATCTGATTAGGAACAGAAGGCTTGGTAATGTTGAGAAACAAGCCCACCATGGTTGTCACACAGAGACAAAGAAAGGGGAACCTGGGGACTCTGACGCCTGCCCCCATGTCCCATGCACCTGCAGCATTTCACCTGCATCAGCACCTGCACCCACCCCAATGGCTGCAAGGTGGAATTTCTGGGAATTGTTGGTTAAAGGTAGGAGATTTCCCTTAGAGACCAGATTTTTAGCAAGTCAGACCCTGTGTGCAAGGAGGAAAGCTGAGGTTGTAGGTGGTCACCCACCAGCTGCCTCCAGGGAGGCCTGCCCCATCTCTGCCTTGAAGCTCAGGCTGGAGGGCAAGGCACCATGCTGCCCCCCAACAACAGTGGGTTGGGTGTTTCTGCTCTAAGAAGACCACCTCTTCTTTTCAAAAGATGTCACTTTTTCCTCCATGAAAATAGGCATCACCTTTCCTTAGCTGGAGTAGTGATACAAGAGCTAAAGAGGTAACTTCCAGCTCACTCTATCACAGTGTGACGCTGCGGAAACAAATTTTTGTGGTTGCAATGCTCACTGCTTTCTCTATCCCTTGACCTGGCAAAGGCCACAGAGCGAAGTGGCACCAGGAGTTAGAACCTTCCAAACGAGAGTTTGTGGCTGTCCTCACCCGCCCTGGCAATCAGTGTCACTGATGTTCTGATGCACGCAAGGGTTTTGCTGCTAGAGACAATTATCGTGAAGAACCGTCCCTCCTAGGAGAAAGTTAGGTGGTACCAGGGCAAAACACACAAGCTTTGGACTCAGAGAAACCTGGATTCAAATCCTGCCACCCCTACTTTGCAGGTGTGTGACACAGGGGGTGTTATTCGTTTATTTATTAAATATCATTTAATAAATATATATCATTATTTTTTAAATAAGTGATATTAAATATCACTTAAAATGAGTTCCTTTTTCGGTAAGGCAGTATGTTCACATGGTTCCACAATGCCAACCATATCCATGCGCACTCCCGAAGTGGCTCCCGCTGACACCTCTCCTCTCTCCCTCCAGGGCCCGTGTGAGCCCCTTGCTAGGTGCTTCTTTGTCTTGTTTATCCTTCCAGTATTTTAAAATGAACATCAAGCAAGTATGGATCTGTTTTCCTATCTTTCCTCTCATATTCAAAGTATAATGTGCTTTATTCTGCACAATGCTTTTTTTTTTTTACTTAATGATATAGGAATTATCATTCAGACTCTCAGGGCCTGAGCTTCCTAATCAAGCAAATAGGAAAAATAAGCCCACCTTAAGGAGTGGTTGGGAAATGAAGTTAAACAAGGTAGTGCAAGTGGGGTGCCTGGCATCATGCCTACCTAGCACCTGGGAAAGACTCAAAAAATGGTAGTTAGTATTATTGTTGTTCTATGTGGATGATAATGTGTGCATCCTGGGAGGAGGGGAGGATGCGGTGAAGCACTGAAGTGACACAAGCCAAAGAATCTTGTGTAAGGCCCAGCACATAAAAGACACCCAATGAATGGCAACATTATCAGCCAATTCAGACCAACTGCATTCTGAAAGGTTGAAATGTGTGTGTTTTTTTTTTTAATGTTGCTTCTCCTATGTAGATCTGTGCTTCAATACCCTTCTTATACATATTTGAACTTCTAACATGATGGAAGGAAAGGAATGGCATATTTATTGAGTTTCCATTACATTGTATTTATTGACTTCTTTTTTTTTTTTAAAGATTTTATTTATTTATTTGACAGAGAGAGAGAGAGAGACACAGCGAGAGCAGGAACACAAACAGGGAGAGTGGGAGAGGGAGAAGCAGGCTTCCCCCCAAGCAGGGAACCCGATGCGGCACTTGATCCCAGGACCCCAGGATCATGACCGGAGCCGAAGGCAGACACTTAACAACTGATCCACCCAGGTGCCCCTACTTATTGAGTTCTTAGGAAGAGATAATTTTGCATATCTTAACCATTTAACCTTCCTAGGCATTAACAGGGGAGTTTAAGACTTGGTCTTGAACAGGTTGTGTAGATGCAACCAAGACCATGGGACCCACAAGCTGAAAGGATTTCCTCTCTGGCTCTTCACAGAAAAAGTGTGCCAACTTCTGCCCTAAAGCACAGTTCCTGTAGATAAAGTGTGTTCCTGTGTTTCCCTTGCAGAGACAGCAGGCCCCGGGAGGGAGCCCGGACGGCGGTGGGAGAGGGCAGGGCCTGGCCTGCGCCGTCCTCACCTGCATGGTGCAGCTGGCTCAGATCCTGGTTGGAGGTGGCCTGGGCTTTCTGGTCAGCAAGGCTGGGAGCGTCATCGTGGTGATCACGGCCTCTGCGTTGGCGCTGATCGGCTCCTGTTTTGTGGCTCTCTTTGTTAGATACGTGGATTAGGTCAATAAACATTGTCCCTTCCCTCAGACACAGGGAAGTCCATGGCAGGAAATCAGTCTCTTTTCTGGCTCCGCAGTTTTAGGATCTGCCCATTGGATGCCCTGTGATAAGACCTCAGCCTCAGCGGTCTGCCCACACCTCACTTTCTGCCAGCTCTCTGCACAACAGTTTCCAGGTTTCGGGCATCATTTATCTTAGAAAAGATTGGGCTCTGCCTCCATTCACTGGGGCAAAGGTTGAGTGTGGGAGAGAGCGCCTCCATCTCAGGCTATTTCTGGCCTTGACAAAACTCGAGAAGCAGACTGGTTCTACACCTGACAAATTGGGTTTATTCTATCATGTGTGTTTTTTTTTTTAATCAGAGGTCCGTATTTTGTCAGAGGGTCATATTTTTCATTAATTCACCAATACTCAAAATACTGCTGATTTATTTTATGATAATTAATTTACTCAAATTTAATTTATATTTAATTTGCTCATGTAGACAGATAGTCCCTGACTTACAATGGTTCGACTTAACAAATTTTTTTTTTTTTTTACTTTATGATAGTTGGGAAGCAATGCGCATTCAGTAGAAACCCATATTTCAAATTTTGAATTTTGATCTCTTCTGGGTGATATGCGGTATGATCCTCTCTCATGATGCCAGGTAGTGACAACCCAGCTCCCAGTCAGCCTCACGATCACAAAGGAGAACAACTTGGTACATTGACGACCATTCTGTCCCCATATAGCTCTGCTGTTTTTTTCCCCTTTCAGTACAGTATTCAATAAATTACATGAGACAGTCAACACTCAAAACCACTCCATCTTCCCCAGTCTGCCTTCCTCCCTCTCCATCACATTATCTATCCTAGACCTGCAAGGTCATGACTGAGTTAGAGGAACAATCAGGGACAATCAATACCTGCTCCCTTTCCCGTAAGTGTGGGATGATGATGAGCAAATGCTCAGAGGACCCCAGGTGACTCAGTACCCTACATTTATAAAAGAAACAGCACCGAGCTACCTCCCTTGCTTTACCCACCTGTCCTTGGCCTCTGTAAGGTTTAAAAACGGAATTATTTGCAGAGTTCAATGTTTATTTCCTGATCATTTCTCCAAAGAGTGTTCTGGTGGTTGAAGATTTTGAAATCAATGAATGGGTGAGCTAGGAGGGTGACCTGCAGCTGAGGACCATCTTACCTGGACTCCAAGAAGTTAAAAGTCGTTATCTTTGGCCAACCACAGGGCGTGGTCTTTATTATGAGTGAAGCTCTTTTCAGCTGGAGTACTGGATGGGTTGCTGGCATGAAGAAAGGCCCTAGAGCATGCGCCCCCTAACCCCCCTATACATATGCACTCACACACACTCAAATATTCAAATAAACACTCAGCTCTTTCAACTCGACTCCACTGAGGTTTGAACGAGTGGATAGAAGCCAATTTTAAAAGCCTTTAACCACCTTTGGGAACTCAAGTAATTGTTCTCAGTATACCAATGGCATGTTCTCTCTGGGACAAAAATGTTCCATTCCCAGACAAAACAAATACAGGGACACCTAAATTCTGAACAGAAATCCCGGAAAATTCTGTAGAAGAAAAGGAAGCCAAACTGCTTTGCTTCCTGCTTCCCTCACCATGCAGCAGATGTGCCAATCTCAAACCTTTAATCATTGCTTTTCCTCAGCTTCAAATGTCCTCTCTATGTCCCCACTGCCTGTCTAAATGGGCATTCCTGCCCATCTAAATTGTACCCATATTTCTAGGTCCATCTCAAGTACTATTTTGGTGAGGAAGTCTCTGACTGCCCCGCCTCCTCAGCAGAGCCAGGCTTTCTGTCCCTTATATTCCCATAGCACTTCTTTTAGCCCTTGCTATGACATTCAACTCACTGTTCCACGACTTACTTACCTTGCGGACATGGCTGTGTCTCCTTCTAGATGTAAAAGTCAGTAGTGTGTCCAGCTGGTATATGCCATCTCAGCACCCAGTACAGGGCTTGGCATGCAACTGGCATGCAAAAAAAAAAAATGTGGCCATTGCCTAGTTCATTTTTTTGTCTTTGTGGTAGACAGAAGTCATGGTTTTTGCTCCCTCCAGCCATGTTCTCACAAGCCCTCAGGTTCAGATGGGGACCAATTGATTCTTTTCACAGTATTCTTTCATGAAGGCCTTGTCCCTAGCCCCTTCCATTTTTCTAGTGTCCATCACAGCAGAAGGACACACTTCAACAACTTTCCTAAAAACCCCAAGCTACCAACACAGTATTTTATTGTCAGAATTGAAATGGCGAGTTCCTTTGATAAAGAGAATCTCTCAATAAGAGTCTAATATCAACATTATACATGGATACAATGCCAAGCTACTACTCTTTGTTCTTTCTGGGTGTTCACTTGCATGTTTGTTTTGGGGACTTGAAGGGGCTTGCAGTTCAATTTTTTAAAAAGATTTTATTTATTTGAGAGAGAGAGCACGAGCAGGGAGAGGGGCAAAGGGAGAGAGAGAAGAAGGCTCTCCGCGGAGCAGGGAGCCCAATATGGGACTCAATCCCAGGACCCTGGGATCATGACCTGAGCCAAAGGCAGAGACTTAACTCACTGAGCCACCCAGACGCCCTGCAGTTCAATTTTTATTAGCCCAATTGCTATTTAATATCTGTATCAATAATTTTTCTTCCTAAAGGGCAAAGAAAGACTAATTTGACTACTTTATATATTTATGTTTTAAAGTAAACCCTATACCCAAGATGGGGCTTGAACTTAGGAACCAGAGATCAAAAGTCACATACTCTACCGACTGAGCCAGCCATGGGTGGGTCCCTAATTTGACTGCTTTAAAACAAAAGCATTATTCTGTTTTCTAAAAAAGTTAACTTCTCAAGACTGCTCAGGATTGAGGAAATCAGGAAGCTTTTGTTTTTGTGGCAAAGGTATGAATGCTTAGTAATTGCATTGTGTTGTGTCACAGAAAGCAGGATAAGGGATGCTAGGGCTGTAGATGGTCACACTTACCCTTAAATCTCAGACAATATACGTACATTTCCAACAAAATTACAAAAAGATTTACAGTTTGAGAAGTTACTTAAACAGACATGTTTGTATAATGATTATTTATTGTATTAAAATAACCACACCAGTAGATGCCCACATTGCTGGGTTTTTCTTGTTGTTGTTGCTGTTTTACCCCAAGCTAGATCGCCAAAGAGAACAGTAGCACCTCTGTCAAAACTAGCAGTTGGGTGGATAGACTGATAATTGATCCCCATTCTCTAAGCATCCTCAAGAAAGGATTAAACTGCTGTGGCCAGAACAGAATTGTCATAAGAAACATGTCACTCTTCAGAGATGGTTCCCTAGATTGCCTGGGGGGTTCCAGAAGAATTCATAATACTCATTCACTGTGCAGAGCACTGCTTAGAGTAAATGGAACTTGGTTAAGGTGTGTCCTATGGGAAGTCTTACTCCCTACTTTGTCCTCTCCATATCATGAGAAAGAGAGAACCCCACACCAGAAATTCTGGGGATCCCCTTAGAACACGCTCTCTGTACTCTCTTCCCTTTAGGACAGATTTTACTTGAGTCTTCCGTTCCCTTTCCCACCCCACCCCTCCTGTTGAAATTTGGTTCTAGGAATTTGGTTTCCAGGAGCGCCCCCCCCCCCTTTTCCCCTGCCCTTGCACATTTCTACAGCATCTCTTAGTTTTCTATCTAAGCCTACAAAAACTCTGGCGGAGCCATCCCTCTACTGATTGGTCCCAAGCCGCTATCAAAGGGACATCCGATTCGCGAAGAGTGAGGGCTGGGCGGGGGGGACGCTGCAGAGACGCCCCCACTCCCAGGCCTGTATACTCAGACCTTGTCAAGTTGCTCCAGGGCACAGCTCACCTGCAGCCGTGCAGTGTTTCCAGGCACCCCTCCGCTCTCCGGGGAACCCGGACGTCACGGCTGCCAGCGCCTGGCGCACTCACTTCCTACTCGGTCACCAAGTGAGCACGTCAGCTCCCCTTTTCCTTTAGAGGCGGTGGCCCGAAGAGGTCTCTATTCAGTCCCTCTCATCACACTGCATCCGCTCCCTCCCGCAGTGAGGCCACTCCCCAGCGAATCGATAGCGCGTGTTGGAGACAAGTATTTTGCCTCGGGTGACACCTAAGCGCAGAGTCGCGGTCCGGCTCCCGCAGAGCCACTCGCTCTGTCCGGGATGAGAAACGATACAATGCCCCCCTGGGAGGTGCCCCTCTCGCGGTGCCTTTCTCTGGAGGGCGGATCGGGGTGGTCACTACTTTCTTTCGACTCCGAAGAAGTTTCTTATTCGCAAACTAGGTCTCCTGCGCAGCCACGCAGCGAGTCAGATGGCGCTGTGGCGGTCTCGCGTGCCAAGGCTCAAAGGAAAGGTTTTGTAGGCGGCTCCTGCGCGGTTGGATGCACTTTGACGACCCCTTCAAGAGCTCCATAAAAGTGGGTGGAATAAATGCGTTCAGTTGTCTGCGCACCTTTGGCTGAGCCCCACTTCCTCGTGCCCCAATTTCTCTACGTTCTTGATTCCTTTCCCGCTTCTGGGCGCCCCCCACCCCCGCCCAGTGTTGAGAGCTTAAGGGAGGAAGAGGCGTATGTGGGGAGAAGGGGACGCAGGCTGGTGGCTTGGCCCTGTGAGGTTGACCTCGGCCCCTTTGCCAGCGTCCTCTCTCCACCCGGTTTGGAAGCCTTCCCTCTCCGCGGACAGCCTCCCCTCCCCCGCCTTTTCACAGGCTGCTCCTTCACGCCTTTCCCTATCCTGGTCCCTCCTACCTCTCGATCCCGTGGGCCCCCAGCATCTCCTAATCCCTTTCCCCACTCGGGGAAGGCCACTTTGCAGCGACTGTGCCCCATGGGCCCGAGTCAGTAGGCGGAGCTGCTGGGCAGCAGGTCGTAGTGCCCCCCACTGTAGACCACCACGCCGGGCGGGTAGTAGACCAGGTCAGGCTCCGCGGTCCGGTGGAGAGGTGCCAGGGCCTGCAGCCCCTGATCCTCGGGCTCTGGCTTGGTGGTGGCCGTGAAAGGGCGCATGCTGGTGAGGGAAGGCGACGCGATGCGCCACAGTAGATTCTTGAGCGCTTTGCGGAATTCGCGGCGCACCAGGCAGTAGAGGATGGGGTTGAGACAGCTGTTGGAGTGAGCCAGGCACACGCTCACCGGGAACGCGTATACCTGGCACAGGAAATACTCTTGGCTGAAGGGCACCGCGTTGAACTTGATGAGGATGCTCCAGGTGGTGAGCGCCTGGTTGGGCAGCCAACACAGAAAGAAGGATAGGACCACGATGGTCACTGACTTGGTGACTTTGGACCGTCTACGGGCGCTGGCTGCGGCCAGGCCGCCCCCGGCCGCTGAGGCTCCTCCTTCGGTCCCAGCCACGCGGCCGTCGGAGATGAAGCGCACCAGCAGAAGGTAGCACAGGCTGATGATACACAACGGAAGCACGAAGGCTAGCAGCACCTTCTGCAAGTGGTAGAGGCCCAGCCAGAACTGTCTGTCTCCGCCCAGCAACTTGTCGGGGAAGCGCACCAGGCACAGCTCCTCGCCCATCACCTTGAAGGTCGTGGAGAAGATGGAGTTGGGTAACGAGGCCAGCGCGGCGGAGGCCCAGATCAATACGCACAGTGCTTTGGCTGAGAAGCAGCGGCTGTCCCCCAGGCTTTGGCCGCAGCAGTCGCCCCAGCCATGCCCTCGGGTCCGGTACCTCTTAAGAGCAGAGGACACCGAGAGGTAGCGCGCCACGCTCATGGAGGTGAGGAAGAAGACGCTGGCGTACATGTTCATGGACGTCACTATGGATACGATCTTACACATGGCCTTGCCGAAAGGCCATTTGAAGTCGAGAGCGTTTTCCACCGCCCAGAAGGGCAGGGTGAGTACGAATTGAAAGTCTGTCAGCGCCAGGTTGGTGACAAAGAGGTTGATGGAGGACTTGCGCCATCCGTGCTTACTCTTCATCAGGTAGAGCACCAGCAGGTTGCCGGTCAGCCCCAACGCGCAAACCACCCAGTACACCACGCTGATGAAGATCCGCACCCGCGCCTCGGTGTCCGCACTTTCGGCCCGGCCGGTGCCCGGGGCATGCCCCGGCGCCGCGCCGTCCGGCAACTCTAGCCCCAGCTCCCACCCCAAGTCCTGGAGCTGCAGCGACGCATTGCCGCTGGTGTTGGCCGCCTGTAGAAGGTACGGGATCAGACTGAAGAGTTCTGCGAGCTCGTCTCCTCCAGCCTCCTTATTCATGGTGACTGTCGTGGCGGCAGCGACCACCTGCAAGCGCAGGGGCTTCTAGGTCATATTCCGGGGTGTGTGTGTGGGGGGGGGGGAGTGGAGTCAAGACCAAAGCCAGTCCAACTCTCTGGGGGTTCTGTCCCCGCAAGGGCGCAGGGCGTGCGTGGGAGCTTTCAAAGCCGCAGCTGTAGATAGTTCCTGGAAACTGAGTGCCAAACGCTTTCCCCGCGCGGGGCACACAGCCTTGGACGCTGGAGTTGCGCTTGGCGTCTGTTCTGGAGGGGAGTCCTAGAGCCGAGCAGTGCAGCTTCTGAGGCGAACGGTGGGCGCGCAAGGGTTCCCTGGCCAAGGTCGGAGTCTCTCGGTCCTTGCCGTACGATTCAGACGTTTCCCCACTGCCTTTGTTGGGCACTAGCTTATATCCACCCTGCCGCTCAGGAGCGCTACTGGGGGCTCGTTCCTTCTCTTTCAAATACCCTTGTCGGTTCCCTCCGCCGCTGCTTGGACTAGGTTTCTGTCCTTTGAGAGAAAAAGAGAGACAGCAGAGTTCCGTCTACCTCGCTCTGACCCTCTGGAGGTCTTTCGATGTCTACCCAGCTGCCTCGCGCCTTCACCTCTCCGCTGTTGTCAGCTCCCAGTGAGTCATCAGCTGCGGCCACCGGAGTTATAGTTGTACCCGCAAAGCCTTGGCTGCGGGCTCCCAGGGAGCATGCGTATTCCCCGCGCGGGGGAGAGGGGGCGCTTTCCGAGGTGCTGAACTTCTCCACGCCCGCCTCCGGGAGGAGGAAGCTGTGGGTAGGGGGCAGAGCCCACTAGCTGATTCCCCTTTTCCACTTCCAAGTTTCAGGACATGGTTGTACCCCTTTAGTTTCCTCTGTTGCTGGAGAAAGAGTCGGCTTTGATTTGCGATCCCTTTTTCTTTCTTATTCCCAAACATAACTACAGGTATTAGAAATTTTTTTCTTTCTTCCTTACTCCCACTTTATCTTCGAAATGATCCCATTTGATGAAAGATGGTTCTAAAAATTCACGATCTCTTGCCCATTTTTGGTTTTAAAAGCAATGAGCAACCTCTTCATGCCCAGACTCTAAGTCAGATGATGGGCTTTAACCGGATAGACAAACAAAAGCTCCACTTCTCCTTCTTTAATTATCTAAGCACTTTACTTGGTTTGGTGCCTGTGACTGTCAGGATTTTCAAAGCGTCCTCATATAGCAAAACTCTGGGTTCAAGTGTTGCCCTCTGCCTTTGGTATATTCTGATAACTGAAGCTAAGCAGAGACTATATCATTGGTGAGCTGATTTCACAGACACTAGATATCGCCTGTCCAGCCCTCAGCCCAAAGCTCTTCCACAAATTGTTTACCCACATGCACTCTCTTTACCTTGATTCAGTTGGAATAGAGGATTCCATAAGGCTGTTTTTGGACCGCCAGCCCTTTCCTTTAACTACTATTATAATATTATAATCAGAACTCTTTAACAAGTGTTTTTCAGACCAAAGGAAGTAAATGCTAAGGAATCTTCTAAGTTATTTTGGACACGGGGAACCAGTGTAAACCATTTTAATTCTCAAATTGTAGTTTATTTAAATGCCAGTTCAACTGCTCTAGTGTAAATTGCACCTTTTAGGGTGGACTTAAGAAATTTGAAATATTTTCCTCACTGTCCCCAACGAAACTGAGACAAAAGTATCTTAAGCATGGTTGTTCTCTCTCCTGCGAAGTCCACAACTTTACTTACAGAAATCGAGAGGATGTGACTTTCAAGCAGAGGAGATAGTAAAATACTTAGTTAAAAAAAGAAATGTGGTACCCAAAACATATGAAGGGAAATCAAAACAATCTGGATTCCAAAGCCAGAACCCAGTTCCAAGCAGAGAACACTCTTCACTAGAGACTCTGGACTTCTCCACTTGCCTGCTAGAGGGCGTCAGGGCTTTAGTAAAGAACGAACCAAAACCAAACCACCTTTGAACTGTTCTAATCTGGAGAAGCTCAGCCCTGCTCTGATTATTGCTCCCAAACCACAGGTTGCCTCTGTGGACACCTCTTATCTCTGTTTTAGTAGTCTCACCTTCAAGCTCACTTTCACTTCGTGTTTTACAGTTCTTTATCCATCAAATTTTTATCTCTCCTTTCTTAAAAAAAAAAAAGTAAAAAAAAACATAATTTTTCAAGGTGCTGTTGAAAAACAAGGAAGACTAGGGCATACCCTGACAGCCCTTTGCCTTGGTTTTCACGTTCGTATATGGAAAGAATTATAGTTTTCAAATATTCTGAGGATAGGTACTAAGCAGGTGACATCAGAGTCAGGTGGGCAGCTTGCTAAAAATATAAGTTGCAATTCTTCCCCCAGCCCCACACTGGCCCAGAGATTCTGATTCTCAGTGGGTTTGGAAAAGGGCCCAAGACTCTACGTTTTTAAAGCATTCTTCCAGATGATACTAATTTTTTCCCCAAGTTTGGGAACATCTGGACTTTTATTTCTTTTCTAACATTCCATTTAAAAAATATTAAGTCTCCCAAAGTAATTAATGTCCAGTGATGGTTTATCGCACACTAGGATTGGAAGCAAAGGAAGAGAAGGAGGTCTTGGCAAGTTTCCCTAAAATCACATTTGGGCCCAACAATGACATTTTCTTCACTGTGGGACTGGGATGGCCATGTGCTCTTGAGGTACGCCAGGCCTTGAATACTAGCCCACACAACTCAGATTGAGCCCTCAGGAGAGGCTGTTCCCAAGTGCTACTCGCCAAGAATGCTGCCAGATGCTTCTGAGCCTAGAATGTTCTTCATCTCCAAATCTGCTCTCTGAAAATGAACGAGAGATCATGTTCAGGAATTTATAGTATCACTTAACTAAGCCTTTGTTATGGAAGCAAAAATCCCCTTTCAAATATGAAATGAACTTTTCCAATATGAACTAAAGATATTTTGGATCATTTATCTTAAAAGCATGGGCCATGCTTTTCTCAAACATCATCTAAAAAATTCAAGGAGAGAAACATATCAGTTGTAGTCAAATATCACTTAGGTATATAAGATCATAATCCAAATAATGTAGTATATAACTAACAGGTAAGTAAGGGCCAGGGTGTGAGTTTGGGGAAGCCTGTTATCACATGGATTGTTTGTTCTAGGTAGACTGCAGCAAGACAGAACTTGAGCTGGATCTAAATGAGGAGACAGGAAATTACAAGAGTCAGGTTAGAGAGGAGATACATAATCTTGATTCTGGGATTCTACAAAGACAGGTGGGTTTTCAGAGAAAAGAATCTATTCTTTCAAGATTCTTTTGGAATATGTGCAGATACCCTTCACTGTGCATTACCTCTTTTCAGTCTGCAGATATCCCAGATTTTTATTTTACCATAATTATGAATTGAGTTCCTAATAGGCACAAAGCAATGTGTTAGGTGTTTGGATATATAACAACAAAAACAACAATGGCACAATATGAATGATAATAATAGAAACAATGATAACAACTCATACTTCAAATTTATTTGGACACTATTATTTTCCTAGGGTTGCTGTAACAAATTACAACAAAACAGGTGGTTTGAAAAGACAGAAATTTATTATCTCAAAATCCTCGAGATTAGAAGTCAGAAATCAAGGTGTTGGCAAAGTGGGTTCCTTGGCGACTCTGAGGGAGAAAACATCCCATGCCTCTCTCCCAACTTCTGGTGGGTTTATGTTGATTTCTTGGTTTGTAAGTGCATCACTGTCATCTCTGTCTTTGTCTTCAGATGGCATTCTTCTTTCTGTGTATATCTTTGTATCTCTGTTTTCTCTCTGTAAGGACACTAGTCATTGAATTAGGGTCCACTTTAATCTGTAGGACCTCATCCTAACTAATTACATCTGCAAAGAATGTACATTTACATTTCCAAACAAGGTCACATTCACAAGTACCAGGGACTAAGTCTTGAACATATATTTCTAGGGGACAAAATTTTACCAACTACAGGTAACAACTCTGTGCCCTGTGCAAAGGGTTTTATCTGAATTTTTTCACCTAGTACTGAAAACCAGTGAGGTTGATACTACTATCACCCCAGATCTGATTTTCAGCCTTTAATGCTCAGAACTCCAGAGCTGCATATCCAACTGCTACTTGGCACTTCTACATGGTTGCTGATTCCCTTCAGATTTCTCAGTCTTAGTCTAAGGCATTACTGTTCATATAACTGTTTGAACCAAAACCCCAAGAGTAGTTCTTTATCTCTCAGTTTTTCTTACACCAATTTAACTCAATCTAGAAGGTCTTGTTAGCATGTTCTCAAGAGCAGAAACAAAAACAAACCCCCCAAATTCCTGAATCTATTTACTTCTTTCTATTTTTCCATTTCTCCCTGTGTTAGTTATCTCTTGCCGAATAATAATTTATGTTAAAACTTTATGGCTTGAAACAACAAATATCATCTCACCATTTGTTTAGGTCAGGAATCCAGGTGCAGCATAAGGTCATTGGCTCAAGGTCTATCATAGGGTTGCAGGCAAGCTATCAGCTGGGGCTGTGGGTTTATTTAATAAATTTAGTGGTAGGGAGGGGGATTCATTCAGAAGGTTGTTGGCAGACCTTGATCTTTCACTCTGTGGGACTCTCCACAGGGCTGCTTCACAATATGGCATCAGGTTTCCAGCAGGGTGAGTGATGTGTGTGTGTGTGTGTGTGTGTGTGAGAGAGAGAGAGAGAGAGAGAGAGAGAGAGGAATTGGCATGAAAGCTATAGTGTTTTTATGATCTAGTAAAAGTGATACTCCCACCACTTCTTCCCTGTTTTATTCTTTAGAGGCGAATCAATAAGTCCAGGGGCACCTGGGTGGCTCAGCCAGTTAAGCGTCTGCCTTCGGCTCAGGTCATGATCCCAGGGTCCCGGGATTGAGCCCCGTGTCAGGCTCCCTGCTGAGTGGGGAGCCTGCTTCTCTCTTTCCACTCCCCCCACTTGTGCTCCCTCTCTCTCTGTCAAATAAGTAAATAAAACCTTAAAAAAAAATAAGTCCAGGCCACACTCAAGGAGAGGGGAATTATATAGGAATATGATTACAAGGAGGCAGACATCATTGGGATCATCTTGAAACCTGACATAGGGCAGGTTGTCACAATATCCAGCAGGAAACAGAAGTTGAAGTCCTACTTAACTGAGTGGTTATCTCAACAGCTCCGCAGTGCTGGGACAATAAAGACTGAAATTCAAGCTTAGTAAAGTGGAGGGGAACAGTCTAGGCTTTCAGTCCAAACCCCAAAAGAGGAACATCCTAAAGGTAGGTTCTACACTCTATTCTCAACATCCTGAAAATACACACTTTCTTCAAATACACATAAAACATTCACCAAGATAGGCCACTTGCTGGGCCAAAATCAAGACTCAACACCTTTCCAAGGGTTGAAATCATACAGAACATGTATTTTGAGCACAGTGGAATTAAACTAGATATCAACAAAAGAATAACTATAAGTCCTTGAATGTTTCAAAATTAAGCCACACATTTTAAACAACCCTGATTAAAGAACTAAAATATAAAATGTTATAAAATAAATTATAGAATATTTTAAAGTAAATCATAATAAAACATGGCATCAAATTTTGAGGTGCAATCAAAACAGTGCTTAGAGGGAAATTTATAGCTGTAAGTGCATATTTTTAAAGAGAAAAGAGGTTGGGGCGCCTGGGTGGCTCAGGCGTTAAGCGTCTGCCTTCGGCTCAGGTCATGGTCCTAGGGTCCTGGGATCGAGCCCCACATCAGGCTCCCTGCTCGGCGGAGAACCTGCTTCTCCCTCTCCCACTCCTCCTGCTTGTGTTCCCTCTCTTGCTGTCTCTCTCTCTCTCTGTCAAATAAATAAATAAAATCTTAAAAAAAAAGAGAGAGAAGAGGTTAAACATCAATGATCTAAGCTTACAACTCAAAATCCTAGAGGAAGACAAACACTTTAATTCCAAAGAAAGAAGCAGCATGGGTATATTAAAGATAAGAGCAGAATATTTGGACAGCCCCTGCTATGTCAGGGATTAACCTTCTAGTTGCTGACTCAGAGAGAGTGGGTGGAGGAGGTGTCAAGAGAAGACCAGAGCAGCCAAGGTGGGATTACTCAGGAGGCTTTCAGCATATCCATAAAGGAGAACATTTATTTCTGAGGACAAGGAGAGAAATGAATAGTCTCATAGTAAAACCAGAGTCTGTTTCCCAATTCCAGGTGGGAGTTAGGAGAGGAAGCCAACTCTTTAATGGAGAGGTGTGTCCATGGGTCTCAAAGCAGGTCATTCCCAGAACATTTGCCACTAAGTCTCCCAGCCACCCACCCTCGGATCAAATATTTGTTTATCATTTTTATCTTTGAGGGAAATGCAGTAATAAATAAAACAGTCCTTGTATCTATAGTTTATAATCAAGGGGGAAATGAATGATAAGGAATCATGAGATTCATTAACTTGAATCTCACTGTGTGAAATTCAGCTTGGCTGCCTGCTTTCTAATTCACCACTTGACAACATCAGTTCTTTCTATGAGTCTTTCGCAGATTTCTCTTTGCCTTACATACTAGTCCGTGTATTCAAAAAACATATCCTGTGTGCCCCGTTTTCTCACATTGGGTTTCAAAGACTCCGTCAGTCTATCCATACACATATCAGTCCTCTCACCTTCAAAAGAGGAATCACAACATCTTAATCGGATCACAGCCACCACTTTACTGCAGGAAGCGGTGACTGAATCAATACAGCCCTTTGCTCTTGGAGGCCTCTCAGGACACTGGGGGCAGATTTAATAGGACAGCAAACAATCAACTAATAGTTGAGTCAGTGTTATCTGCAACACTCAGAGGGGCTGTGAAGCAACAGAACAGGCCTTCTTGTTGCCAAGGAGGTCATCCTGGTGGGCACTGTTTGGACAGTGTCGCCAAGGTAGAGAAAGGTGTTCACAGAGGCATCTAGCCCTCGGCTAGCTGTCCCCCGGGGCCTCATGAAAGGGTCTCTGAGAGCACAGAGTCTGGCTTTCTGTGCTCTGAAGACCAAAGGGCTGCAAATACTCATCTTGTGGCTGTAGAGATAACCTACACCTCTGTCTGGCGGAGTGGACAAGCTATGTTGAAACTCTACAAAACTATACAGAGAAGTTCTATCTTTATCCAGGCTTAACTTCAAAGCCCATTTGTCATGATTTTCATGTGTATTTTTTAAAGTCACTTTATCCTGAGGAGAAACATATACTGTCCATTGAAATGAGCTTGTTGGAGAACTTAGCGGCCTTGCTTCCTAAGTTACAAGGAAATATCTTCAACAGGAATTAGGAGTATGTATGTGTCTGCCTGATTTTAGGCTAGGTGTTGCTGACCAAGTTTTTGCTCCATCGGTTTTCCAATGACCAACAGAGAAATTGGTGACAAGGTGAACGAATGGGCCCACAGTGGTAGATCCCCACAATGGAACACTGTGCAGAAATGAAAAGGAGCAGAACACTAGGGCAAAGAACATCCAAATAATGATGCAGAGTAAAAGAAGGCAGACAGAAGTTAGTTTATGCTGTATGAGTCCCCTTACATGAAATTCAAGGAATTGCTAAAGAATGTCCGGTGTGACAACAGGGGGGTGACTACCTGTGGCTGTGGGGTCATGCCAGTAGGGACAGGAGGAGGGGACTGCACAGGAGCAGGAAGAAATTGCTGGTGTGATCCATGCACACCAGCACACACACCACATGTGCACATGCACATACATATGTCAAAATTTACTGTGGCGATGGCTTCACAGGTGTGTATGTATATACTTGCAAACACATAAAATTGTATACTTTAAACATGTGCCGTTTATTGCCTGTCCAATTGTGCCTCAATAACACAGAAAAAGGGGGGTACTCTTATGGTATATCTTTATTGCCACCTGAACTAATCTCATTTACTCATTTCGAAGTTTCTTGGGGGCATAGCTGATCTGCTCTCAATGACCCCAGGAGGCTAACAGAAAGCAGTGATGAATATCAGGGCAGTGACGCTCCGGGACCAGGGCAGGAGCTCTCCTCTGAGGACGGGAGTGCCACCCCAAGCTACCCATGGGCTCTCGTTGACCTCAGTGGGCTAAAAGAGTATTAAAAGTGGGATAAACTAGGATCGTGAACCTTCCTTGGCACTTTCATACCTTCCTGACACTGCTTTCCATGAAAGAATTTATGATTGGTCAGATTCCAAGGATGTTGATTGAGCTACATTTATTAGTGGGTGCAGTTACTATTTCTTAACCAGACAAACTCAATCTTTCTCTTCCATTTTTTTCTTCTGGGCAGCAGAGTATGTAAAGCCTGGACTTTTCTCCTGTCCTTGTTCCAGTGTGAGCTAGTGAATAACTCCTCCTTGAAACGCTTTCCACTTGATTTTGAAGATACCACACTCACCATTCATTCTCTTCTTATTTGGTAGGCCACTCCTCAGTCTTCTGTGCTGATTTCTCTTTATTTCCTGGGACTCTAAATATTGGTGCTCTCCCAGTGCCTTAGCCTGTTTGGGCGGATATAATAAAGATGTCAAAGACTGGGTCGCTTATAAACAACAGAAATTCATTCCTTACAATTCTGGGGGCTGAGAAGTCCCAGATCAAGGCCCTGGCAGAGTCAGTGCCTGGTGAGAGCCTGCTTCCTGGTTCACAGACGGCCAACTTCTTGCTGGGTCTTCACACGGTAGAAAGGGTGAGGGAGCTCTCTGGGCTCTCTTTTATAAGGGCACTAATCCCATTTGTGAGGCCTCCACTCTTATGACCTAATCACCTCCCAAAGACCCCACCTGCCTATGCCATCACATCGGGGTTTAGGATTTTAACATATGAATTTTGTTTATGTGTAGCGGTGGCGGGGGGGGGACAGATATTTAGTTTATAGCACCCAGAGCACAAGCCTCATGTCTTTTTTCTTCTCCGCTACATGCATACATACAATAGGTATTCACATTCCATTTCAAAGCTACTAATATCATCCAAATACCTATGATGACTTCCCAACCTGAACCTCTCTCTCAACTCCAGACTTGTATATCCAATGGTCTACTTGACATTTCCTTTCAGATATCTAAAAGACATCTTAACATGTCTCAAACTGAACTTCTGACTTTCCCCACTCCCACCATTTTATTCTACCTTCCGTCTTCCCCAACTCAATTATGGGCAACTCTAAACCTTGAAATCCACCTTGAGTGGATTTCACATCCAATTGATTAGAAAGTCTTGTTATTTTTTTACCTTCAAAATAAATCTGATCAATTTTCACCATGTCTTCTGCTACCACCTGATGTAATCCATCATTATCTTGTACCTGAGTTAATTCAGTGGCCTCCTAACTGCTCTTTGTGCTCCTCCTTTTCCCTCTACAGCAGCCCAAGAAAACTTATAAATCCTAGGTCAATTCTTGTCACTCCTGTACTCAACCCCACCCCCCACCCCCAGTGGTTTCTTAAAGTGCTCAGGGTACAATCCAAAATCTTCCTTGTGGTCTCTAAGTGCCTTCATGACCTTCCCTTCTCCTGTCTATCAGCACTCTGCCCTTGTTCACACCCTATAGCCACAACAAACACTTTGCTTCCTCTTGAGCTCTCTAAGCACATTCCTACTTATTCCCATTTGAGGGTCTTTCCTATTACTGTCTCCTTGGCCTGGAATGTTCTTCTCCTAGATACCTATTTCATCCAGATTCTTAATGCCTTCTTTTAAAATCATCTTAAGGGAGGCCATTCTTGACCCTCTTATATAAAACAGGAACCCATCCATCTTGATCACTTCCAGTCCTCCTCAGCCTGTTCATTGTTCTCCACTGTTCTTACCACTGTCTTACATATTATATATTTACTTCTTTATTCTCTTTCCCCCTGGCTCAAGCCATGGCACATGCAAACATGAGGAAAGAGTCTCTGATTATTTCATTTGTTGTTATATTCCCAGTGCCTGGACACAGAAGGCAGTCAATAAATATTTGTTGAATGAAGACGTGAAGTATTCTCTTTTTGCTAAGGCAGGAGTGCTCAAGGTTTCCCTAATACATTCCATTCCTAATTTCCGCCTCTCCTTGGGAACAATGGACACACTATTCTTTAATTCAGACTTAATCTTTAAGGCAGAATGACAGAGAGGGACTGGTGCCCACATGGCTCAGGACTAACACAGGACCAATCTGATAATGATCGCATCTGTAGGTGCCAGCATGGCTGCTCAGAGACCACCACGCATGGGCACTCAGTTGGCTACTAACTTCTCATTATTAGTCTTCTCTAATTTCCAATTCTATAGTATCTCCACCAAGTGTTAAATTATTTTAAAGAATAAGAACATACTGTTACATTTTGTGTTTTTTATTTAGAAACAATCTCAAACCCACATAAAAGTTGGAAGTCAAGTTAAAGACAACATTTTGTGTTCTGAATCATTTGAGAGTAAATTGTCAACGAGATGCCACTTCACCTCCAAATACTTTCATGTGTATCTCTAACAAACAAGGACAGTCCTCTACACAGCCATAACCCTCAGAATCAGGACATTAAGTGATACAATACTAACATCCCATTCTCTGTCTCCTAATTGTTTCAACAATGTCTTTTGTCACAGAAGGATCTTCAGAATCATGTGTTGCTGTTCGTCGCCATATCTCTTTGGTCTCCTTCAATGTGGAACAGTTTTTCAGTTTTCCTTTGACTTTCTTGGCATTTTGAAGATTAAAAAAAAAAAAACAAACACCACAGTTATTTTGTAGAATCTCCCTCGATTTCAGTTGTCTGATGTTTTCTCATGATTAGATTCAGGTTATGTATCCTGGGCAGATATTTTACAGAGTGATAGTGTTCTTACTGCAGCCTGTCAGGTAGCACACGGTTTTGATTGTCCACACTACTGATTTTGTTTTCTTTGTTTACTTGATTAAGGGGATATTTGCTATGCTTGTCTACTCTGAAGTACTCTTTTGGCTTTTATATTTAATAAACATTTGGGAGGAGATGCTTTAAAATGATATAAAGTTCCCATTCCTCATCAATCTCTCTATTCGTTTATCTATTTGTATCATGGATTCATGGGTTCTTATCTTATTATAAGACTAATAATTTATTACTATTATATATTTTTGCTTAAATTTTCCTAGACTTGCCCAGTGGGGGCTCTTTCATGTTAACCCCTCTCTCCTATTGACAAAGCTCTCATCTTTCTTTGAGGTTTTTGTTTTGTTTTTTTGTTTGTTTGTTTTAGCAATAAAATGTTTCAGTTTTATCTTCTATCTCCCAAGCCCTAGTTCTGAAGTCAGTCATTTCTCTAAGGAGTCCTGGTTCCTTTTAGAGGCGAATGGTATTTAGAATCCAAGATCTGGGTGTCAGATGTGCTCATTGCTGCTGGGGAGTCATTGCTCCAACACCCTCAAGTGAACAGGCCTAGGCAATATATGTATGTACACACCCATAGACGTAATACTTATGCCTATTTATATCTTTACTTCTATATGCACCTATACAGTCACCAACAACTTTGGATTCATACCAGTTACCTTAGTTATAATCCAACATAGAGTTTATTCTACTTTTCTCTTTTTTTTTATATTGGTAATTCTCTTCACTGGTAGTGAGGAACTTGACTCCCACTATCCTTGCTATGTTTACTTATCTGATCAGTATGTATGTAACCAATCTCCAATTCCCGCCATCAGTTGCCACCATCACCCCACCCCTCTTTACCCTGTCAGTATTTCAACACCCTGCTGGGACAGTTCTTCTCAGATGGATGCCCTCCTCACTCTGCTCAGTCTCTGACACCATGCGTTGGGCAGCGGTCCTACATGGATGACAATTAAAATTGCTGAGGTTCTGACACCTTTCAATAGGCTCCTTCCTGTCCCCCCCCTCGAATGACTTGGGCTCTCTCTGGCAGGCCTCCCATGTGAATCTCCCCCCATCAACCCGGTAAAATCTTGTTATATTTCATTTTGATTAGGCTTAAGATGCATTAAGAAACAAACTGAAGTTAGTTTCAATTTACTGCAAAAATATGCGCTACACATTTTTTTCTGAAATGGGCTGTTTTCTTCCAGCCAATAGTATATTTCATTAATCAGGGATCCATAGCCTTTTCAGCCATGGCTTTCAAAGGGGCATTACCATGACATTGTTTATTAAATTGATTAAATTGATTAATTACAACATCAGAAGGATGTTCCAAAATGGAATCCACTTGATCCAAGGCCAGGTAACTTTACAAAATCTGCAAGGCATAGATTCCAGGATCTTCAGATTGAGGCAGGTAGGCAAACTCTCTGCGAGCTGAGTGTACAGGGTGGGCAGTGCTGATGATTGATCCACTTACACATTGAATACACTTGGGTGGAAGAATAAAAGGGAACTTACACTTCTGAGGGTTACAAATACTTACTTCCATCTTCTTTTAAGACTGCAGAGAGGTTTAAAAGAAAATAGTACAGAACTACCCTATGATCTGGCAATTGTACCACTAGGTATTTACCCAAAGAATACAAAAATATTAATTCAAAGGGATACAGGCGTGCAATGTTTATAGCAGCATTATTTATAATAACCAAATTTTGGAAACAGACCAAGCGTCCGACGACTGATGAATGGATAAAGAAGATGCGGTACACATATACAATGGAATATTACTCAGCCATCAAAAAGAATAAAATCTTGACATTTGCAACGACATGAATGGAGCTACAGAATATTATGCTAAGGAAAATAAGTCAGTCAGAGAAAGACAAATACTATATGATTTCACTCATATGTGTAATTTAAGAAACAGAACAAATAAGCAAAGGGGAAAAAAGAGAGAGAGAGAGAGGTAAACCAAGAAACAGACTCTTTCTTAACTGTAGAGAACAAACTGATGGTTACCAGAGGGGAAGCGGGCAGGGGCATGGGTGAGGGGAGATGGGGATTAAGGAGGGCACTTGCTGTGATGAGCAGCAGGTGTTGTATGGAGTGTTGAATCACTGTATTGTACACCTGAAACTAATGTAACACTGTATGTTAACTAACTGGAATTTAAATAAAAACGTAAAAAAAAAAAAAGAAAATAGTACACGTGACAACAACATTTAAATGTATGATTTTTGAAGAAAGGGTGGTTTTGGTTTGTTTTTGTTTGCAGTCAGTTTATTTTGCCTTTCCAGTGTTAATGACAGTTCTGAGAAATGCATTGGACTACCGGTCCTGGAATTTCAGCTATCCCTTGTGCTTCTATAGGCTTAGTTGGAAAGTATGAGCTTTATGAGCTTTTTGAAAGCCTTCTTTGCTCATGAAAACAGAGGGAGCTCTTGGTGAAGCATCTTATATCTTTTGTTACAATTTGTATTTTTGCACAGAAAATACTTCACCATAGTAAACTAAACCACCACCTGAGATGCTACAATGATGGCTGTATATCAGTGTTCTTAGCGCTTCCACTCTCTGTGAATGAGGGCATGACACAGGGGCCTTAAGTAAGACAGACATGTATTTGATTCTGTTTAGTGGCTTGGCTAAATCTTTTCCTTCTTCTGAACCTCACTACTTCATGCCGGTTTCCCACTTCATAGTGATGCGGTCCTAGGCGAGTTGTGTAATCTTTCAGTGTTTCCCCCCCTATCAACCAAGGATAATAATAGTACCTATGTAATAGGTTTTTGTGAAGATTAAATAAGGTAATGCAGTACGGTGGTCAGCACAGAGCCCCGTACGTAATCAGTGTATAATAAACTTTCCTCTTAGCTATTATTCAATTCTTGTATTTTACATGTTTTTATAGTCTTTCTTCAGTGGTAGTATATTTTCATCAGCCACCTCAGGGGTATTTTGGAGACTCTGCAGTGATTCACAGCTCTGCTCTCTACAGTGGACATATCAGGAAAGGTAGTTGGCTTTTTTTTTTTTTTTAATCACTGCCAACCTTTGTCACCAAGAACATTTGTTACCTTTTCCCAACGAGCGGAGCAAAAGCTGAGTAAGATGAACTCTTCCCTCTACCCCGAGGAAATACCAAGCTTTGGAGGTATTTTGTAAATTTTGGAAAAAGTAGGAAGAACTTGGTGTTAGAATAGTGGCAGGATGCGTATTTGTGCTGAGTCATGTTGAAAACTTGCTGAACTTGGAGACATGAATTGATAGTTGCACCAGTAGGTGCAATTAGGTGAGTTTTTTCAACAGCACTTGGAAACATAAAGCGAGAAAATCAGCAGTTAGGATAAAACAAGGTTAGAGTTTGATGAGGAAGAGTTGAAGGCACTGGTGAGAGATTATTTAAGGAGATGAATTATAGGATATGGCTGGCAGAAAAGGAGATAAAGCCAGAGAGATGCTTATAGATTATGAGACAACCAAAGATGGAGAGATCAGGAGACAGACAGTCCTTACTAGGCTGAAGACCCATGGTACTGGGTACAAAGGTTTGAAAGGGCTGACAGAATACAATATTTTGGTGGGATTTTATAGTTTCAATGTTTCAGGCTTGGATGACTCTGGATGACAGATATTTCTGGTCATGGTCTTGAGAGTAGGAGGGGGAGAGAAAGTAAGGGGAAAGCCATTAGAGTTGAAGAGGTTATGAAACTGTGAGTCCAGAATATTCCATGGATCCTCCCTGACATTCCCTGACATTACTGGGACTCAAAAGTCCCCAGAGTTTTCTTGCCTGAGAGACACAGCTCTTCTCCAGGGCACAGAAGGCAGGAGTGATCCCACCCTCAGATGAGAGCCCGCTTGCTATTAAAAGGATAAAATGAAGAGGAAGAAGAGGAGGAAGTGGAGGAGGGAGACTGAGGGGAAGGAGAAGAGGAAGAAAGGAAAAGAACCAAAAGGAGTTCTGGCTCTAAGTGGTTCTTCAGTGCCCTTGCAATTGCATTTCTGCCTGATCACTTCACCAGACATGCCTGTCATATCTGAGTTTCTTTTGCACTTAAGTTATGCTCTTCCTACTTAATATTTATGTCACAGGAGAAGAGGCTCAGAGCACTTCCAAGACTGGCCCATGATGACATAACATGTTGTTACACTATGAGGGGGATAAAGGTTGCAGGTGGAATTAAGGTTGCTAATGGGCTGGCCTTAAGATCACGACATTGTTCTGGATGATGTGAGTGGGCCCAATGTCATCACAAGGGTCCTTATAAATGGAAAAGGAAGGGAAAAGAGATAGTGTCACGATGATGCCATATAGGAGACTCACCGGCCATCGCTGACTTTGAAACCAGGGGCAGAGGGCAAGGGACTGAGGAGTGTGGGTAGCCTCTTAGAAGATTAAAACGACAGGAAAACAACTCTTCCCCACAGCTTCCAGAAAGGAATGCACCTGTGCTAATACCTGGATTTTAGTCCAGGGAGACCCATCTCAGACTTCTGAACTCCAGAACTGTATGATACTAAATCTGTGCTGTTTTAAGTCACCAACGTTATGGGAATGCTTAATGCCGATAAGAGAAAACTAATTCATACCCCCTCGAAATACCGTGGAGCATATGCATCCAGTCTGAAGGATTCATACCCACCCCAAGCCCGTGAGGACCACCTTGCCCTTGGGTCACTGCATTGCTGGGGCTGCCCAGACCTGCGCAGGGTTGAAGGAGTAGCCTTCCTGCACCTCTCATTGGACACATGGCTGGCTGGAAGCCATGGAGGACCAGTATGGGGCCAAATTCCTCCTGAATGGAGTGAGGAAGCCTGTTTCAGCCCAGAGGCGTGAAATCTTGGCTGGATTACCCAGTAAATTCTCAGGATGCTTGGCGAGCCCCCTGGTTTGCAGCATTCTCTCAGTAATGTAAAGCTCCAGCCCAGTGGATGCCCCCTCCATGAGCAGCTGGGCCGGTCAACTGGAGAAATACCTTCACCCAGGTCTTGGGCTTATTTACTTCCTCCACTGTCTTGGTTTCCTTGTGGGTGAGTGGAGGTGGGCTAGGAAAGGTGGGGTAATAAAAGTAGAAAGGCACCAGCGGGACCTGCAGACCCAGCGGAGCTCATAATCATTTGGTCGCATCACCTCTTCGTGCCCATGGACTGGTTCAGGGTTGAACCAGAAGATTAGCTCAGGCCATTTCCCTCTGTGTGACTTGGCCAAGACAGAAACTGCCCATTTCTATTTTAAATGGAAGTCCTAGTATGCTTTGGAGGGGAATCCCAGAGAAGCCTGGCCGATGGCGGGGTCCCTGTAGAGCATTGTTAGGAAAAGTTCGGAACTGGGTGGAGAAAGGCAGCCAAGGGGGCAGCACTGAGCCGGGAGGGTTGGAGGAGTGGGGTCCCTGGTGCCCCACCTCTGCGCTCAGCACTTTCGGCCTGTATTTCGGCCAGAGAGGGCTGGCCTGGGGGCCTCTCTTTTCGCAGTCCCGCCCAGGGTGGCTCTCCCGGGTCTCCCCTATTTGGCCGGCTCTGCAGGGCTCTGGGCGGGGCCGGAGGAGCGTGGGGGTGGGAGGCCGGAGGAAGATGCGCGGAGTTGGCTGCGAGGCCCCGCGCGGAAGGCAGAGGGGTGGGGATCTTGGGTGGGCTGCCCCCTCCCGCTCGGACCCGTCCCACACCCCGCGGAAAGCAGATTGCCAGTTGAATCATTCCCCTTTCAGGAGGGAAGGGGGATAAAGGTAACTAGCCCTTTTCCCCTTAAAAAAGCAAAGGGAAGTCGTGGGCAGCTTTCCAGCCGCTCCGTCCCACTCCTGGACCATGCACCTCTGCATCTTTCTGCTCGGCCACAGGCGGGGACTTGATTTCTTGAGCTGAGAGCTAAACCTTGGTGACTTTTCTTCTCCCCAACAACCGAATCATGCCATGTGCCCAGAGGAGCTGGCTTGCAAACCTCTCCGTTGTAGCTCACCTCCTTAACTTTGGGGCCCTTTGCTATGGGAGACAAGCTCAGCCAGGCCCGGTGCACTTCCCGGACAGGAGGCAAGGTTAGTGGCTTTTCTTTATTTCCTTTGAAAACCGTGGTGGTGAGACGCATGGAAAGTTGGTTGCTCTCCCTTCCCCTCCCCCACTGGCTGAACTCTGCAAAACCGTTTGGCTGAGTTGTAAGGAAATCTGGGCTGGGAGCTCAGTAACATGGGGTATCTCAGAATTCAGTGTTGAATGTGATGGTTTCTTAATTCTTACTGAAAGGCCAGTATCCCGTCTCTTACACACTAATGCTGCAGCAGGGGAAAGACCCAAGAGGTAACTGGTAATGCCGCCCCCCTTTGTCTCTTCTTTGAATGCTGCACTGTTTCAATCCTCTGTTTTTCAAATTCTGAACATGGAAAATGATTTTTTTTTTTTTTTTTTTAAGTTCCAACTAGCCACCGGCAGTGTTTCCAGTTAGTTTCAGCTCTGGACAGGGGAGGGGAAATGTGATTCCGGCCCCCTGCTGAATGAGTTTGGCTGTGTTTTGGTTTCCTGGAAAGATTTAGGGCTGTCTTTTAAAAATAACAGTTCTTTTGGGGGGAAATTTACCACTGTAGAGGCTCACCTTTCCCTGTCCTGCCTTCCTGGGGAGGGCTGACTGCATGTCCTTGTGAATGTCATGAAACATACAATGCTGTGGAAAACACTGGCAGGCCTGTTAGGACAACTTGTCCTTTAAACCTAACACCTTGGGCAGAGCAGCGGAGCTGCTTCTGCTTTTTTATTGGACTTGGAAGGGTCAGAGACACTTTTGTGTTCGGTGGGGAGTTCCTTGTGCCTCTAGGAGAAGACAGAGCGGCAAGAGTGGCCTGTGTGGCTGCAGAAAGTTCCATGCACCAAGACTGCTGCGGCACTCCGCATGTGTCAGCCCAGCAACCACTGTCCACAGCCTTCTGGGGTGCGGGGACCATTGTTACTGTCCCTGTTTTAAAGCTGAGGAAGCTTGATGGGTTTATGGGCCCAGCTCATGGTGGAGTGAGGTTTTGAACCCAGGTAGCCTGGCTCCAGAGCCTGGCCTCTTAGCAATAATAGGGTA
This sequence comes from Eumetopias jubatus, assembly GCF_037043125.1. NCBI lineage: Eukaryota > Metazoa > Chordata > Mammalia > Carnivora > Otariidae > Eumetopias > Eumetopias jubatus. Next base: position 127,385,145 of record NW_028274811.1, read on the forward strand.
GGGGCAACACACACACACACACACACACACACACACACACAGAGCACTGTTTTAGCAAACATTATGTTCAGTGTTTGTTGACTATGCTCAAGCCTTGAGAAGCTTCTCTAGCACTTGGACCCCCTTTAATCCGCAAGACCACTTGGGTGGCAGAGATCAGGAGCCTGCCTTTGTTGAGGATTTCCACACAGGGTTCTGCCTACATTGCAAAGTTCAAATACTGCTGAGAGCTCATCTGCTGTGACTTTAGGAGCAATCCGAAGCAAGTCCCTTTTGCTTTCCTTGGAAGCTGGAGCCTGAACACCAGGGTTAGATGTCAATCACCCAGCACTTGTTTGTGTAAACCTTCCAGATACAATCTCCCACCCCCAAGTTTAAAATAGCGTTTGTTTTTCTTTGAAAAACAGCCCCTTTGTGAAAAGTCTCCCTTCTAGCAGCACAATCAGAGCCTGTGAGCGCTTCCCAGGGCGTTTGGAGATGATTTGGTTCAAAGACACATTGTCCTGCATTGGTTTTCAGCTCTCCTTGCTCCACATCTTCTTCGTAAGCAAATTCAATTTAGTGTGGAGCAGACGCCCCCTGGGCGTTGCTCTCTCCTCTCTGGAAGGGGAGAGATGGTTGTTTTGCTTGGTCGCAACTGGGGTTATGTGCTGAAAGTATTTGATACTGACAAGTAGCTGTAGAGTGCTCGGAGTTTATCAGCGATGCACAGATATTTAGGTTTTAAAAATAATTTCCATTTCTAAAAGTCTTCTCCAGAATATTTGTTCTTAACTCACCAATGGGTTTACAAGTAACCCACATTTGGTGCAACAGAGAAATTCCTGAGCAGGCTTCATTTAGAACCGAGTGGAGAGAGGGAGAACAATTGAGAGAGAGAGAGAGAGAGAGAGTTGGGGAGAAGGGATGAGAAAATTCTAAGGCTTCTTGGAACTAGGATGACCTGGGTTTTGCCCCAAATGACCAGCCTGTCATTTCACAAAGAACCAACGTACCTAGATTTCCACTTCTACTCTGACAACATTTTTTTTTTGTTTTTTTTCTTTAAAGATTTTATTTATTTATATGACAGAGACCGAGAACACACAAGCAGGGGGATTGGCAGGCAGAGGGAGAGGGAGACGCGGGCTCCCCGCAGAGCAGGGGGCGCCCAATGAGGGACTCGTTCCCAGGACCCCGGGATCATGACCTGAGCAGAAGGCAGTCGCCCAACCAACTGAGCCACCCAGGCGCCCTCTGACATCTTTGAATTGCACCCAAATTCTGAGCATTTAAACTTGAAAGTGACTTCAGATATCATCTCTGCTATCCTTATTTTTCCAGAGGAGGAAGGGGGGCCTCGGAGGTGAGTCTGTTAGTCAGCGTGTGTTCAGTGGGCACCTGTGAAGTGCTCCTTCACCCGAGGGGTGGAGGGGATTGTACAGGGTGTGGTTGGAAACATTCTGACTCTAGATAATCGTTAACATTCTTCCTAGCCCTACGGGTCGGGCAGAGGGAGGATTTTAGCCCTGGAAAAGAACACAGGGGTACATCCAATCTTTTCTGGGAGCAGAAAAGGCAGATTTGACACTCTGCCCAGTATTCTTTCCACATCACTCACTTGTGATATAGAAAAGTGCAGTGACTTCCACAAGGTTTCTTGGTTCCGAACCAAGTATCAGAACAATGGGAAATATTAGTCCTGTGCACAACATACTGCCTTTTTTTCCACAGCCAGTGATAGCCTCTCGGGTTCCTTATTCCTTGTATTGTCTACAAGTCACCGGCTGCGTCTATGATCTCGTTTGCTCCCAGCAACTCTGAAATCAACAGGGCAGGAACTTTATCTCACGGTAGAAATGTGTTTTCGGCAGCACAGGTTGGTGCAAGAACAGAGGGAGTGTTTCCAGACAAGTGTTTCGAGTGTGCTTCAAGACAAATGGCCTAATTATGTATCTATGCTATTTGGAAAAAAAGAAGGAAGGAAATGATTTCATATATCTTCTTTATGTAAGAAGACACTTCACAGTTTTGATATTTTATTTGTGTTTGTTATCATAAGCAATGATAGTCTGGAGGTTAGTGATCATATAGTTGGTGAGCAAATCCAACCTCCTGTGGCGTATTTTACAACTTGGGGGGGGAATCAACGCGATCCTCCACATCTTGACACATGTGGTTTTTCTATGGTAAAAATATATTTGAAAGGTTGCAGCATCCCATGGAAGAGAATTATGAAAATGAACTTCTGACTCTTAGAGAATTTCATTGCTCTTTTTAGTGCAGAGTCCTTAGAAATTCATTGCTCTCTAAGATAGAAATACACAATACAAAGAGTTAAGTATAGATTTAACCTAAACTATAAAATCTGGCAGGTAAATATTCTTTTACCTCTCTCCTTTCTTTCTAAGCAGAGGGTAAAAATTCGCCTGATGTTGTGAATTTTCAAAAGCACTTGTGCCAACAGGCTTCACTCAAAGCTTCTCAGGAAGTATCATCAATGTTTGCGACCGAGGGTTTCGAGGCTAATTTTAAAGAAGGCAGGTCAAGGTATGCAGGGCTGATAATGGGTTTCCATAAAGCTGCAGACTGTGATGGGATTTCAGTGTGCCTCAGTTCCTCCCACCCACAGCCTTGTTGACTCCCCCACTTGATGTCTGGTTCTCAGCGGTAGACCCTTGAGAAGCAGCAAGGGCGGCGGTTAGAAGGGAGGGCTCCGGGCTCACATCGTCCCAGAACGAACCCTTGTCCTTCTTCATTGTCTTTTTACGGGGGTAGGAATGAGGGCTAAGATGAGGGACACAGTTAATAACGTCTGTCCCAGAGAACCATACAGATTAGACAAGACCAGATTGGTATACTCTAAATGTTGGGCTTGACCACAGAAAATGGTAAAAATTATTTCCTGACATGTACTTTCTCCATTCCTATCATATCCCCTCTGAGCTCTGCTTTCTATTGGCCAAAGTTATAGCTACCTCATCTTCCAGACTAAATACCCACTGAGAGGAAGCCAAGGTGAGTGAGGGCTTCTCCCCTGTCTCTGCTTGGAGTTTATATCTATTTATGGCCACAGTGATCATTGATGGCCAAGTTTGTATCTTTAATACCAATCATAGCCCCTGAGTGCTATTTGTCAAGCACTGTTTTACATCTATTACGTATATTAATACACACTGGATCCTCACAACCACCCTAGGAAGTAAAAACTCGTATTATGACGCCTTTGTATAGATAAGGCAACGGCAGGTGGGCCACCAACATAAGTCACACTCCCGTGGCCTCTTATTTCTGTCCACACCTATGGGCTGACATGGCTTAGCTGCTTCATTTGCAATCAAATCAAGAGGCAAAACTAGTCTTCCCTCTTGTTACTCTACCTGCTAAACAGGCATTATTATCCTCCCTTTATTGCTGAGCAAATTGAAGCCTCTTGAAGAAGTCAAGCCACCTTCTTCTTGCCAAATCATCTCCCCAGGGCAGTGGTATCACTTCTACTCTGTTATACATTCTGCCAAGGGCAACTGCTTATGTACGTGAAGTACAGGGGCTAAGAACATGATTTTGAAATAGGAAACATGAGATTTCAGTATAAGTGATGTTGCATATTGGCTCTGGGACCTCTCTTAGGCTCTGTTTCTTTTCTTTTTTTTTTGCAAACCAAAACACTGCTTTATTGTCAACAGAACCTGCCTGGGGGAGTAGGGGATCCCACTCAACCCACAGAAGAGCTATCTATGTTCAACGGGCGTCTGGGGTTCGTGGGACAGATGGGTCAGTGCAATGAGAACAGCTGGGGTGCCCCTGGGGCCTGGGTGATCAGCCACAGGGTCTGGGGGGCCAGCAGGGGGCATGGGAGCCCCCGGGGAGGCAGGTCTCGGAGCCCCCTGGCTCATCTGCAGGAGGCCAGTGAGGGCGATCAGCTCAGGCCCACTGAGCCAGGCAGGGGAGCAGCCCGGGGATGGGGTGCGGAGGACCCAGGGAGACATGACAGGAGGTGGGAGCAGCAGCTTCAGAGAGCCCGTGACCTGCTGAGAGGCCTCCGACAGGTACAGGGGGACCCGCTGCCCACAGGGCAGCAGCGGGTCTGACAGAAAGACAGCTTCACGGCACACCGCCGGGAACCCTGCATCCCTGGGCGCATGCTCTCCGTTCTGATACCCTGTGGCTGGGGCCAGGGGCCTGAGGTCCCGGCCTGGGGCTGCCTCACACAGCGGCCAGAACGAGGGAGGACACAAGGTCCGGCCTGAGAAGGAGGCGCCTGACGCACAGCTGGGCCCCCACACCAGACGAGGTCCTGCTTTAGCCTTGTAGCGGGGGTCCCACGGGGCTAGCACGGTCATCCTTGAGGGGGCCACCTCCCAGGCCATGTGGCGGGGAAGGGCGCCTGGGGCTCCCGGGGACTGCAGGCCTGGGGGGGCCCAGGGCAGCAGCTGCGCTCTCCGGGTCCAGGAAGGCCTTCGGGAGCGGGGCTGCGGGCTGTCCTGTGGGGGAGTCCCTGGCTGCCCCAGTGCTTCCTCTCCAGAGGTCCATGCCCCGCCGGGGTCACCGCCCGCCGAGGGGCCTTGTTCCGTGGGCGCCTGCTCTTTGCCCGCGTCCCACAGCCGAGGCGGCCGGGGCAACATGCCGCGTCTGGGGGAGGGGAGGGCAGCGCCGGGCAGCACCGCTGCGCCCCGCGTCCGCGCCGTCCGCGCCGCCCGCGCCGCCCGCGCCTCCCACCTCGCCCCTCGCGGCCCCACGCTGCCCCTCGCGGCCCCCACCTCCCGCAGCGGCCCGCCCTCTCGCCCCACGAGCCCACGTCGCCGGCCCACCTCTCCTCTGTTTCTTAATCTATGAAATGAGAATT